>NW_022196900.1:15697115-15700767 GCF_008632895.1 Mastomys coucha
ACTTGCAAAGTCATTTCTCACCCTCCAGGGGATTGAACTCCAGTCATCAGGTTTGACGGCAGACACCTTTACCCAGTTGAGCCCTCTCAGCGGCCACACTTTCCATTCTTAAACACAGTATACAAATTTAAGTTCGCCTAGTTGGGCTCTAAATACCTCTCAGCTTTCTTTTCCTCTTTCCCTCCAGTTCAGTTCATTCCTTAGCTTCTACCTGGCACCATGCTCCTGTGTTTTCTGCACACCATGGTCCCTTGAGTTCATTCCCATTGCCATTTCCAACCTGCTACCTGCATTCATGGTTTTGTATTGCTGTTTGTTTGTTTGTTTGTTTGTTTTTACTTTTTCAGACCTCACTTTTGTTTCCTAAAAGAAACCTCTCCAACTTCTTAACCTCTCCATCCAGTATATCAAGACTACAGGCTACTGCTAACCTACCTGTGTGGGAATTACATTGTTTTTTAAAGACCATTCTTCCAGCTGCTCCTAAGGAACCCAGGCATAGCCTTTCCTGGCTATGTTCAATCATGCTGACCCTTTCCTCCTTTGCACACCTCACAGCAGCAATCCAACAGTTTCTAAGTTAACTCGGTTCTCTTTCCACTCCCTATCATTTTTCAGTCTACCTACTGCCCCCAAACACTGGCCTTCAGAAGCACCTGCCCAAATCTGTATACAGCTGTAGTACCCTGCCTTGGCATAGGACAGCATTTGTAAATCAATGAACGAATCTATTCTTCCTTCTTATCACTATTGTGCCCTTTCCTCTACTTCCTCTTCCATTTCCACATTGTTGATGAACATATGCTGAAAGATGACAGAAACCTACCAGAAGGCTCCATAGGTGGCTATTTACAGTAAGATGGAGATGTAGGGAAGGGTCCTCCAAAAACAGACCAACCCCTATCTTCACAGATAGAAGCACTCAGGATATCACTGCTCAGAGCTGATCTGCTTGTAATGTACGCTAAGCCTTTATTCTAATGATGATGTATTTTATAAATACTGTACTTCTGTTAGACAAGTAATAATAAAACACTTCTGAACCACCCAAATAAATAAATATCATCAAATGAGGGAAGATGAGTCATTTGTGAATTTGAGATTTACAAATGAAATGACTACTTTAAAACCACTGCAGGAAAAAGATTGCAACCACAATGTGCAGTTGGGCAATCGAGCACCAATTGCAGCATTGTACTTGAGCCTCAAGAGAGATGTTTGAAAAGCTGAAATCAGTCTTCCACTCAGCAGATGTCAAAGAAATGTCAGTCCTTGTTACATTGGTAAACAGAGGAGGAGAGGAGGGGAGACCCGATATCAGCTTCAAAGAAAGAATTAAAAGGGACTACCCACGTATCTGTAAACTTTAAATAAATGTTGTGTAATTAGCTAAATAATTTCTTGGCTTAGAAATAAAACAATTGCTGATTGAGATGGGTGGAGGAAAGATACAGCAATGAACACATATTGATTTGATAAGAAGAAGAGAGGGTTGGAGTCTGTGTCTTGGGCTATTTGTGCAACTACAAAACTGGTATCTAGCTGTTCCTTCTTTTCTCTTGATGTTACACAGGATGAGCAGGAAGGTGCATTTGATGAGTCTTTTTGTTCCTAAGTCCAAATCCTATTAGGATACAATCTACCTAGAGAGAAATGGAATCTTCATGTAGAATGTCATTGAGGTTGGAATTAAAAAAAGTAGAAGGTAAATATAAAGTTGGTCTAAACAAATATGTGTGTTTTATTAAAATTACTTTTTAAAAAGGAAGAAGAAAAAGAAGTTTAAAAGTAAGTGCTCCAGTTAATATGCCCTATTAAGATCTAAGTTGATAGGCAACTTAGAAAGACTAAAATTTATAATGAAAGAAAGGCTATTCCCTGGCAGTGGTGGCGTACACCTCTAATCCCAGCACTTGGGAGGCAGACGCAGGTGGATTTCTGAATTCGAGGCCAGCCTGGTCTACAAAGTAAGTTCCAGGACAGCCAGGGCTACACAGAGAAACCCTGTCTCAAAAAAAAAAAAAAAAAAAAAAAAAAAACAAAAAAGAAAAAAAAAGAAAGGCTATAAAGATGGCTCACTCTATCTCTCAACCATCAACTCACTGGTTAAGAGCACTGAGTACTCTTTCAGAAAATCTGGTTGCTAGCACCCACATCAGGTAGCTGGAGCCTTTAGCTCCAGCTTCAAGTAATCCAATGCCCTCATCTGGCCTCTGTGGGTACTTGTACTTGCATACATACCCACACACATGCATACACATAATTTAAAATACAATTTTAAGTTAAAGTCCTTTTCTGAAATAAACTATAACATATCTTATATACCTTTTTAGTCAACTAAGATGTTCGTGTGGGAAAGGCAGATTAAAAATTTTGCAAGCCAGTATCCCCTGATTGGTAATTAGTTCATTACATCGTTCATGGCATATTTGTTGGGTGTTTGATTTGTAACAGAAAGTATGGTAGGGTGCCAGGGATACACAGGAAATAAACCAAAGTAACTGATCTCATAGAACTCATGCTCTAGTTGGGAGAGAGGAAGATACCTAAAATAAACTTATATAAGGTAGCACTAAGGGTGACATACATGTACATGTGTGCTTACATGTAGGTATGCATTTGTGTGGGAAGTTAGTATGACAGAGATGAAGGAAGACATCTCAATGTCCTGATACCTGAGCCGAGACTTTGCTGAGGAGAGTGTCCCTAAGGATGTATGACAGCAAAGAAGTCCAGGAAGAAAGAAGAACAAATACAAGAATCCCATAAGAAGTAGAGGCAAAGTGAGGTTACACCCACCTGAAAAAGATGGAGTTCAGAGAAGATACAAGCAGAAGTGATGTAGTAACAAAACTGTAGAAAATGCTAATCTAAGATCATTCAGTGTACAGTGGAATTTATACTATTGGGCCCTAGCATATCAGCCACTTCCTCTGATTTAATACCCTTATGAAGGTCATTTAGAATGAATTGTAAGGGGCCAAGAGCAGAAGTACAGACAGGTTAGTCAGTAGGTCATTAGAATAGACTAAGAGATAATGGTGACCAGGCCCAAGTTAACCATAGAAAAGTATACTGCAGATGAAAGGTATATTTTGACATGTATGTAGTGTGGTGGTAGTTGGGGTCAGGATGGGCAAGAGTTAATGATCGATTAAATATTGAAGTAGTGAGAAATTAAAGATGGCTGAGGGTTAAGAAAACAAAATTGGAAAAAAAAGAAAAAGAAAAAGAAAGCAAGCAAAATTGGGCCTGGAGAGATTGCTCAGTAGTTAAGAACACAGACTGCTCTTTCATAGGACCTGGGTTCAATTCCCAGCACCCACATGGCAGCTCACAACTATCCGTAACTCCAGTTCCAGGGGATCTGACACCCTCATACAAACATGTATGCAATCAAAACATGAATGCATATAAAATAAAATTTAAAAAAAGAAAAATAGAAAACAAAATGGAACTGCTCCATACTGTCAGAGATGTGGGTAAGAGGGTTGGGTAGATAAGAAATGAAGGATCTAGTTGTGGATATGTTCAGTTGATGCCCATTAGGCATACAAGTAGAGGTGCTGCAGAACATTGGCATTCACAGGAGAAGGTCAGATTGAAGGTGCTGGAGGTGCATGGCTTGAAATCCTCTCCCCCCCCCACGAGT
>NW_022196900.1:15700872-15703956 GCF_008632895.1 Mastomys coucha
ACCAAGAGAAGGAGTCTGAAGACTGGACTTAGATTTTTTTTTTCCAACAAATAGAGGAAAACGCTGAGTGTCCTAGGGAGGACCCTTGGCCTGAAGCTCAAGACATGATTCTATAAGAGCTGAGCTTTTCAGGTCAACTGCAGGACATGTTGAAACAATCCACTGAGACCTAGCTCTGGCTTGAGATCTTTGATTCAGTCCTGCACTTATTCCATAACAGCCTTGTCTGGGCTTCAGACATGACATCCTGCAAGCAGTTAATTCCTAACCAAGACACTGAACTTTTAGTAGGATTGGTGTAAGGGTATCCAACTGGGTCCTAAAGTGGACTCTGAAACAAGACTGTGAGAAAGATTGTCTCTTGATGAGCATATTACCATCCTGGGACAGCTGAGGTTTCCTGGAGGATCTTCTGAGAAAGCATGTAGACAAGCTTGTCAGAAGGGTCAAGGGAGTCTACTGAGGTAGCTCACTCAGTAAAATGTTTGCCAAATAAGAACCTTAAGTTTGATCTCTAGGAGACAGCTGAAAAGGAGCTAACAGTAGAACATGCGACAATCTCAATACTGGGGAGAGAAAGTAGAGCCAAGCTTACCTGAAGAGCTCCAAGTCAGGGAGGGAGGGAGAGAGAAAGAGAGGAGGGAGGAAGGGGTGGATCCTTTATTGTCAGTACCATACCAGGGATATTAAATATTTCACATTTACACTTCCTTGTGCATATTCTGTGGTACTAACACAAGTCCTCAGGTAGAAAAACAGACATTCACAGTATTCTAGTTTGCTTTGTATTGTGGTAATAAAGACCATGACCAAAAGTAACTTTGAGAGGAGTTTATTTGGCTTACATTTCCTACTCCATCACTTGAGGGAAGTTAGGAAAGGGACTCAAGGCAGGATCTACAGAGGAACACCTTCCTGACTCACTGTCTGGCTCATGATTTGCTAGGCTTCTTATGCCTGTCTAGGGATGATGTCACCCACAGTGGGTTGAGTCCTTCACCATCAACCATCAATGAACACAGACTCTCACAGACATAGCTACTGACCAATCAGATAAAGGTAATTCTTCAACTGAGACCCCTTCTTCTGGTTGAGTCTAGGTTGTAGCAAGCTGACAATAAAAAGTAACTAGGGCACAGATAGCTGAGATGAGAAAGTATCTGCATGCCCAACTGTTGGACAGTGTAGCTCCATATGAACAAAGAGACGGGCTCAGTGGTGTGGGTGTCTGCTACAAAGTGTAATGCAAATCTAACCTTAGTGGCATTGGCTCTCCACCACTGGTAGGAAGCTATCTAGACTACAAACTAAGAGTTCATTTGGGCAATTGATCAGGTAACGTTTTTAAAGCTTTCAGAAAATGGAGAAAATATATAATATATAAGAGATTTTCTTAGGCAATATTTATCAGAGTAACAAAACAGAGCAAATATTAGAAATTACAACATCTTGCATGAAATTTTGTATCTAGGACTTTCTGGAAAATCTTCAAGTTTTCTTTTTTTATTGATTTAAGTTTTATTGCATTATGATGAGAAAAAATACATAATTTCAATTTATCTAAATTTGTTAACATTTGAAAACATATTTTAAGTAAACAGAATTATACACATTTTTCTTTCCCTTTTGTACCCCAACTCCTCCCAGAAACCTCCCTTCAATACCTGCTGTACCTTTCAGGTTTTTTTTTATCATATTCTTTAAAATTTATAAACAGTATATTTGAGTATTATAAAAGTTGTTTGATATAAAACAACAATCAACTGAACAGTCTTATATAGATGCTTGTCTACAACAATATTAAAAATATATACATTTTTCTCAATATAAATTTTAAATAACTCCAAACATAGTAACTGTATGATATCTAAAAATAATATATCACTCTTAGTTTTTCAAAAATGAACATAAATAAAGACTTTTTGTTTGTTTGTTTAGTTTTTAGTAGAGCTTAAAATCTTGGCTCTTGATGTGATATAAAACCAAAATAAGGATAAATTTTAGACATTGGAGTTCATTGTAATAAGGCTGTGTACTTCAATGACCCTCACATCACCAAAGGATTTTACCTCCATAGTAGTTAAACTAAGAGTTGACAGTTCTGCTGCACCAAGGAAAGAATTGTAGGCATGATTTTTGGATACAGATTTCCTGCAATGGTCAAAGCTATTTGACTTGAGTGAGTGACTTTATTCTCAACCCACAGAGAACAAGTTACATTCATTTAAGAAATAGTGTGTATTAAGATGGTCTATCCATGAAGTCATTCACTAACTGTTTCAATGAACAATGGTTCTGCTTGGAGGGTGGCACAGACATTAGGTAAGGGTAAGAATCTAGTTCATTGGCTGTGATGACTTTGAAAACCACAATCCCAGAAAAACAGTAACTTATAAAGTCCTCTTCTTCCAAATTGATACAATAATTATAAAAATCAAGCAAAACATTGAGCTTCACTCTTTGTTCTTCTCTTACAAGCCACCTCCCAAATTAATTGTCTACATTTCTTTTGGTTGTATAAATAATTTTGAAACATGTAAGCTGTTCTGAAAACCACAGTATAATGTAAAAACATCAAATAAACAATCCTACTAATAGAGAGGCTAAAATATGAGAAGCATGATTTCAAGACCATTATGTGGTACACAGCAAGACACTGTCGTGTACAAAGCAGAAAGTGTATATGGATTATACAATACTGGATCTATTTTTCCAATTACCAAATTAGAGAGACCACTGGATGACAGCCAACAAATTTCTAGTTCCTCATGTTTTTTAATTTTAATCGATTAGAATATGTTGGTAATATTAATTTTCATATTAAGAGGTATTAAGAAAAAGTAATTATTTCCTGATGTTTTTGTTGTAAGAGGTAAATTATGTTTGTGTGGATTTGTTGAAAGATTAGTTTCTTGTTTCTTCTAGAGTGTAATTTTACTTCTTATGTTGGTGTTTTCCATCTAGTATCCTTTGTAGAGCTGGATTTGTGGAAAGATATTGTGTAAATTTCGTTTTGTTGTGGGCTGGCATTTGTGTTCTTGTAGGGTCTGTATGACATCTGCCCAGGATCTTCTAGCTTTCATA
>NW_022196900.1:15704337-15727189 GCF_008632895.1 Mastomys coucha
TTGTATTCTGTTGGTGATGCTTGCATCTATGACTCCTGATCTCTTTCCTATGTTTTCTATCTCCAGGGTTGTCTCCATTTGTGATTTCTTTATTGTTTCTAGTTCCATTTTTAGATCCTGGATGGTTTTGTTCACTTTCTTCACCCATTTGAATGTATTTTCCTGTAGTTCTTCAAGGAATTTTTGTGTTTCCTCTTTAAGGGTTTCTAGCTGTTTACCTGTATTCTCCTGTATTTCTTTAAGGAAGTTATTTATGTCCTTCTTAAAGTCCTGTATCATCATCATGAGAAGTGATTTTAGATCTGAATCTTGCTTTTCCGGTGTGATGGTGGGTCCAGGACCTTGCTATGGGGGGAAATTGGGTTCTGATGATATCAAGTAACCTTGGTTTCTGTTGCTTTTCTTCTTAAGTTTGCCTCCTGCTATCTGGTTGTCTCTAGTGCTACCTGCCCTGGCTATATCTGACTGGAGCCTGTCCTTCCTATGATCCTGGTTGTGTCAGAGCTCCTCAGAGTTCAGCTGTCTCTGTGATCCTGTGATTCTGGGATCCTGGACCCTTTAGAGTGCTTGGGAGTGGAGCTTTCTCTGGGTGTTATGTGACTAGTAGTTTATGCCCAAGATCTGCTCAGGACACTGGCCCAGACAGACTGGAAGGAACCTGTGCCCCAAGTTTTCTGTATAGAAAATAAAAACAGAAGGAAAATTATATGTATGCTTTTCGTTCCTTCTTTTTATTCTAAAATTTACTGTTTAGAACCATCTAGAACAAATGTCTTTCATCTGGTTTAAATAAAATGTTGGCATTTTAAAATGTTTTAATAGTGTGCGTGTCTGTACAAATATCTCATTTAGATTTTTGTCTTCAAAGTTCCCCCACCCCATCATGTTCCTCTTCTCAATTGATAGTTGTTGGGAGAAGGAGAGTCAGTTTTCCTCAAGGGTGTGACCTCTGATAGGTCAACCAAGCTCCAAGGAATGGCCACACTCTCAAGGGAGCATGAACTAGATTTGATGAGTTCTAAAAAAAACAGAAGACTCAGGGTAAGAAAGGAGGGTTGGATCTGGGAGGAACTGAGGAAGGGAGGCATATGCTCAAAACGCATTGTATGAAATGCTCAGAGAACTAATAAAATGTTATGAACAAACAGATATCATATTAGGATGAAACTGACCATACTTTCACCCCAGGTACTCCTGCTGTAGTCTCTGTCTGATAACCAACAGGTCATTGTCAGATGATAAATATAAGTTGTATTAAGTTTTCTTAAATTATAAAGTTTTAATTAACACAATAAGTGTTAGCTTTCATTATGAGATTTTTCAAACAGAATTTGTTGCGAGTGATCTTCCTTCTCCCTTCTTTTTTCTTGTCCTTGTCCCTTCATTGCATCCTCCTCCTCATCCCATAACCTCCTTTCCATTTTCATATGGCACGGGTCTTTTGTCCTCTCTTCTCCCATCCTCAACAACTTTGCCATATACATATGTGTGTATATGTGTGTGTGCGCATGTATATGTGTGTGTGTGTGTGTGTGTGTGTGTGTGTGTATATATATATATGGTATACATGTTAGAGAAAATCTGTGATATTTGTCTTTCTGAGTCTAAGTCACCTCTCTCAATAACTTCCAGATACATCCATTTGCCATAAACGTTCATAATTTCATCCTCATTTTATACGCAAAACTGAGCATCAGAAGTGTAGGTCTTCATTGGGAAGCTCAGCTAGTCCAGATGCCTGTGACTACTCCTACCTATTGCTGCAGCAGTGGCATCCACAGGGAACTGTGGGAAACACAGTACTATGTCCTTTCTTCCAGATCCTTGGGATCACCCAAGAAGAGGTCAGTATGAGAACACCCACAGACATTCATTGGACTAGCTCTTCTAGATCAACTTTGGGCCAATCAAGATCTGACATAATCCCAAATTCTATTGAAAAGTTACAGGTAAATCCAAAGGAGTGGCTCTCTCACATGGGGGCAGCAGGATCTGCTCACCCCCTCCTTTAAAAACCCAAAATCAGTAAGGCATGGTAGCACATTTCTATCATCCAACACTTACAAAGTGGAGACAGGAGGATCAGCCTTGGCTACATACAATTTAAAGCCAGGCAGGACAGCAAGAGACCCTGACTCAAATATATATATATAAATTAACAAAATTCAATTTTAAAAAAATCTGGCTGAGGTAATGCAGGCCTACAATCCCAGCACTTGGTCTATGGAGAGAAGAGAATGGACAATTCAGTGTCATCACCTGCTATCCAGATAGTTTAAGGCCAGCCTGGCTACAAGATATCCTGCCTCAAAAAGTAAATAAATAAGTCAGGCATGGTGGTGTATATCTGTAACCCCAGCTCCAGAGAGGCAGAGGCAGGCAGGTCTCTATGAGTCTGAGTCTAGTCTGCCCTGCATAGCTAGTTCCAGGTACCCCAGGCTTCATAGTGAGACCCTGTCTCAAAAACAAAAGTAAAATATATGTATATAGAAAAAAGCAAAACCATAGCTACCTAGAGAACCAGTATAGTGGAAGTCTGTTTTAGTTGATTGGAGCACCATGTCATGCTACTAAGGATATGTTTAAAATGTTTGGTCTACTCCAAACAGACATGTAAAATCCATGTTATACATTCCTGTGTGTGTATGTGTGTGTGTGTGTGAGAGAGAGAGAGAGGGAGAGAGAGAGAGAGAGAGAGAGAGAGAGATTTATTTGAATAATTTTGCCTCTGTAATTGAAATTTTTTTATATAATTTTACCTAAGTTCCTAGACAATAACTAAGAGGGAAGATGACAGGTTTGTAGTGGGACAAGCAAGTAGATAAAATAGTCTGTAAGCATTTAGGAGGGAATGTATTGATTCTCAGAGCCACTGTGGATTCACTGAAAATAAACCAGGCCAAATTAACAAGGACAGAAAGATGTATTTAAACTTCGGGAATATGACTTTAGGCTGGAAGGATGACTCCATGGGTAAAAGTGATTGCTGCCAAACTGGATGATCTGAGTTTGATCCCTGGAACACACATGGTGAAAAGAAAGAGAGAGAGAGCAAGAGAGAGAGAGAGAGAAGGAGGAGGAGGAGGAGGAGGAGGAGGAGGAGGAGGGAGGAAGGGAAGGAGGGAGGGAGAGGGAGAGAGGGAGAGAGGGAGGGGGGAGAGGGAGAGCGCTCCTGCAAGTTGTTCATTGAAACATACACACACCCCCACACACCATGGTGTGAGTATGATCATACATGTACATACAAATAAACTTGTAGTAAAATGGGTTGTCTTTCTAAAAGCACAAAGGGATGTTTCTATGTCTATAGGTGGTACGCCGACTTACTGGGTGAGTTCAACCCTTATTGAACAATGACAACAGAGTAGATGGAACAATGATAACAAAAGAGGATTGATTAATGAACCTCTTGCAACTTGGAAAGAGGTCATTAGTAACACAATTCAAAACTCCCCCATGTTCCCTCAACTCCTCTAGAGAGAGCACAAAACATTGGGCTCTGGAGGGTGAAGTTTTCATCAAACTTGAAACATTATCTAATAAATTGGAACAGAATATCAAAACTGAAAAGGATTGACAGTCTGAAGTGATGAACTAAAAACAATTTTGAATTGCATTTAACAGAGTAATATTGATAATGTCTTGATTTTTAAAATTTAAATCCAGCCTGGCTCAGAGACTCCCAAGCCAAAGGATCATTTGAGCCTAGGCTTTTGAGGTCAACCTGAGCATCACAGTGAGGTCCTATCTCATTTTTTTTTTTTTCAGTTCTGAGCATCTTATCCAGTGCCTTGTACAGACTGAGCAAGTATCCTGCCACTGAGCCGTCTTTATCCCCCGCGGCTCCATCTTGCTTTGTTCTCTTTTGTTTTTAATTCGATTTTATACCTTAAAGTTCACTGGGTGCGGTGGTACATACCTGCAATCCCAGCTTGTGAGAGGCACCATCAGGGTCCCAGCAGTTCGAGATCAGCACATAATCATTCAAGACTCATGGAGACAGCACAGGAAAGACTTGTCTCAAAATAAAATTAAATAAATACATTAATTATTAAATGAGTTGCATTTAGAAGCAGAACTAAGACGTTAAATGAAGTCTAATAAGATGGATATGTCAAAATTAAGCAGAACTGGATAAAAACCAGAGGAACTGGGGGCAGCGCCAGTTCCCAGTGACTCAGTGTTGGTTGTGAGGTTACAAGAAAGCAAAGCACGCGCTCTAAGTAGCTTCTGGAAGTTCTTTTAGTGCACAGTGGCCAGGAGCTGGAAATGCTCCTGAGGGCAGGAAATCTTACTGGAATGCTATCATTCATGCCTCCCCCAAGAACTAAAAGCATGGTCACCAAAGTCATCAGGCTCAGTGCCAGGCAGCATGCAATGAAGAAAATGGATAGACAGATCCAATGCACACTTGATCTGTGCATAAACAAAACCACTAGAACTGAAGGGAAGAGAGAATGTTATAAGCAAAACAGGTGCCTTTTGCTGTATTGAGTTCCTATCATTGGAAGCCTTCCAGAACTGAAGACAAAGCATACACTGGCTGTGAGAGAGAATGTGGACCTTGGGATGAAGGTGATCTAGGCTAAAATTACAGTCCTTCAAAGTAGCTATGTGACACCAGACATATTATCTCTGTTTCTGTCTATAAACCATATGGTGGTAACCAGCTTTCCACTTTATGTTATGCCTAAGTTGATAAAACTATTGTTAGTGCAGTTTCTAGAATTATCATCAACATCAGTAAACTGCAGGGTTCTTTTTCAACATTTACTAAGCAAATTTTTTATTCCACATTAATTTTAAATCTAAGACGTATACGCTCTAGGATGTAAATATTACATTCAGAGTGTGTCTTCATCGGCTGAATTCTTAACGTTATACCAGAGAATATGGCAAAAATGATCTCATGTCAATTTTCCACTGTTGCTTGAACCCCTGATACTCTTGCCTTAATGCCTCCAATATCCTTCACTACTAAACTGCAGTTTTTACTAGAGCTGAATCTTCCTATAGTCGTGGAAGAATGATTTTGCACCAGATAGGAAGTTGAGCAAAATATTTTAGTTCATTCTAATCCAAAGACAATCTTACTCTGAGCTGGGTATGGGCTGCATACCTGTTTTTCCAGCACTTGGAAGGCTAAGGCAAAAAGTTTGAGGCCAGCTAGGGCTCTGTAGCAAAAACCTAAAAAAAAAAAAAAAAAAAAAAAAAAAAAAAAAAAAACAACTAAAACGATTCTCTGATTTTCTGACTCTTTGCCGTTATTTTTTTTTTCTGTCTTTAGAATTTTATAAATAGTTCTGAAATTGTATTTATCCCCCAAAATAAAATCATTAAATTAAACCAACCTCAAGATCCTCAGTAAATAGAACCATCCCCTATTCATCTCTCTACCTCCATGTGCCTTGTACACTTCTTGCCATATAGTGCAGAGGCAGGTGATTGGGTACACGTGCTGAGGCCAGGCACGTGGAGGACACGTGATGTTTGGAGGTATAAATAGGACTCCATGGAGTGACGGAGGCAGAGCTTGCCTTGCTGGTACAGCTAGCTGTGCAATGCTTGTGGGTCTCAAGTCTTCCCTGATCTTCATTGCCCTGAGAGAGGCACAGCCAAGAACTTCTCCCGGTGTTCTTGTTGGTCCCTCCTGCTGACTTGAGCCAAAGCTGAGGCCTGGCTGTCTCTACTAGGTCACGTCACCACTACTGCTAACCTGAATCTACTGAACTGGACTGCTGGTGCATCTGTGGAGTGTCTGTGAGTGGATCGAGCTTCCACTGCTAACCTGTGAACTGAACTGCCGATTCTCAGACAACACAGATGGGAGTTGCTCCAAAGAACCTTTCTAAACAGGTCCACTTCCCTTGTATCCTTTCTTTTCCACTACCTCTGATGGGTGGTGGGTTTTAAAGAAGGTTAAAGCATTTAAGAACAATCATTAAAAACAAGGTTTGAGGGCTGGAAAGATGACTTAGCAGTTAAGAGCACTGACTGTTCTTCCGAAGGTCCTGAGTTTAAAACCCAGCAACCACATGGTGGCTCACAACCATCCTGTAATGATATCTCGTGCCCTCTTCTGGAGTGTCTGAAGACAGCTACAGTGTGCTCACATCTAATAAATAAATAAATCTAAAAACAAAAAAAACAGGGTAACAGGGTAAAATTAAAGTTACAAGACCCTGCCTCAAATATGTAGATAAAAAGACTCTATGATTTACTTGTCTTCAAGGTTAGCGATTTAAGAAACCATCATTGCTGGAGCACTTATAAGAAGCCAAGTGTCTTTCCCAAATAACAGCCATGCTTAATACATCTGTGAAATGATATTCTATTTAATTGTTAAAGAAAAAAATGTGAAAAGCTAGATTTGGCAGTCTATACTTGTCATTTCACCACTTGAGAGGTGGAGGCAGAGTGGTCAGTAGTTCAAGGCCAGCGTCATAGTTACTTGCCCTGTAACTAACCCCAATGCTAAACTACGCCTTGAAATTATTTTCATCCAAGCCTGATGTCATAATACTTGGGAATTCCAGGAAAGCATGGCTACCTAGCAGGGCTCCATATCAAAAAGCCCTAAAATAAACAAACAAACAAACAAACAAACTGCTTTAACTGCAAAAGCAATGTTGTATGTACTCATATTGAAATATTTTGTGCACTTAGAAATTTGTAAACAGAGCTGGCAGGATGACTCAGCAGGTAAAAGTGCTTGCTGCATAAGCCTAGAGACCTGAGTTCAATACTTCAAACCCACATAAAGGCAGAAGGAGAGAATTAACTTCACAAAGTTGTCCTTTCATTCTGCACATACATTGTGGCAAGTGCATGCATGCATGCATGCATACATACATCATACATACATACATACATATATACATACATACATGGAGAGATGGCTAAATCTATAACATGACCCAACAAATGTGAGGACCTGAATTTAGAACTTCAGCGCCCATGTCACAACCCAGGCATGCTGGAGAGGGGGAGAAAGGAGAATCCTAGAGCTCAGCGGCCAGGCAATCTAGTTGAACTGGAGAGTTCTCATTTAAGTGAAGACAGCTTTAAGGAGTTTGTTCTATCCTGTCTCAAAAAAAATATGACAGAGAGCAACTGAGAAAGATACTCAACATTGATCACTTGTCTCCACACACATGAACACATGTATACACACACATGAACATACACACACACACACACAAGAAATATGTAGACAAAAATATTTAAATCCTTTGATTGCGTGAAACTCAGCTCCCTGAGTTAATGTAATCCATCTTTATAAGACAAATGGTGGGGGCCGAGCGGTGGTGGCGCACGCCTTTAATCCCAGCACTTGGGAGGCAGAGGCAGAGGCAGGAGGATTTCTAAGTTCGAGGCCAGCCTGGTCTACAGAGTGAGTTCCAGGACAGCCAGGGCTAAACAGAGAAACCCTGTCTCGAAAAAAAACAAAACCAAAACAAACAAACAAAAAAGACAAGTGGTGGTTCACGACTACACTCTTTGTCCTTGAAACAGGAGGCTGCAGTGGCAGAATCACGAGGGCCCACAAACTAGAGAGTAGGTTGGGCCACGTGGTGAGATTCCATCTCAAAACAAATTATATAAGCATAGTGATTCATGCCTATAATCTCATCACTTGAGAGATTCAAGTGTGAGGATTGCCATGAGTTGAGGCTGGCCAAGGCAACATGAGTTCCTAGCCAACCTGGGCTACGAAGTATGATACCATATTTTTAGAAAAAAATAAAAAATAAAAGAAGGAAGAAAGGAAGAAAGGAAGAAAGAAAGGAAGGAATGAAGGGAGGGAGGAAGGAAGGAAGAAAGGAAGGAAACAAACAAACTAACTACATATAAAAGGATTATTTTAGATACTGTTCTGTTCATTATTATATGGTTAAAATATCCAAACAATAGTTGAGTGGGG
This sequence comes from Mastomys coucha, assembly GCF_008632895.1. NCBI lineage: Eukaryota > Metazoa > Chordata > Mammalia > Rodentia > Muridae > Mastomys > Mastomys coucha. The sequence continues at coordinate 15,712,262 of NW_022196900.1, forward strand.
AAAAGTGTGTTCTGCCAAGTCTGATGACCTGAGTTCCATCCCCAGCGCCCACATGGTAGAAAGAGAAAACCTAGTCCTAAAAGTTGTTCTGTGACCTCCACAAGCACTCCATGGCATGCACACTCTAGCACATACAAACAAACAAACAAACAAATAGCATAAAAAATTAAAATATGAATATAAGCAATATAAGGTATAATATAAAATATAATATTTAAAAGATGTATGAGTTTTTCCAATGTGGAAACACATCTTAAAATATTTTTCTATCGATGCAAATGAGTTAATATTAATGAAAACACAGAAATGTGAATGCATGTACGTCTGTATGCTCTATGTTCTAACATATCTCTACTGTGTTGGAGATTTAACCAGCTTCAGTCTTTCTAAAATTATAAAACATGAATGCTTTTTGCTTTGTTTTGCTTTTAAGGATTCATTATTTCTGTGTGTGTGTGTGTGTGTGTGTGTGTGTGTGTGTGTGTGTGTGTGTACGTATGTGTGCCATATATATGCTGGTGCCCTGGAAGGCCAGAAGAGGGCATCCAATCCCCTGGAGTAGGAGGTAAGACCACTGGGAACCTCCTGCTAGGAGTGCTAGGAAGTGAACTTAGGTGCTCCAGAGGGAACGAAGTGCTCTGAACTATGGGGCCATCTGTCCCACACCAGTGATATAGCCTCTCTTAGATGTGTATTTTCATTAGTGTGTGCGCTATTGAGGATACCTTGTGCTCATTTTAACAATACAGATTGCCTTTGTCTCATGAAGCACTGGAATTCTTTGCAAGTAATATTTATTCTTTCCTGTATACGTAACAAATAGTTTTTTCAAGTCTGTCAGTTGTCTTTGAACTTCCTTTCCCTGCTGAACTTATATGCATTCAGTGGTCAGTCTTTGGGATGTTATAACATTTGTAGATTCTCCTTTCACATCCAAGCCTATAGAAAAGAGTCCCCTATTAACATTTTGCTATGTTTATAATGTTAGCCTGTGTGACCTTTATTTTTGAAACTTATGTGATTAAGAACAACATTTCTCGTCAAGGGAAGACATTTTTTTCCCAAAATTAAATATAAAATAGTCAATTGTAGGTTGGACTTTGTAGACCAGAGACCTGTCATTGCTGTACCCAGGAGCCTGAGGTAGGAAGATTTCCATCAGTTTTAGGTCAGTCTAGGCAGAGTGAGACTCTGCCCTCCCCCAAAACTAAGGGGCTAGAGAGCTAGATATCATGGTTGAGTGCTGGCCTTTGTCCATTCCCATCACCACTTAAACAAGATACAGGGGCAAAGGCTGTAATCTCAGCTCTCAGGAGGTAGAGAGTCTCAACGCTTAAGGTCACCCTCTGTTACCTAATGGGCCACATGAGACAGGAGATCCGGTCTCAAAAAAAAAAAAAAATCTCAGCAGCTTGAAGTACTGTGGTGTGGTCCATTCTCTGATCTGGTATTCTATTGTCCTGTGACTTCCACACTGTATCTGTCACTATCTCTTTATAATGCTAGGATCTCAGACTAAAAATTAAGCTAGCTTCTCCTCCTACATATAAACCTAGGACCAATTCTCAAGGCAAGAAAAGAAATGGCAATTTGAATGAGACTGTTAGAGATTTTGAGGTTATGAATACACAAGAAACAACACATTGCCATATTGGAACTTTCGCAAAGGAAAATGACCTGTCTTAATTTTTTTTTTTTTGTATGTCTTTTCTCAAACCTTCAAGGCCGTGCATGGTGGCACAAATCTTTAATTCCACCCACTACCCTGTGTGCAGAGGCAGGTGGACCTTTGTGAGTTTGAGGTCAGCCTAGTCTGTATAATGGGTTCCAGGCAAGCCAAGGGCTACATACTAAGGCCTTGTCTCAAAATCAGTCAATCAATCAGTAAATAAAATTAAAATCTATCAGCAAAGTCTTTAGATATCATATCCTTGCACATTTTTCTTCTCAGAAACATTGTGTGTTTTCTCTATTGGCACATGAGTGTTTGGGTTGTTTATTTCCATTGTATTTTGATATGTGTTGAGTCTGCACCTTGCTTTGCAGAGTGCTATATGCTTGGTGTCATCTGCCAAGTGGCCCTCTGACACTCGTCTCTTGATAACAAAATCCTGATTTTGCTGAGAGCATCAATGTGCCCATCCCCAAGGGTCTAAGCCATTCTGTGCATCCCAATGTCTGGGCCTTTGTGCTACAGGAATTCCTTGTGAGACACTGGTCACCTAGCTTTATGAAACATAGAGAAACTCTGGTAAATTTTGGGTACAGCAACTAGCCTTTTCTGCCAGCTCTGTTCTCTCTTTTCATTTTCAATGGACATGAGCAGCTGCGATGCCTGGATGTAAACAAAATGTCAACAAGTTACACGGCTGGGTAGAAAAATGCAGCCCTGAGGTATTTTTAAGACACGAGGGAGCCTCTGGCCTCAGTGAACTGTCTCCCCTCAGATACCCTTTGAAAAAAAAACAGGTTAAACTTCAGTTCACTCAGCTTCTCTAACTGCTATGGAATGCATCCAAACTTACAAAGATATAACTGGCAAAAGGGGAAAAATTTCATTGACACAGAACTGTGTATCGTTCCTTCGACCTTAACTTCCTCAGGCCTGGGAGCCGTTCACTGCCATGCCCAGATTTAGGTTCGGGGTGTTTTCTTTCTTTCTCTCTTTTTTCTTTCTTTTCTTCCTTCCTTCCTTTCTTCCTTTCTTTCTTTTCTTTCTTTCATTTGGTCATTTTAAATTTTGTTCATTCATTCATTCATTCATTCATTCATTCATTTGAGAGTCTCCTGAAGTTGCCCAGCCTGACCTGACCCTCCTTCCTGAGCCTCCCAAGTTGCTAAGAGAGGTTGTGGGTCTCTGCCTCTCAGTCCTAAGTAAACAGTGTTAATTTTTGCATGCTTACCTTGCACTGATGTCTTTGAACTCTGATGAGTTCTATTAACTTTTGTCAGAGGACTACTTAAGAATGTTTTATCTTGCATTTGCAAATTATGATAGTTGGTGCATGTGTTACTTTTCTGTTGCTTTGGTAAGACACAAGGATCAAACTTAGGGACTTAGGGAAGAAAGAGCATGTTCTGGCTGTGCTTCCTTCCAGAAGGAGGAGAGCCCTGTACGCTTCAGAGGTATGGCAGCCAGCAGCAAGGAACAGCATAGCAAGAACAGAAATCTGGGAGCTCTCATCCTCAACTGCAAACACTGGAAGTTGTGTGACGCTACATCTGTCAAAATCTACCCCCGGTGACATACTTCCTCCAGCAAGACTAAACTTCCTAAAGCCCCTAAAGCTGACCAAACAATGCCAACTGGGAAGCAAGTATTCAAATACCTGAACCATCGCCATGAATCTGATCTCTGTCTTCCTAGCACATTATTCCATTATTGAGGGAATTATCTCAAAGACCAGAAACACAATGAAATGCTTACTTTTATTAGTAGATAGAAACAAAAAATTCCCTTTGTTTATTGCTGTGTGTGTGTGTGTGTGTGCACATACTCATGTATGTGGTGCTGAGTCTTGCTAACAGAATCCTGATGTTGCTGGGAGCATCAATGTGTCCACTCCCAAAGGCCTCAGCCATTCTGTCATTCTTGGCAAATGATCTCACACTGAACCAAGTTCCCACCCTCTGATTCCTGACCTTAGTGGAAATTCTTCTAACGGTCCCTGAATGAGGCTTTTATTGTAGTTGTCTGGTGAGATATACTAATGATGAAGGAAGTACTCTAGATGCTCAGGGCCTTTTCCATGCTGTGCCCAAGTTACAGAAGCACAAGTAAAAGAGGCCTCTTGGATAAGTAATCTTCAGGGCTGACAGAAATCAAACACGTTTTCAAAAGCTAAGGGCTCCAGAGAGTCCCACTCACCAGCACCATCTCCCTCTGAGGTTTCAATGACACAAAGTCAGAGCAGGCTGCCAAACAGAGCTTCTCCTCTGGTCATGGGCCTTTTTAATGCCACAAATTTCTCCATAATGAACAAGTAGGCAAAAACCAAAAGGGACGTGAATTTTAGATATTGACAGTCCAAGCAATGAAAATGACAAAGAGCCAGAAAAGCTAGACAAGTAAGAGCAGAAGAAAGAGAGATGAAGGAGGAGGAGGAAGGAGAGGAGGGAGAAGAAGAGGAGGAGAAGGGAAGGAGGAGGAAGAGGAAGTAGAGGAGGAAGAAGAGGAGGAAGAGGAAGAAGAGGAGGAAGAGAAGGAGAAAGAAGAAGCAGTTTTATTGGAGTTCCATGGTAGAAGATGATTCAAAACCTAAGAAACAAAACTATGAGGAGAGTAAAAAGGAAAAAGCCCAAAACCAAAAAGGGGCCAAGGCAGCACAACATCACAAAAAGAGTAGGAAAAGGTAAAATCATGCCTGAACAGTTCTGAAGTCGCTAAAATTAACTTTGACCTAAGTCATGAAATTGAAGAATTCATTTTTTTAAAATGATTTATCAAGACCATTGAATGCAGCCTTATGATCTGAATTTGATCCCTAGGACATAGCGTAAGGAGAGAACCAAGGACCACAAGCTTATCTTCTTCCAACCTGCACCTGTGTGCTCTGCCATACATCACTCCAACCCAAAGCCTAAATAAATGTAAAGATTTTTCAAAAATTAAAACCCTGATGTAAGTAAGCCTGGCCCTTGGGAAGCTGAAGCAGGATTCACCTATGAGGTTGATGCCAGCCTGGGTTAAATTATACACTGAACCCGGGTTATAGTTTGGGTACCTGTCTCAAGAAGAAACAACACAAGAGGAAGGAGAGAAGCCTGCTGATGGCGTCTCTTAATACTGATCCCAGCACTAGGGAGGCACAAGCAGGTAGATCTTTGTGAGTGTGAGGCTAGCCTGGTCTACAGAGTGAGTTCCAGGATAGCCCGAGCTATATAGAGAAATCCTGTCTGAAACGAAAAACAAAGAGGAGGAGGAAGAGAAGGAGAAAGGGTGGGTTTTGGAAAGCTCTGAATAGATCTGTTATCCACTAGTGTGTCTGAATCTCTGATGCTCCAAGAACCATTGAATGGAAGAGAAAACAAAGCTTGTGAAAACAGCCAGCACTCACGCCCAGGGAACAGTGACAAAATAGTTTGTAAGGTCTAAAAATATTCATTGTCTTTCCATTTAAACAGAGGACACTGATTATAAATAAGAAATTAACCCAAACAATATCGAGTTTTCTCAGGTAGACAAAAGGATGAATAAATAGTTTAGAAATATTTTTCCTTTGTTTTAGCAGTGTCTCACTACATAGCCCTAGCTGGCCTGGAACTGTGTAGACTCACAGACATCTCCCTGTTCCTGCATCCCAAGTGCTGGGGTTAAAGAAATGAACCACCATGGCCTGGCTTCTAGACGTCCTTTATAGGTAGATGTGAGGTGATTCATACCTGTAATACTATTGCTTGAGAGGGCAAAATAAAAGAGTTGACGAGTTTGAGGTCAGCCTGCTACAGAATGAATTAGACATGATCTTAAAAAGAGAAGGGAAAAGAAGGAAGGAAGGAAGGAAGGAAGGAAGGAAGGAAGGAAGGAAGGAAGGAAGGAAAGAAGGAAGGAAGGAAGGAAAGAAGGAAGGAAAGAAGGAAGGAAGGAAAGAAGGAAACCCTAAACCAAGCTGATGACTAATAATTCTATTAGGGTTTTGTTTTGTTTTGTGAGACATGGTCTCACAACATATCCTTGGCTTGCCTGGAACTCACTATGTAGACCATGCTGGCCTTGAACTCGCAGAGGTCCATCTGCCTCTGTCTCTTCAAAGCTAGGAGTATGCTACCACCTTTCTGTGCATCCCTAGCTGTTCTGGAACTCAGTCTGTAGACCAAGTTGGTCTGAAACTCAGAGATCCTCTTGCTGGGCTTTGCAACAAAGCCACATGTACTTATGTATAAGTCCCAAACCATATCACCTTAATAATGTACCATAATGTGTTCACAGTTTAATACTCAGCAACAAGGAAAGGTAGCATTCTCTGGTGTCGGAAGTTGTGAATTCAGATGAGCATAATGGCACATGCCTGCAATCCCAAGCGCAAGAAAGCAGAAACAAGACCTCTACAAATTCAAGGCCAGCGTGGTCTATATTAGGAGTTTAGGAGCAGCCAGGGCTACCTAGTAAAACCCTCTCTCAAAAACTCAAGCAAATGAAAAGAAGAACTGAAACCAAATCCCCGTTGAATGACCATATTTAAGCAAGACAATGAGCTGCTTTCATTTGGGCCTATTAGAATATAAAACAGGAATCAATACCATGTCAGAAGTTGTAGGACGACTGACAGCCGTCACACGTTCCTATTACTGACCTGATGAATTAAGGCTTTTCTTAGCCTCCAGCCAGATTCTATGCATTTAAGTATTTTACTTATTTATTTGTTTGTTTGTTTATTGTGTGAATGAAAGGGTGTGTATGTGTCTATATACACATGCACCAGCAAGTGCATGTGTGTATGTGGTAGGGGAAGCATGTGCATTCCACAGCTTGCACACAGAAATCAGAGACCCACTTGGAGGAGTCGGTTCTATCCCTCCACCATGTGGTCCTGAGAATGGAACTTAGGTCATTGGTCTTAGCAGCCAACACAGCTAAACCAACTCAGTGACCTCCTTCACAAACCCCTTGTCCCTGTGTCTGATGAAAGGTTATGTCCCTGGGTCATTCCACCAACAAATGGCTTGAGTTTTGTCATCTGGTCCATGACTGGTGTAGCATCCCTTACCAGATCTGGGGTACAGGCTAAGGAGAAGTGACGCTGTAATAAGTGATCCTATCACTTGCGTTTCCCCAGAAGCTTTATCATTCAATTCTGGTATCCACGGACATAATTCAATTACCAAGCTCATACTATAATTTCATGTTCATGACATGAAAAAATTCCTGAGTAATTTCAAATGCTGTACTCCACAGTAAGCCAAACGAGAACATTACGGGCCTCCTTTTTCAATAATAGAAGTAATTCCTTTGTGAGCATCTGACACTGAGGAAAAGAGGAAGAAGCAGGAGAATCAAGTTTTCTTTTATATTGTCCCTGGTATGCAGAACTGGCTCTGTTTCTCCATTAACATCGCTATGTGAAATATCTCCCCCCCCACCCCGCCCCAGTCATCCTTTCTGTAAAAATTACTTTGGAGGATACAAGAGAAAAAAGTGAAGGTTCTCTATAGAAAAGAAGATATTGACATTCGGAGAACACAATTAGCTTTTTCAATGGCCCTTACAGGTTTAGAAAAGTAACTGAAATGAGCCAAAAATCATCAAAATAAACATTTAATTTTACATTTTTATTATTGCAGGAAAGGGGTGCATGTGTGAGGGTCAGGGGGACAGTTTTCAGGAGGCTGTTCCTTAGTGGTGGGTTCTGGGCTTCAAAGTCTGGTAATCAGACTTGTACAGAAGTACTTTTACCCACTGATCCATCTCCTGATCGGTCATCAAAATAATTTAGGAAGAAATGTGAAATGGCCAGACAGTGGTTGCACACACCTTTAGTCCTAGCACTTGGGAGGCAGAAACAGGTGGATTTCTGAGTTGGAGGCCAGCCTGGTCTACAGAGTGAGTTCTAAGACAGCTAGGGCTACACAGAGAAACCCTGTCTTGGAAAAAAACAAAAAACAAAAGAACTAAAACCAAAAAATGTGAAATGTATTTGTTGTTCAGCTAAGTTGTTAATTACCATGGGTCACTGAAGATAAGATCTCTACTCTGGGGAACTGCAGGACAAAGGAATCAAAGGAGAGGGACAGAGATGATAAGAGAGGCATCGGAATTTAAAGCTGCGTGGGGTACAGAAGGGGTTTCTTAGCTCACAGGTACAAAACAAGGCAGGAACCTGGAGGTGGGGGCTGAATGGAGACATGCTGTCTCCTCTGGCTTGCTCAACTGTCTCTGTTATACAGCCCAGGCCCACAGCCCTAGGGACTATCTCAGCACCATCAACAGTGAGCTGGACTTTTCTGCATCAATTAGCAATCAAGAAAATGACTCACAGGGCCTGGAGAGATGGCTTAGCAGTTAGGAGCCAGCTGGAGGCTCTTGTGTTGGAATCCCAGCACCCATATAGGGGGTGGGCCTTATGACCATTATTAATTCTAGTTTCAGGGGAATCTCACACCCTCTTGTTGTCTCTAGGGAACTGCACACACACACAGTGCACAGACATACATTCAGGTAAACATCAAAACTTTTTTTGGGGGGGCGGGGAAGGGGATAAAAAAAAAAAACAAAAAACTTCAAGACATGCCCAGAGGCTGATTTGATGGAGGCAGTCTTTCAGTTGAGTGTCTCTCTTCCCAGATGTGTCAGGTTGATAAAGAAAGCCAACCATGACAAGGGGAAAGACAGAGAGGAGGAGTGTATGCTCCGGGAACCTAGTTGTGCTAAAGTAGAAAGTTGGCTGCAGGAGAAAGAGCCAAGAGAGTGAATTGGAATCTGAACTTTCCCCCAAGCTTGATATGTAAACCTGGGAAAATCACTTTTCTTTGAGAACATACCCTCATCTGGAGTAGAACAGTGGATTCTCAGTGTCCTCAGCCGAACTCTGCTCTCCAGAAGCCACAGAGACAAACAATGGGCTCTGAAATTCATAGAGAAGATAGGTGAGACAAAATGATGGTCTTTGGGCTGGAGAGATGGCTTAGCAGGTAAAAGCACTGACTGCTCTTCCAAAGGTCCTGAGTTCAAATCCCAGCAACAATATGGTGGTTCACAACCATCTGGTAATGAGATTTGACTTCTTCTGGTGTGTCTGAAGACAGACAGCTTCAGTGTGCTTACATATAATAATAAATAAATCTTTGGGCCAGACTGAGCAGGGCCGGAGTAAGCAGAGATACTGAGCTCAATTCCCAGCAGCCACATGATGGCTCACAACCATCTGTAAAGCTACAATATACTCATATATGTAAAATAAATAAGTAAATAAATCTTTAAAAAATATATGGTCTTTGATGTACTTTATCCATACCAATTACAACCACGTATGTGTGCACAGTAAAAAGAAGGAAAAGGCCACAATTCCTTTATACTATGGATTTTTCTAAATTTTGAGAAAATATTCTTGATTTTTTTTTTTTTGTAACATTTTTCTCCTTGAAGAAACTTCTGCCATACTGTTGTATGTTTGGTAACTAAGAGCTAAGGATGATAAAGTTAATTAATAAGTGCAAATTAAGTAGTCACAGGAGAACTTAGGTCAAATTAATCATGGTTATGTTCTTTTAAATTATATATAAAAATATACATATATATTTTTTAAATTTATATTTGTGTGTCTGTCTGCTGGGTATAGCCTCACGAGTGCCTATAGAGACTAGACAAGGGCATTAGATCCCCTGGAGCTAGAGTTACAGGCAGCTCTTAGCAACCTGAGTTAGATGCTAGGAATTGAATTCTAATCCTCTAAAAGAGTAGCCAGTGCTCTCCACTGCTGAGCAACCTCTGTAGCCCAATGCTTAGTTTTTAAACTTTTGGTTGTTGCTGCTCCTCGTCTCTCACAGAGTGTGTGTGTGTCTCTCTCTCTCTGTCTCTGTCTCTCTCTACCCAGCCCCACGCAGGGTCTTACTTACGTGAATCCCTAGGTGGCCTGGGATTCACACAGCTGTACCTGCTTCGGTTTACTGAGATTAAAGGAATGCACTACCACACCTAGCATAAATGTCCAATTTTTATTGTTATTTTTTTTATATTTATTCATCTTATCTGTGTCTTAGTCAGGGTTTCTATTCCTGCAGAAAACATCATGACCAAGAAGCAAGTTGGGGAGGAAAGGGCTTATTCAGTGTACACTTCCACACTGCTGTTGATCACAGCAGGGAGTCAGGACTGCAACTCACACAGGGCAGGAATTTGGAGGCAGGAGCTGACGCAGAGGCCATGGAGGGTGCTTCTTACTGGCTTGCTTCCCCTGGCTTATTCAGCTTGCTTTCTTATAGAAACCAGGATTACCAGCCCAGGGATGGCACCACCCACAATGGGCCCTCCCACTCTTGATCACTGATTGAGAAAATGCCTTACAGCTGGATCTCATGGGGGCTTTTCCTCAAGGGAGGCTCCTTTCTCTGTGATAACTTCAGCTTGTGTCACACACAAAACCAGCCAGTACAACGTGTATGAGTATATATGTATGTATGTATTTGCAGCATGTAGATGCTTGGTACCTGTATCTGTGTACTAGCTGGTTTTGTGTGTCAACTTGACACAAGCTAGAGTTAACACAGAGAAGGGAGTTTCAGTTGGGGAAGTGCCTCCATGAGACCCAGCTGTGGGGTATTTTCTCAATTGCCCCTTGTGGGTGGTGCCATCCCTGGGCTGGAAGTCTTGGATTCTATAAGAGAGCAGGCTGAGCAAGCCAGGGGAAGCAAGCCAGTAAGAAACATCCCTCCATGGTCTCTGCATCAGCTCCTGCTTCCTGACCTGCTTGAGTTCCAGTCCTGACTTCCTCTGGTGATCAACAGCTATGTGGAAGTAAGCTGAATAAACCCTTTCCTCCCCAACTTGCTTCTTGGTCATGATGTTTGTGCAGGAATAGAAACCTGACTAATACAAAATGTTAATAGAGGGTGTCAGATGCCCTGGAACTGGAGTTATAGATAGTTGTGAGCACTCTATAAGTGTTAGAAACTGAACCCAGGCCCCCTGCAAGGCCAGCCAGTGCTTTTAACCACTGAGCTATTTCTCCAGCCTTTGTCGCTGACCTTTTGGTTCAAAGAGCGATGAATGCTTAAATACTATGGGTACCTAGTTAGGGTTTGATATCCTGGACTAGAGAAGTTGCTCTTGACTCCAAATTTATGGCTCTTACCTCATCTATGCTACCTTATGATAAGTACACAGATCACATTAGTTTACAGTTACAAACATCCTTGTGCATTGAGGGTGGAAGGGTTGAGTAAAGGCTAGGTAAGCACTATGCTGCACAGATAGAAGCCCAGACTCTCATGCTCCTTGTAGGATGCTCTATTCTGTAACCCTTCCATAGCAATGCTGTTATTTTGTCATGACACCTAGTCTGGCTTAGTTTAGCAGCATGAAGCATGGGCTAGCTTTGAACTCCTGATCTTCATGCCCCTGTCTCCTAAGTGCTAGGATTATAGACAGGCACCACTCTGCCTCTCCCTGCCATAGCAAATCTGTAGGTATTTAATTCAGTCCTCTTTCACAGATGAGGAGAGTAGCGCATGAAGATGTTAAAAGCATACATCCAGGCCCCGTCAAAGACCATCGTTTTAACAAAAGCAAGAACTAGAGACGGACTAGATATTCATTGCTAGAGTTTTGTCTTTATTGTAAATGCTCCTATTTATTCTAAATAAAGACTCACTTTAAACTTGTTTTTTTAGAATGAGCCAATGTTCAGTGTAAACATGCAAAAGAAATCAACTGTTGTGCACTGTAGACACATAAAGCCAGCCGGGAACTTTTTGTAAAGCACTGACTTATTAGCACCTTGCTGAGAAACCAAACTGCAAGCTAGCACACAGGAGAGGGTGTGCATATTCTCTGCTATAGATAAAGAGCACCTGACAGAAAACCTACAAGGCATCAGCTATGAGCTCTTGGTTTGTGGCTGCAAAGGCGAGTCAATTGGGTGTAGGCATACCGTGTATTAGATATATTGAACTCTCAGCAAATTAGCTGGGAAATGAAATCAACAGAGGCACAGGATTTAAGGTATGAGTATGCCTACCTATTCACCTTCCTGCCTTTCTCCATAGTACCTGACCCCTTTCTGGATATGGAGATTTATCCAGGCCTCAGAGAGCCAAAGTTGGCCTTGAATTTGCTATGCAGCTGAGGATGACTTTGAGCCTTGCTCCTCCTGTTTCTACCATGGAAGCATGTACTGCTACACCTGGTGTAAACTACACTGAGAATCAAATCCAGGGCCTCCTGAATGCCAGGTAGGCATTTTACCCCCAAAAAACAGCACCTTCACCCTCAGATATGTGAGTGGTGATTGGAATGAAAATGGCCTCCATAGGCTCATATGTTTGAATAGTGGTCCCCAGTTCATGAAACTGGTTGTGTTAGTCAGGGTTCTCTAGAGTCACAGAACTTATGAAATGTCTTTCTCTGTATAGGGAATTTGTTGTTATGACTTACAGTCTGTAGTTCAACTACCCCAACAATGGTCAGCTGTGAATGGGAAGTCCAAGGATCTAGTAGTTGCTCACTCTCATGAGGCTAGTTGTTTCAGCTGGTCTTCTGTTAGAAGTAGATTCCAATAGATGTGCTGGCAAATAAATGCAAGCAGACAAAGAAGAGCGAATCTTCCTTCTTCCAATGTCCTTATGTAGATCTCCAGCAAAAGGTGTAACCCAGACTAAAATTGTGTACCACCATGCCTGGATCTGGGACTTCTTTTGTCCCAGGCTGACCTTGAACTTGGAGATCTCCTTGCTGTAGTCTCCTGACTATTAAAGGCCTGTACTACCTTGCTTGGGTCTAAGCTTTTCATAGCCACTATGCCTCAAGATCTAGGTGAGAAACTTGAGTCTTCCAACCTCAAGATCTGGATCACAGGTGAGCCCTCCAATTCTGGATTGTCGTTCATTCCAGATATAGTCAAGTTGACAATCAGGAATGATCATTACACTGGTTGTGGGTTCTAAGGTTTCAAGAAACCCCTGACATTCCCAGTGCTCCCTCATTACATCCTGTCTGCCACTTAAGATGTTAGGTGTTCAGCTATTCCTGTTACCATGCCTTTGTTCCACCATCATGGACTCTAACCCTCAGGAACTGTAAGCCCAAATCAAATGCTTCCTTTTATAAGTGTTCACAGCCACGGTGGTTTGTCATAGCAAATGTAAAGTATCTATACAGAAGCTGGTACCAGGCAGAGGGCTCTTGCTGTGACAGGCCTGTCTGACCATGCTGGGTTTTTAGAAAAATGTGGAAGACTTTTGGACTTTGAACCGGGAAAGCATTGAGAGCTGTGAGCAGCAGAGCTTAATAGGTAATCCTACCAGGATCTTGAAAGATAGTAGTGCTAAGAGCTATGGAGACTCTAAAGGCCTAGTTCAAGAGCTTTCAGAGGAGTACAACACTAGCAATTAGGCTAGAGGTGATGCTTATGGTATTTTTTCAAAGAATGTTCCTTTTTTTTTTCTACCCTTGTCCTAAGGATTAGCCTGAAACTAAAATGAAAAGTATTACATTAATTTCTTTGGAAGGGGAGATTTCAAGACATCCTAGTATTGACTCTGTTGCATGGTTATTAATAATCACTCTTATGCAGGTTTACAATGAAAAAGAACAAGCAGGACAAAAAAGAAATAGGAAATGTACAATTTGAAGAGAAAAAGAGCACCAGGAAATATAATGTAGCCAGGGTTTATTCTGAAAGAGATGAGGAGATCAAGGAAAGGCCTAATATGTTTTGCCATAAAGAACAGGGTGCCCTTAGGGTGAAAAGCCCTGGCAGTTAAACTTCCAATTTATGAAAACAAACAACTTGAGGAATTTTCTGCTCCTAAAAAGGAAAGGCTCTGAAAAGCGTGATTCAAGGGAGCCAGGTTCTACCCCAAGTCGACGGTCAAACTTGACAGGTTTATCCGTGTGGTTTTGGCTTCAGAGTCATCCCTTTGTAAGTAAAGGGATTATGGGATCTTCCTTAGTAGTTAAGGAGAACCACTGAGGCCAGGCATATAACAAGGGAGTCCTTGCATGGAGTCTCTGAGAGGCCATGACAAGAAGCTGTGACAGTGAAGCCTGCCAGAGCCATGAGATATATCTGCCAAGGAGAGACACACAGGGAGCAGAACCAGCTAGGGGGAGAGGTTATCTTTTGCAGGCAGCTAATCTGGAAAAGTGACTCCATCTGAGCCCTTTGATATCAGACATGGGTTGGACTTTATCCAGCTAGGATTTCCTCCTTATATCCCTAACCCTTCCTTTTGGAGTAGTAATGTAAATTCTATGCTATTTCCATTGGAAGTATATAATTTACTTTTTGAGGTTACGGGAGTTACAATTGAGAGATAGCCTTGAGTCGCCAAAGAGACTTTAGACTTCTTTTTTTTTTTTTTTAAAGATTTGTTTATTTATTATACATAACTACACCCTACCTGTCTTCAGCCACACCAGAAGAGGGCATCAGATCTCATTATGGATGGTTGCGAGCCACCGTGTGGTTGCTGGGATTTGAACTCAGGACCTTTGGAAGAGCAGCCGGTGCTCTTACTGAGCCATCTTTCCAGCCTGAGACTTTACACTTCTAAACCATATTGTGGCTGAAAGAATATGGGGACGTTGGAAGTTAGACTAAATTCATTTTGCATTATATGGTGGCTTGAAAGAGAAGAACTCCCATAGGCTCATATGTTTGAATGCTTTGTCACCAAGGAGTAGAACTCTTTGAGAAGGATTAGAAAGTGGGGCCTGGTTAAAGTAGTTGTGGCTGTTTTTTGAGGAAGTGAGTCACTGGCAATGGGCCTTGAGGTTTCAAGATATGCATCATTTTCAGTGCTTTCTCTCTATTTCCCTCTCCCTCTTCCTCTCCCTCCCTCCCCCTCTCTCCCTCTGTGTTTGTGTCTCTATCTCCTCAAATTGATAGTCAGAATCTGAGTTCTCAGCTGCTCCTGCCTTTGCTCTGCCATTACAAACTCTAACCCTTTGAAAGTATAATCCCAATTAAAAGATTTCTTTATAAGTTGCCTAAGTCATGGTATTTATCACAGCAATCGAAAAATAATGAAGATAATGTGCTTCTAAAAATAATGACTGATAAAATCTCAAAGTTAAATTTCCTTTTATAAATCAGAAAAATGTCAGTATAGTCAATCTTTATGATATAGAAGGTTTGGGTTTTCATCTGTTTAGTTTGTTTACACCATATTGGTGTCAGTGAATGACTTTACAGAATTGGCTTTCTAGAGGCAGGCAGATTTCTGAGTTCAAGGCCAGCCTGGTCTACAGAGTGAGTACCAGGACAGCCAGGG
>NW_022196900.1:15727224-15740450 GCF_008632895.1 Mastomys coucha
AAAAAAAAAAAAAAAAAAAAGAAACTACCACCACCAACAACGAAGAATTGGCTTTCTTCCTCTATGGGTTCCAGAAATTGAACTCAGGTTGTCAGGGAGGCCAATGAGTGCCTTTACTTGCTGGGTTTTGTTTGTTTGTTTGTTTGTTTGTTTTGAAATAGAGTTTTATGCTATAGTGAAGGCTTGTCTGGAAGTTACTGTATAGCTCAGGCTGGCCTTCAACTCAAGGCAAGTCTCCTGCTTCATCTTCTTATATGCTGGAATCATAGGCATATAACTCTTGGAACTTTTGAACTGGTAAAATACATATAGAAGTTCTGATTTTTTTACTAATTTCAGGTGCATTTATTGTGTGAATGTTCAAATGTTTGAAAAAAAAAATATAATATATCCAGGATTATATCACCTAGGAAAACCATAAATCTCAAACTACTACTAATATTGTGAATGTATTGTCCTAATTGTTTTACTGTTTTCTGATTTCCAGACCCCCCCACACCACATTTATTCACATACATATGTCACACATACACGCACTGCACACAGAGTCACAAATTTGACTTAGTGCTATACAAGCTACTTTGAAATCTGCTCTTCCCGCACCATGCATCCTCTCCACCATGGTGTGCCCACCGTGATGCTCCTCCCGCCATGGTTCTCTGTTTCACCACAGGTTCAGAATCAGCAGGGGTAAGGGGGGTGGACTCTATGCAGGTTTTCATGCATGACCTTTAATGTCAGTGGACTTGACAGTGCTACCTTCAGTTCATGAAAAGTCCTGCAGAGTGCCATGCCATGAAGGTTGGTTAAACAGCACAGACTACTGAATCACAGTGCTGGATTTTTGTTTTGGTGATGTTGAGGCTCGAACCCTGAGGACCTTCCACATTCTAGGCAAATATTCTACTGAGTTGTTTCTCCAGCCCTCAAGGCTGACCTTGATTTCCTAATTCTCCTTCCTCTACTTCCTGGTTGCAGGGATTACAGACAGGGACTACCCCATCTGGCCACCCAGAATCTTTATCCCATAAACACCTCTAAAACCTATTTTCACGAAGGTAGATTTGAGACAAGGATCTCCACTTTCATTCTTGACTGCCTTGGAAGTAAAACTCTTGTAAAAATTCTTGAAAAAAAAAGAGTTAAACACTTCAGTGAGCATTTAAGTTTTCCTATTAATGCCAGCATTGTGGATGCAGTGGCAAGAGAATCAGGGGTTCAAGACTGGGTTATGTGAAACCAAAAATAACAAAAAAATACAAATAAATAAAAATCAACAAATGGTAAACATTTTCTAAACAACTTGGTAGCTATACAGTACTCTACTAGAGATGAACACAATGCCCTTATTTTAAAGATCTATTTACGTATTACATGTAAGTACACTATAACTGTCTTCAGACACTCCAGAAGAGGGCGTCTGATCTCGTTAAGGATGGTTGTAAGCCACCACGTGGTTGCTGGGATTTGAACTTAGGACCTTCAGAAGAGCAGTCATTGGAGCACTGAGCCATTTCTCCAGCCCCCAAGCACAATGTCTTACTTACTGGCCAGGTACTCACTCTTTGACATTGACACCATAGTCAATCCCCTGCACTTAAATTTTGATGAAGTCACAAATACGACCATAAGTTAAAGCTTAGATTCGGGCAGTGGTGGTGCATGCCTTTAATCCTAGCAGTTGGGAGGCAGAGGCAGGCGGATTTCAGAGTTAGAGGCCAGCCTGGTCTACAGAGTGAGTTCCAGGACAGCCAGGGATACACAGAGAAACCCTGTCTTCAAAAAAGCAAAAAACCAAAAAAAAAAAAAAAAAAAAAAAAAAAAAAAAAAAAAAAAAAAAAAAAAAAAAAAAGCTTAGATTCCCAGGATAAATACTTTTAATATATGCAGAAAAATTGAAACTGTTCCCTGACCCAATAGAAAATTGTAGAGTCTAGAAGATGGAGAGATTGCTTAGCACTTGCTGCCCTTGTGGTGGATCTGAGTTCAGTTCCGGACACCTATCTAGTGATTCACAAGCAACTAGGAGTCCATTTCCAAGGAATCTGATGCTCTCTTCTGACCTCCATGGACACCAGGTATGAACATGGTACACATAGATACAACAGGCAAACACTTGTACACATAAAACAAATAAATTCTTTAAAGAATAATTTTTCTCAAGACAATTCTCACCATGTAGTTCTGGCTGGCCTCTATATAGAACAGGCTGGACACAAACTCATAGACATCCACCTGTTTTTGCCACCCAAATACTAGAATTAAAGGCTTGTACCAACAATCCCTGCAATACTTAAAGGAAAAAGAAAATTAAAGATCTGTTTTTCCATATTTTCAGAAGCTGGGAATTATATATATTTCCAAACTTGAAAAATATATGCGTTAGGTGCACAGATACATGTGCACCTAATTCATACATACTTCTGCTAACTTACAGGTATAAAAGAATATCTTCTTTGATTTGTATAATTGATAAGGTTGAGCTTTCTCATATTGCATTAGTAATTATTTTTACTAATATTTGCTGACATTTTTGAAATGATAGTAGAATTGTAAATTTCATCTTTATTCATTTTCAAAAATTAAATGTGTGTGTGTGTGTATGTATGTGTGTGTGTCTGCAGGCTGTGCGGACGTTTTAGGATAACTTTGTTGAGCTAGTTTTTTTCTTCTATCTTTACATGGGTTTCTGTAAACAAATTTTAAAATGTAAGGGCTGGGGAGATAACTCAGGATTATGAGAACTTGCTGCCATTATAGAGGACCGAGGCTATGGTCCTTGCACCCACATGTGGCCCATAACTCTCAGTAACTCTAGTACCAGGGGATCCAAAGCCCTTTTCTGACATTCTTGGGCACCAGGCACTACATACATGTAGGCAAAACACTCATTCACATAAAATAAAACATATTTTTTATTTTTTAAATTCTAAAGAGTAGGAATTAAGAGACCTGAATATTTTCTCTCCTTTTCTCTATTCTCCCTTTTCTTCTTCCTTTCTTCCTTTCTTCCTTTCTCTCTCTGTCTCTCTGTCTCTCTTTCTCTCTCTTTCTCTCTCTTTCTCTCTCTCTCTCTCTCTCTCTCTCTCTCTCTCTCTCTCTCTCTCTCTCTCTCTCTCTCTCTCTCTCTCTCTCTCATGTATCCCAGGATAGCCTCAGACTTACCATGTAACCCATGATGATCTTGAACTTTTTTGATATTTTGCTTTTTCCTCACAAGTACTGGATTACAGGCGTGCACCATCCTGCCCTGTCTATGCAGTCCTGAGGATGAGCCCAATGCTTTATGCATAGTAGGCCTCCATTTTATTACCTGAACTACACCCCTGATTTTTTTGTTTTTTAATTTTTGGGGGTGGGGGTGGGGTCATGGTCTCATGTAGATTGGGCTGGACTTGGACTGCCTACATAGGGGAAATGATCTGGGCTTCCAGTTCCTCCCTTCACCTCCAAACTACAAGGATTCCAGGTATACGCTGTCATACTAAGTATTGGATTTTAGTCTTTACCACCACTAAAAGTGGAACACATTTTGACTGTAAGCCATTTAATCTCTTTAGTCCTGAATTTTCTTTTTCTTATATAAAATAAGCTAAAAATACTCACCTGAATCATTGCCCTATTTTCCTCATAAGAATTGAATGAAGATATCTATGTGTAAAACAGGTACTGAATCACCCTTATTATCCATATTAACACAGTATTTGAAACATGTCTGTGATTAACAGGCATGAGCAAGCTGGTATTGACATTGAACTTGAAAACACTTTTAGGCACTTAAGAAATAATATGTGATTCAGTTCAAACAAGTCACTGGACACTATAGCAAATGTGGCTTATGTATCATTTTAAAGCTATTAAATTTATGTAGCTTGTATATGTTATACAATTTCTAAATCTTTTTTTTTAATGTGAAGTGAATTTATGAATACACTGGTTTATTTCCTTTCAGGGTAATTTTTGGGGCATATAGGAAGAAAAAAATTAAACCAGGATCACAGTTTTGTACCAACAACAGGGTATTTTTATATTTAATTACAAAACCCCCATAAACAGTTTGAAGTTGACTAACATATAATAATGGGGAATGTTATTTACTGAATAAGTCTTTATTTTTTAATCACTTATTTTCACTTGTTAAAAAATACCTTTTATTTACTCTTTAATAATTTTATGCAGTGTATGCAATGTATCTTGATCATATCTACGCCCTTTCATTTATTTTTCAAACATTTAATTATGTGTGTTTGGGGGTGGGGATCTGAATGTGAGTGCAGTTTGCCAGAGGAAGCCAAAACACCAGGGTGAATACCCTGGAGTTGTACTTACAGGAAGTTGTAAGCCATCTGATCAAGGTGCTGGCATGGTTGCTGAGAACCAAATTCCGTGCTCTAAGACCGTGTTCTTCACTGCTGAGAGCCATCTCTCCAGCCCCCATATCCACCCCTTTAGTCATTTATCTTCAATTACTTTCTTTATCTTTATCATATCTTACATGCTTTTTCAATATCTGTTTCCTTCATGTAAAATCTAAGGGGAGGAATTAGAGAAAACTCTGAGCATTTTTTTTTTATTAGATATTTTCTTTATTTACATGTAAATTTCTCCATTCCTAGTTTCCCCTCCAAAAAACAAAGAAACAAAACCAACAAAAACAAACCCCTGTTGCCTCCCACTTCCCCATGCCTGCCACCCCGCCCTCTCCCACTTATTAGCCCTGGCATTCCCCTACACTGGGGCACAGAACTTTCACAGGGCCGAGCTCTTCTCCTCCTATTGATGATCAAATTGCAATCCTCTACTATACACATGCTGCCAGAACAATCAGACCCCTCCATGTGCAGAGTCTCAACCACCAACCAAGGACTGAGCATTTTTTTAAAAGATTTATGGCCAGACAGTGGTGGTGCACGCCTTTAATCCCAGCACTTGGGAGGCAGAGGCAGGCAGATTGGCGGATTTCTGAGTTTAAGGCCAGCCTGATCTACAGAGTGAGTTCCAGGAGAGCCAGGGCTATACAGAGAAACCCTGTCTCGAAAAAAAAAAAAATTATTTATTCATTTTATGCATGTGAGTGCATCGTCACTGTCTTCAGACACACCAGAAGAGGGCATCAGATCCCATTACAGTTGGTTATGAGCCACCATGAGGTTGCTGAGAATTGAACTTGGGTCCTCTGGAAGAGCAGTCAGTGCTCTTAACCACTGAGCCATCTCTCCAACCCAACTGTAAGCATTTTAAGGCTTTAAGTATATATTGTTAACATATGAATCTGCCAGGTATGGTGGTCCACATCTGTAAGCCCAACACACCTGAGAAGAGGGACAGGAAGATCCACAGGTCTAGGCCACTAGAACATCAGGCCAGCCTAGTTCTAGGTTTGATGCTAGTTTGGGCTTCATAGCAAAACCTTAACAAAACAAAACAAAATCATGTGATATTTTAAAATTTTCTGCCAAGAGTATGATTTGGTTGTATGGTATCGACCACCAGACCACATAATCTTTTTTCTTAAGTCATTTTTGAATTATAAAATGAACCAAGATCTTAAAATTATTTCAATATAGCAATGTAATTAACTATTTATTTTGATGTGCACTGGAAGTGGGTACACATACAGCAGATCAGATCCGGGATCTCATGGGTATTGTTGCTTATAATGATTTTTTTTTTCCCTCCTTTGTACTTTGCCACCAAGTCACAGCCCTAGCACATGAATTTAAATTTTTAAAAAGTTGATTAAAATATTTTTTTAAGTAGCATAGAAATGTATCAAAAAAGGTTTTAAAAAAAATCCATGAGGTGTTATGAGAGTTAAATACTGTTGTGGAGATTCTAGGGCTACCTGTCCCTGACTAGTTAGTTCTGAGTCTGACAAAGTGGCTTCCCGTCTCTAGACTTCGGTTGGAATCTGAGTAGTAAGACTTTGGAACTGCTGGTCTTTCTGCGAGACACTTCCACAAAAGGGCATTTTCTTGGTGAGTCTTTTTGTCAGAATCTTGGTTCACCTAACAATACCTTAACGGTTGTTCTTTTTCCTGGTTCTGTTGTTTCCCATGCTGAGGACTGAACCCAGTACCCTTGTGCATGCTAGGCAGTAGTTCTCCCATAGAGCTACACCTCCTAACTCTGATTTTTCAGAAGGACCTAACTAAGAATTTCATATTGTCAATTATAGCATAATACAGTTTTGAAAATGAACACCAAGAAATTTATTTTTAACAAAATGTTATCCCCAAATATCTTCATTGTAGAACCAGAAAAGCTTAAACCAATCAGATATTCTTCATTGGTCAAGTCCTATATTGCTTTTGTATAAATTTTAAAAAGACAAAAAGATTAGAATTCTACAATCAAGGGATATTATTCTGTAGTCAGTCCAGGAAGTATGTCATGTATCAACATTTTGACTCATCTTCTCTCATTTATCATTGTATCCTAGCTAGCATTATGATGTATTATAGACACTAAACAAATCTTCAGTGGTTAAATGATAGCACAGGTGTTTCATATTATAGTAGCCAGTTTGATGGAAATGTAAATTTAACTTCTACTTGTGTGAGGAAAACTTTCTCAAGCTATGAGAATATAACTATTGAAATATCTTCTTGGGTATCTAAAGGTATATATACAAAGATTCATGTAGAGTAAGTTTAATGTAACTTATTACAATTTCTCTTCCACTGATAGTTGTTTAGACTAAGGGATCATATACGTGTCTTCTTTTAGTTCCTGGATATAGCCATCAGTTAACCTGGTACATGTTTGAATCTGGGCTTTGAAAATATATCTTTTTCTATTATAACAGAAAGGTGTGCTAGTGACTTCATTGTCTTAATATTATTTATTTATTTATTTATTTATTCATTTATTTATTTTGGTTTTTCAAGACAGGGTTTCTCTGTGTAGACCAGGCTGGCCTCAAACTCAGAAATCCACCTGCCTCTGCCTCCCAAGTGCTAGGATTAAAGGCGTGCACCATCAATGTCCAGCTGTCTTAATATTATAAGACTTGTAATTAGGGCTGGAGAGGTGGCTCAGTGGTCAAGAGCACTGACTGTTTTTCCAGAAGTCCAGAGTTCAATTCCCAGTAACCACATGGTGGCTCACAACCATCTGTAATGGGATCTGATGCCCTCTTCCAGTGTTTCTGAAGAGAGCAATGGTGTATTCATATACATAAAATAAATGAATAAATCTTTTTTAAAAAAGAAAAAAGATTTTAAAAAAAGACTTGTAATTAGTAGGGCAATGGTGGTACATGCCTTTAATTCCAGCTCTTGGAAGAAAGAGGCAGGTGAAAGAGGCAGGCCTGTGAGTTCAAGGATAACCTGGTCTACAGAGCAAGTTTCAGGACCACCAATGCTACGTAGAGAAACCCTGTCTTGGAAAATAAAATCATAATTCATATAACAAAACATAATGGTTTTCAGAAAACTTGTTGAAGACTCATAGTGTCTTCAAAACAAGAGTAAAGGTCTTAAGAATTAAAAATGCTTTGTTGGGAATCATTTGTTTAGTACACAAAAGGGATTTTACATAGATGGAAGGGCCAGTGAGTTAAGAGCTGGGCAACAAATGCTTAAATGTTTGAGGATGGAGTAATTATGATTCCTGAAAAAAAGCCATGGTCTTTAGTTATCTACTCTTGGTTTTGCTAAAATCATCATCTTGAATAATTTTCCAGCTAGAATTTAGATAACAACTGGATTTTTTTCTCTTTACATTTTAGAATTCTGGAAAAAAAAGGAATATATAAATAAATAAATATGTATATACATATATATTTATACATATAAATATACATACATATTCATATATATGAATTCTATGAATTGGAAATCTGGAAAAAAGAATATATATGTATATTATACATATATAAATACATCATTATTCAAATGATGAAATTAGAACAGCTACAATTATTTCTGTTGAAATTCTTTTTAATACAGACTGTGGCCCAACAATTTTGTTTTTTTTTTTAAGTCTCTCCTATAGGGTTAACAGAAGCCCCCTTTCCCTTGATAAACTTTTCTTTAAGAAACTGGGTGTCTTCTTTTTTTAAAAAGGCCTTATTAAGCAAAATGATTTATAGACTATTCCTATCCTCCTAGTGTCAGGCAAGTAAGAAAATCCTAGTTGCGTGGGTCACCCTGGTTGTAGGAGTTCTGCTTCTTGAACTAAAATTGCAAGATTTATTATTCTATTAACGTTCATAAAGTCACTCTTTTGATGAGCCATAATTTCTCTTTATGAAGAGTCTGTGTGCCAGTCACTGGTGATATAGGAGAAGAAAAGTCCAGACTTTCGACATATTCTTATTCTTTAGACCATTAATAAAGTCTTGAACTCCCATCTGACTCCAGGGGATAATGGCATAAGGTATAGTATCAAACAGTAAATTTCAGAGAGTCAAAGTGTGTCCGTCAGAGACATCCTTCACATGGTTGCATGTGTGTTAAACCTAAACTTTCCCTCTTTATATTTTTAAAAGAGAGAAAAAAGAAGTCAAGTACCAGCTCTCTTGATGGAGAAGATAACCCACTAGCCAAGTTTGCATTATCTTTGTGAATATTTGTAGGGAGTGAAAGAACAGGAAGTATGGACTTTCCCCTGCTTATCTAAATGGTCTGCTAATGGCAAAACGTAATTACAGTTACTTAAGTACCAAGTTTATTAAGGTATTCACCAAATCCTCAGGCCACAGGGCTTCCCCCACCCTCATCCCCAAACAGTAAAACTTTCCCACTTTAGGTCCTTCATTTATTTTAGTTGGGGAGTTAGGGAACTTGGAACTTAGGTCCTTCATTTATTTTAGTTGGGGAGTTAGGGAACTTGGAACTTCTAAAAGTAGTAAACCCAAAAAAGACGGTGGCACCATGAACAGAAATTTTAGTCTACGCCGGAGTTTTACAACTGTTTGCTTCACAGCTTTGGAAAGTCAGCTTACTTCTTTATCAGAAGATTCAGTTTGTTCTCTACAGATCATCCATCCCTTGGTGACCTATTTGGGATGGAAAGTCAAAAGCACCCTAAAGCACCCTTCCCTAGAAGCGCGAGGAGCCATCATCTCCTCATCAGCGCCAGGATCTCCTGGCAGTCTTTGTCCTTTCTAGACGTGGAAGCCTGGAGAGGAGGTTTGGTTTCCAAGGATTGGAGCGTTTGAAGGGCGGGGCCATCTCCAAGTCCATCTCCCCCCACCCCCCCTTTTTTGTCCTCTTCTCCTGGGACGGGAGGGCGGAGCAAGGTCCCCTGCGGCCGCTGCCGGAGCTCTCTCAATGTCGGCTGCTCGAGGTGAGTGTTGTCCAGGGCGGTAGCCCGTGGTGTAGCGCCGTGCCGCAGGTTCATTTCTGGAGTTCACCGCAGCCGCTCCGCCAGCGGCTTCCTCGGCCTGTGCCAAGTGGGTTTACGAGGTCGGAGGCGTGTTGGGGCGCGCTGGCTCTGGCGCAAGGCTCCTCCCCAGGGCTCATTCCCCCGACCGCGAAAACCCTGGAAACCTCAGGTTTCCTCTGACCTCCGCTCCTTCCCTGCCGCTGCGTCTCCACGCCTGGGGAGGGAGTTGGGGGTGGGGGGAGGAGAGGGCGGTCCCCGTCCCGGTCCCGCACTTCCGAACCATGCCAGCCCACAAGGTACCTTCACGTCGAGGAAGATATTTATAGCAGCCTCGGAAAGCCAGCAGTTGATAGGAGCTTTCAATCTAAACTACGATTATTATTATCATCATCATTATTATTTTGCCCGGTTGCAGAGCTTTTGACAGCAAAAAAGTCAGCTTTTTATTAAAGACAAAGAGGTAAATTATCAGTCGGGACGGCGCAGACCTGGCGCGCTTCCTCTCTTGGCCACGAGGAATTGATGGGGGAGCGGCGGTCAGCACTCAGACACCCTTGGGGTCTTGGTGGGGAGGAGCGCCAGGCCCAAAGATTTGCTCAGGTCCCTCTGGCACCTGGAAAGAAGGGAGTCTTCTCCCTTTGCACAAAGCTAGTAGGATTTCACTGCGGAGCAGCCTCGCAGATCTTTCCTTTCTTCCTCTGCTTTCTTTGACTCCCGGCTCCCTTGCGCTGGAGTCCTTTCTCCTCGCTCTCCTCTCCCTGACTTCCCCCCTCCCCTCCCCTCCCCTCCCCTCCTCTTCCTCCCCCTCCTTTCTTCTCCACCGCACGCGTAGTGTCATTTATTTATTTATTTATCACCCCCAGCCATCAACACCCTTTTAGGACTCCCAAGCTTTTCAATGTGAGTGGGAGGAGAAAAGGGCAGGAAGTGTTGACTGGAAGGGGGTTAGATCGTGCGTCAGGGTGAGACATTCTGCCCTGGAATACACAATCGGGAAAATCTTGGGAAATGAGGATTTTAGATGTGCTTAGGAAACGCCGCTATCCGATGAGATCCAACTCTGTGGCGCGTCTCCTCTGCTTTTATTGTATGGATTTGCCCGTCTAGCTGCCCCGACTGTGGGGGAGGGGAAAGGGGGGCAAGTATTAAAGAGGACAATCTCGCCCAGGATCCTTAACACCGCGCCTTCACCGGATGCGCGCTCCTCTATGCGAAGGAATCCAGCAACAATCCCTAATTCAGAGGCGGACAAAAGAAACTTTAATTAAGGTCTCTGCCCCGCGCACTGCGCTGCGTGCTTTTTCTCTCTTGGGGCTGTTGATGTCCAACTAGAGGATCTGAGAAATAGAAATGGTACCACCAGCTCATGCCCTTGAACTTCAATTGCTCCTGACTTGCTGTATTGATTTTTTTTTTCTTCTCTATTTTTTTGTTTTTGTTTTTGGTACTGTAGTCCCCCTCGTCAACCATTCTAAATAAGATTAAAGCCTTAGGAGATCTTTAACCTGGTAAAGGAGGTGGGGGTGGAAACCCACTTCTTGGAAAAAGAATCGTTCTGAACAGACAGTTTGGGGGGGGGATTACATTAAATAAAAATTCAAGGTGTGATGCTGCAGTTTGGCTCTCTTGTCTTCAACACCATGGCACCTTATCATTAGGAGCGATGATTGTTACTTTCCAAGCCTTTGGAGGATCAGCCAGAAAGTGCAAACAATGTGCAAACTCGGGATGCGGGGGTGGAAAGTTATTTAAGTACGACCCCCACACCTCCCAGCCTTGGTATACCGGTCAAAACATTGCACAAGTTCGGAAAAGAAAGTGGTGGCTTCTGGATCAGAATGATGGGTTCCTTCTCCTCCTTTCCATATTAGAAGAGACATAAAACGCACAATGAGCCTTTAGAGGAGGAAGGCTTAAAAATACGTGCCAGCAATGGACAACTTGAGCCCTTCACTGAAGATACACTGCGAGCTGGAAAGGAATTAAAAAGCCCCACGTGGTTGATCTGGGTTTAGACTTGCAACCTTCAGTTCTTTGCAAAGATTGGCCTCTAGATGGATACATTTGAGGGACCCTCTGGAGCCGGGGCTGGGCGCCTGGGGCAGAGCTGATGGTGCGAGCGGTTAGAGCAGCGGGGCAGGGTCCCCACTAGGGGCTTGTTCCTCTGGCCAGGGAGGCCCGGCGCCTCCTGGACGCGAGAGCGCACGCTTGGGACCCGGCGGTCGCGCTTCTCTCACTGCCTTTTCCGCAGGTCTTTATTCCTTCTCATCTCATCTCTCTCTCTCTCTCTTCCCCTTCTCCACCTCCTTTGCCTCCTTCTCCTCCTCCTCTTCCTCCTCCTCCTCCACCACCACCACCTCCTCCTCCTCCGCTGCCGCCACCTCCTCCTCTTACATCTCACTGGCCTGGCTCTGTGTTGTTCAGAGTGACAAAGACAATGTCCCAGCCTTAACTTTGCAACCACCTTGCCTCCTTCTGGGGTTCAGCGCGGGAGGGGGGCGGGCAGCAGTCGCAGCTTCAGCATCTCCTCCAGCTTCTCTTGCGCTTCTTCAGCTCTTGGATAATTCTTCCCATTTTCTCCCAGCCCTTTTCTCATTTCTTTCTTTCTTTCCCTTCCTCTCTCCTGCACGTTGTTGTTATTAGAAAGGCTTCGCGCACCCCCTGGTGCTCCGGCGTTTTGTGTGGCAGGAGAAGATTGTCTTCTCTCTTTCTGTCTTGCTTTCTCTCTCCCTCTGGTTGCTCATTATTCAGAGAGAGACACAGAGGGAGGGAGAGAGAGAGCGCGCGCGCGAGGGAGAGGGAGGAGAGGAGAGAAGAGCAGAGAGAGAGAGAGAGAGAGAGAGGAGAGAGAGAGAGAGAGAGAGAGTGAGAGGAGAGGGAGGGAGGGAGAGGGGAGAGAGACGGATATCTCAGGTCATCTGCAGCTGCAGCGAGTCTGAGGAGCCGAGGAAGGCAGGGAAGATGGCGATCCTCCATTGCTGAGACCCGGCAGAAGCACATGAGACTCCCAAACAACTTCCACAACAATAACCCGAGCAGGAAGAGGAGAAAGAGAAAGAGGATAAGGAGGCGGTGGGGCTGGAGAACCCGAAGCACCTCCCGGCGCCGGGACGCTTCTTCTGTAAGTTACTGCAATTAACCACCACCTCCGGGGTGGTCTGAGTGCTCCGGGGAGGAGAGCGCGGGGCGGTGGAGGCACAAACGCGCTCATTCATTCGGCCAAGGAGGGCTGGCGGCGCGGGGAGGAGAGGAAGTCCCCTGCATGGGCTGGCTAGGAGGAGAGAGAAGAAGCTAAAGAGAGAGACCGAGGAGGAGGAGAAGGAGGAGGAGGAGGAGGGGGGGAGGAGGGAGAGCAGCTGGGGGAGGAGGAAGAGGAGGAGAAGAAGCTAGGGAGGAAGAGGAAGAGGAGAAGGTGGTGGTAGTAGCTGTGGAGGTGGCTGTGCTTTTCCTGCTGGCTGCTCCTTCTGCCTTCTGCTTGGGGAGGGGGGGCAACGAGCCCTGTGGCTTAATTAATTTCGTATAGTTCTGTGAAGAGAGGAGAGAGAGAGTGAGAAAAAAAATGAAAGATGAGTGAGAGGAGAAAGCTGGAGGCTTAGGACGGATGCTCCGAGTGTGGGGACAGGAGTAGGGACAGGGAAGGGGAGCGGAAGGCTGGAGGCCAGGAGAGACCTGAGCCTGAGCCAGAGGGAGCGAGCAAGGGGTCAGAGGAGGGAGGGCTCGGAGTGAGCGGCCCCGACCTGAGCGGGTTGACCTCTTTCTTTCTCTGTCCCTCTGCTTCCTTTCCCCTCTTCTGTCTGCCTGTCCCCTGCCCGATGGCAAAGCCGTGCGGATTGGCACCCCCCTCTTCCTCAGGTATTTGCTTCTCTCTCTCTCTCTCTCTCTCTCTCTCTCTC
>NW_022196900.1:15740547-15755353 GCF_008632895.1 Mastomys coucha
GGGGGGGGGGGGGGGGCTGCTTGCCGAGTGGGGGCGCAGGTTGAGGGACAGCTGAGGAGCTGTCTCCAGGCTGAAGGTTCAGAAGCGTCGGTTGCAGGAGGACAACGGTTTCTAGAGAGGAGAGAAGCCATTACACACACTCCTCTGAGGCTGGGAGAAAGGAAGGCAGGGGCCTGGAGTGGGGGTGGGGGGGGCTCTCCTGGTGTGGTTCCCAGGGGTCTGCCCTCCCTCCAGGCACAGGGGAAGCCTCAGCCGCCCCCCCCCATTGGAGCAGCCCCTCTCTTTCCCTTTCTTTATCTCCCTGTCCTCCATTTGCAAGCTGTCTGCTTTGGTTCCAGTCCAGACTCCAAAACACAAAGCTCCTTCTCACGTTCATTCTCCAGGCTGTTCACCATTCCTGAAGGAACCCTGGTTTTCTTTTCATTGTAGCTCCTAACCTACAGAGAGGGAGGGGAGGAGGTTGCCTGGAGCTTCATTTATATTCCTCCCCAACCTTAAAAAAAAAAAAAAAAAAAAAAAAAAAAAAAAAAAAAAGAAGAAGAAGAAGAAGAGAGAAAAGAAAAGAAAAAAGTTTCATTTTTAAGCATGCGCCTGGGATGGGGAAAGACCAACCAGTGGGGGCTTTCTCCAGGGCTCCCGGGGGCTGTGTCTGAGTGACTGCGTTGGCTGTTTGGCTTGGTTTGGTTTTGTTCTGGAGGTTGCATGCAGGTTTGGGGAGGAAGTGACTAGTTGGGTTGAGAGCTGGGAACTGAGTCAGGTAATCCTTGTCATATTGTAACTCCACCAGAAAATGGAGGAGAGCGGGCTTCCAGGAGACAAAGCTTAGATGAGAAGTGTTTATAAAATTATGGATGTCTCCATTTTGAAGCTCTGTTGGTGATGGCTGAAGGAGTAGGCATGCCTGCCTACTCTTTCTCCCTCTCCAGAGGGAGACCTTGTGGTGGTTCCTCACTATCTATTCATTAAGTAAGGAAATTAAGGCTTTCAAGGGTTCCTCAGATTTTTTTCTCCCACCCAAGCAGTGCCTTCACAAGTTACTGAGATATGTGTTTCCATTTTAAAGTAAACTTTTGGGATTTTTTTTTTCTCTCTCCTTTGGAGTGGACCTGAAGGGTTTTTGACCTCTTTCAGGAAAGGCAAGGCAAAACCTTCAAACATTTCCACAGAGATCTTCTCATAACTTTCAGCTGCTTTAAGTCCCCTGAATGTCTCCAGGAAATGTTATTTTCTCAGTATGAGGTTGGTTGGTGGCCTTCAGCTGAGCCTTCCCCCCCTTTCCTCTTTCGAGTTCTGGGGCTTGGTTATCACCAGTCTGATGCATTGCAAGACTTTATTGTCTGGCTTGGGTTGATTTCTGCCAGAAAAAATAGAATATGTTCCTTCCAGATCTCAGAGGAACCCTTCAGCCTGGCAGTTTCTTCAGGTTCTCCATGCCTCTCCAGGCTGCTCGTTCCATCCGTGTTAGGCCTTCCTGCTTCCTTTGTCTCTCCTCTTCCCTTTCCTTCTGCTGGGTTTTCCCCCCTCCTGTGTTCTCCAGTACTGTAAATCTTCAGAAATATCACTATGTCGTCTTAACAATGTCACTATGGAAACAAATGGTGTCAGTTGAGAAAACCTGATGTCCAGGTATCTTAACCTTTTTAATTGGAGGAATTTATTTATCTTGTAGGAAGACATTTTGTGAGGATGGTTTGAGAACAGGAGCCAGTCCTGCCTTAGCACATACACATTGATGTGGAGCCCTTCACAGATTAGTTCTAGAGATTGTATGTAATTGACCCTAGGAAAGAACTGAATTTTGAAACGCTTTAAGGATTTACAAAAGCCAACCATGGAGATGTTGCTTTTCCATTAGCTAAGGTAGCCATCTTGAGGATGAGGGAAGATGTTGGAAGAATTTTACATGGCCTATTGAAGATAGGTGAGGAACATTTCACAGAGGGATGAAAACTTGGAGGAGGTTCAGAACCAATTAACAGATTCTAAGGGGGCTAATTGGACCTTGCTTCCAACTAAGGAGAAATGCAGAAAGGTACCAGCTTCAACAGAAATAAGGAACACATTGGTGAGCCACTGACACCAGCCTTTTTCTTGCTTTGCTTTCTCATTATGTGTCAGATTTTTGAACGAAAAGTTCCTTCTGTCTACAGTGTTTTTGTGCATATTGAAGTGGTTTTTGATTCCAGATGTAATTATATTCTGTTGAGGAGCTGGTAGCAGTGTCACTCAGTAAATGCACAATGCTGTATATGACAACATCACATTTTTCAAACCAAACTGTTGTGTCATTAATTGAGGGTTATTGTTCTTCAGAGGGGTGTGAAGGGAGACAGGGAAATACATGGCTCTTTAGCTGATAATTGTCCATGGTCAATGAAGTAAAACCCTGTTTGTACAGATGAAGATGTATGGTTTTCAGTTGATGTGTATACTCATTTAAAAATATGATGTTCAGATCTTTGCCCCCTTATTAAAGTCCTGGGCTTCTCCAAGAGTACTTAGAAAAAAAATTCTTGCCTGGAATCAGACCTTTTAATTTTCATTTGAAAATGTTATCTTTGACTGGATTGCTTTGGTTTTTAAGTTGTTGTATTATATTAAGTTTGGTAATGCGTATATGAATGCTACATATTCAGCTTGGAAGTTTAAATGCTGTAGTTAGTTATTTGGGCTAGTAATTATCAGATAATTTTGCATCTAATTACCTTGTGTTTATATAAACATAAATATGTTGATCTTGAAACAAACTTTCGTGATATCTTTTTATGGGTGTTAATATTGGGGTAAGTGATTAATTTGTTTTAGTGTGGGGGGGTTATGAAAAAATGCCAGTCACTATAGAACCTGCCTCACTACATTTTTTTGCTTGGAAATCAAATGATTTAGTGTCTTCTCAGATAGTGTTAAAGTTGAATGTATCTGGAAATTGGGAATAAGGAGAGTGAGGTACCTAATAGGCATTTGGAGTTTGAGAATATATTCTGATATTCTAAAAGACACTTGCACGTGCTTTTTCTTTAATCGATATGGGATGTCCTATAACCTTTTTAAGGACATGGTTTCTTAAATTTTTTTCTAGATCAACACACTTGAATTGAGAAAAGCACTTTGGATTAAGCATCATGAAAGGAATAAAAAACTATCAGGTTGAACATTCTCATTTGCTGTCAGAGCTCAGAGATCATTTTTGATGTGAGGCATCAAGTCCATGAGGATAATTTCTGCCATACAAGAGATAGCTGTTAGGTCATCATAGTTCACTAATATTTCTTTTCTTGACTTTATATATGATCTATTGACCTCATTCCCTTAAAACCCTTCTTATTCTACCCCAACCCTACCAATACTGGAGACAACTTTTAGGTGGGGGGAAAAAATCCATGTCTATTTTCTCTAATGTGTCTGTTGGAAGACAGTAGGAAGTAGGGATTCAACTTTATTAATGAGCTTTGGAGCACTTGTGGTCAGTTTTCTTCAAAAAAGGGAAGTGTACAGTAGCTTTGAGCATGAGTCTTGTTTCATGTGTGGTTGAGAGTCTAGTCTTCCTTTAGTTATTCCTGATGTTGAGAGTTTTAGGTAAGGTCACCTTTATCTTTGTGGTATGTGTATCTTTCAGGCTTACAGTTCACTGTGTTACACAAAGGAGAATTCGTGGGTCTGGGTTGAGTATTCTAAGTTGGGAACAGAGGAGCTGGAGAAGCAAAGTGCTGTTTCATAGTGTCACAGGCGTGGATTAAGAAGCAAATAGGCAACTAATCCAAATCTTGGAAGATTTACATGGCCGAGACTGTGTGTCTGAAACTAGATGAAAACTACAGATTCAAAAGAAGTTGGGGTGAGAGCTAGGGCTGTAGCTCTGTGGTAGACAGATGTCCTAAGTTCAGTCCCCAGAACTTTTGTGGTTCCAGGAAAGGAGGGGAGAAGAGGGGAGGGAATGTTTCCCTGGTCTACAGACAAAATTCAGTAAACCGAGACATTTGCCAGGTGAAATGTGCACATATTTGTGAGAGTAGCTTGTGTATAGTCCTGTGCTTCTGAAGTTGATGGCTTTGAGAGAAACACTATCTGAGTGTTGGTGACCTATTAATTGATTATGAGAAAACAGAGAAGAGAATAGATAATGCTAAAAGAAAATTCCCCTCTCCTTGTGTGATATGCCAAGACATCTGGCAGATGTTATGTGGGGCCCTAAGGAATGGACAGTTTAATTTTAGCCCTAGCAAGGAAATGGGAAGCTCTAAGCTCTTTTAATAGCACAAGTCTCAGTTTGGGGAAGGTTGCTTAAAATAATAAGAAAGAAAGGAAAAGAGGCATTTTGTGGAATCTTAAAGAACTGTAGGGGAGACTATAAACTGAGGAGTTTGGAGTGACAGGGAAAAAAATTATTTCTCAAGAAGAAACTAACATCAAAGTCACTAAAAATTGACACTTAACATTTTAAGTGAAGACTATTAAGGAGTTAATACTCATCAGACAGGTTAGAAGTTGGGTATTTTGTTTATACCTTAGATATTTTTTATACCTCAGATACCCTTCATCACCCTCATTTTGCCCAAGAGGAAACTGGCACATGGGCATGAAGTGTCTTCCAGAAGGTCAGAAAGTTCAGGTGTGACAAAGCCTGGCCTAGCTAGGGCACAGGGCAGGTTGGATCACTGCAGCCTGCTGCCCTTTCTACCACCCCAACAGGCTTTGGTGGTGGTAGTTGTGCAATAACTGTCCTCTCCAGGCCCAACTCGGAGGAACTCTGCAGTCCTGCTAACTCTTTAGGACAGGAGCATGAATCTCCTGTTGGTGGTGTTGGTGTTAGTTGGATTTAACAGGTCGGGGTTTGCAGCTGAGGTATTCTACTCACGGATGCAGAGACCCATTTTGAGGGTGAACCTTTAGCTGCTGAGTTGTTAGCTGTATTTTTCTTTTTAAGTTTTCTGTTTTCCTCTCTAGTTCTACCACCCAAGGCTTAGAAATGCTTTTCAAATGCCCTTCTTTGGAAATTTGTCTGGGTCTATTGCAACTTGCAAAAGTGTCCACAATTGGACTCTGAGGCTCTGTTTTGCAACAGGGTGCAAATTCAAATTGGCTGCTTTCAGACATGCCATTTTGTAATATTGATGAATGGTCAAGAAGTGAAATCCAGTCATAGCTGGTGAATTTCTAGTATTTGCTATTCATTCAAAAAAAAAAAAAAAAGAATGATTTCTATGTGTGGTTTTGAATCCTAATTCTATCTTGCAGATCAGTGGCTGTTGCCCATCTCTTCAGTAAACAGGCAGTCTTCATTCAAATGACTTGGGCAGAGTACTTTGGAAAGGGTGAGATGAGTTTCCATGTCTGTCTCCTCTTGGACAGGCACAAGCAATTTTGTAAGGAAGAAGAGTGATGTTTGGAAGTTTCCACATTTTCTAAGCTTCTTTCAAGCAAATGCATAAATTCTTAATCTCCGAGGCAGCGGGAGATGGTAGTACTGGATCCGGGACTTCTGGCAGAAACACAGTTAATGCTGTAAACAGTTGAACCTCAGTGTGGCACTCCTCCAAATGAGTTGACTGTCGAAAATAAAATGTTCCAGAAGAACTGGGAGAACAGGAAAGTAGTTAAAACAGCATGGTTTGCATGCCAGGGCTAAAGGAAGAAGAAAAAAGTTTAGGGTTGGGGAAGCGGGGACATTGGAAAGAAGATAATCAGAGTTGAACTGTCTCCTGGATTTATGAGACCCAGGAGAAGTTTCCAAATACAACAAAGTGGACTTTTATGAACCTAGATGGAACTCGTAGCTTACTAGGAAGCTCTTCTGAATTCCTGTCCCCCTTGCACCATCCAACTGATTAATGAGAAATCCATCACAAGTGATTTGGATTTACAGTTCTTGCTTGGACATGCTCTCATAAAATTGATTTTTCTTGCCAAGGACCATGGTCCTCTGCACCCTAAGATTTGGGAAGTCTTCAGATGGGTGGCTTCACCGCAAAGTTGATTATTGGGGCAGTTGGGTGGGTAGAGTGATGTGGTAGGAGAAGATGCAGCTACTGTCCTCTCTCTTCCAGGGAGCATCTTGCTTGAGGTCTTCAAAGCTTTCTTTCCTAATTCTTAGCTGGACACATTTCTTCTTGAGTTATTCTTGGAAGGTTGGAGGGCAGGTTCCTTTTCATGCTAAGCCCATGGGTGTTTTGGTATTGATTTCCTTTCCTTCATGTGTTTGCTTGTTCAGATCACTGCCTGTTGCCTCTTGATAGTTATATGATGCTTAATGCTGTACCTCTCCACACTTGAACCCAACCTCACTCAAAGGGTAGAACCTGCTCATAGGGAGAAGGGATCAGGAGGGTTTTTACTTGTTTAAAGAAATATTTGAAGACGAGGACTGTGTGATTCAGAAAGTTATTTGCTAGGCATTGGAGGAGACTTTGAATAGAATCCCTGAAAGGAAAATGAAGAAACAGTTCCCAGGACCCAGCGGATCCTCATTAAATGTGTTAGGATCACTTAGAAGGGATGTAAGCATTTGCCCCAGGTGAGTAAGCAGAGACTTACCTTGGATTCATATTGGTTAGAGCATAAAAGGAGCTGGAGGCCCAGGTAGGACGACTGTGTCAGAAGTAATTAAGCCCAGGATTTGTGGAGAGGCTTATCTGCCACAGAGCCCAGCTGGGAAAGGCCACACTCACTCCCTAAGCCCTCGTCTGGCCAGTTGAACCAGAACACAAGCTAAGGCCCTCTGGTTTTCTCTTCTCTTCCCTGGGCAGGTGTAAGAAGGCAGAGCCATCATTCCTCAGTTTTTCTCACGTCTGTTGAGTGCTTCTCTCTTGAGCTGGAAAATGCTAAAGGCAGGGATTGGGGGGTGGGGTGGGCTGGAGGGTTGGAAGCCAGTTACCTCAGAGGGCACATTCTCCCTGTTAACACTGCAAATGTGCCTATCACACTGGACCTTATTACTCAGAAAAGAATTGTGCAGTGGCACAATGTGGGATGCTTGAAAGATGTGTGCGGCACAAAGGTTCCAGTACTCACCTGCAGATTAAGAAATGGGTTTCTAAACCATCTCATTTCTGTTGCTAATGAAAAGCTTTGGAAGGTACCTGTGAATTAGAGCTCCAGCTGCTATCATGGTAGGGGAAGTTAGGCCTTGAAAGGATACATGGATTAGCCCGTCAGAAAAGCAAACAGTAGCATCAGCACAAGTAGAAAATAGACAGGGTTGTTAAGCTAACAGAAAAGTAGGCTAAAGCATCGCTGTAATTATATGGTGGAAATTTGCTGGGAAAGAGAGCCTGCTTGGATGGGAAAGGGAAAAGAAGTGAGGCAGGGGAGTAATTGACAAGTCAAAATAGAAGAGGATTGTCCACTGGGAAGTGAGGCATTGCTCTTAAGAAAACAATAAGGCAGGCAGAGAAAGACCTGGTAATTTGGTACCCATTGCATGTGAAATATGAAGAGCAACGGCTAAGACACACACTCTCTTTAGTAACTTTCAATTGGGAACAAAATAACCTAGAGTTGGGCCCTGAAGACGGTTCATGAGACTTCTGGGTTACACTTGAAGCCTTTTTGATAAAGGGCAGGTGGAAACTTGAGGGAACTGGTTAAGTAGGCTTGCTGCAGATTTTCCTGGAAAATGAATGATGCCGAGACTAGAGCCCTGTAGCGAATAGCTGCATTATTGATGGGCAGAAAATGTGATAGTCCGCTAAGGTTATCCATAGCACTTCTCAGCCCACGCTCTGGGTTGCAGAAGGAATGAAAAACAAAGACCTGCTTATTTCAGAGAGGAAAAGAAGGGACCATGACCACTGCCTGGTGTCCAGTTTGGGGGTTTAAACCATTTGATTCATCACAGGCTAATGAACCAGTCTACTCCCAGCATTTTAAAATCCTGAACCAGGCCATGGAGGTGCAAGATATTTAGCCATTCTCATCCCTGGTTACATCATCCCTTTGTGTTATGAAGAATTAATGAGCAGCTGAGCAACAGTCATTCAGTGGAGGTAGTCATGGGCCTCATCTAGGAGTTCTTCAGTTATGGCAAGACGTGAACTCTGGACTACAGACTCAAGCCATCTTAAGGTAGACAGCAGCTAGAGATCATGGAAAAGGTTTCACATAATCACTTACCCACCAGAATCTCTCTCTCTCTTTTTTTTCCCATGTTTCAATCTTGAATAGTCTCTGAAGATGGTTAATTTGTATTTAACAGTAGTAACTGGGAGGGGAGTGTTTATAAGGAGGGGATTTTCACTTGAATGTCAGAGTTCAGCTACAAAAAAGCTTCTCCTCTTTCAGCTGTGAGCTGAACGTTGTCTGTCCTAATATTGAGTGAAAACGACACCAGGTAAATATGATTGCATCATCAAAAAATTCTGCCAACTCCTATTCTGCACAGGAATACCATGTAAACCTTCAAAATGCTATTTCCCTCCTGGATGGGCTCACAGTTGATATTAATACCAGGTAACGTTTGTTTAACATTTAGTATGAACCAGGGATTGTTCATGTGGTGGAAGAAACCAAGGGTTAGGGAAATAATTTGCCCAGGGTCATGAGCTAAGAAGTAAGGGAGCCAGAGTTCACGTGAGAGGTACCTTCCCTCAAAGCCTTGGCTCTCTGCTGATAGGACCTGACCTATGTGCTAATAGCTTGTGTTACTGATGCTCTGTCTCCTCTAGTAGCCAGGAGTCTTTGTGCTCTGGAAGGGAATCTGCACATAATGGAAAATTGATTGATTGTAATGTATTGGTTAAGAGGAAGGAGGCAGCCCATTCCAATAAGTTGAGAAAGCATTTTACCAAGAGCGCCCCCTTTGTCTTCTTTTTGAGAGACCTCGTAGGAGCCATTTGGGGGAGTACACATTTTTAAACTGTATCAAACTCATTAAAGTACTTATGACAGACGTCTGTCTCTTAAGGTCCCTTTTGGAAATATCAATGCTCGATATTGGCTTTGGTTACCAGAATATTGTAATCATTTACATGTGTACACATTTGAGAGTTAGCAAATGATCATTTGTGAATGGGGCCGATTCTCTTAAACATATGGGTACTGTTCCTCCCTGTTCCCCTTCCTAGTAGTCACCATATTCTCTACATAGACCATAGAGATACAGTGAATGTTCTGGTCTTATTTGTCTCCTCTTGAACTGTTCCCATACAGTACAGAAGCTACTGTTAATAGGTGACCACAGGTATTCTTCACAGAGTGAGTGACTGTCCTTATGGAGATGGAGGCAGCCACACACTTCCAACATAATCAGGACTGTGGATGTTCTGTGAGATGAGCTGTTGGACACTAATGGCTGACTGGTGTCATCAGCCCCCAAATAACTAGTGATCATTTTATGATGTCTTCACTGTGGCTCTGCTTATCAGAACTATAGTGTCCGACAGACACACAGCCACAACTTCGGTAGAAGAGTAAACATACACCCTACTTCTAAAGTTCACGAGGAAAGGCCATTTTTTTACATCATTAATGTTAACCAGTATTAATAATTAATACTGGTCACCCTTAACCAAGACATTATTCCCCTTTCCTTTGCGTTGTGTTGGGTATTGCACATGGTAGAGAGGAACATCACCACAGAGCTACATTCCCAGTTCTCAAATGACTGTTTGCTTGGATAAAGAACGTTGAGATGCAGCACTCAGAAGGCAGAGAGGCTGGTGGATATCTGTGAGTTCAGGGCCAGCCTGGTCTACATCGTGAGTTCCAGGACAGCCAGGGTTATGTTGAGAGACCCTGGAAGAGAGTAAAGTAAATTATAGCAGGACATCTGAGTCTTTTAGGAGAGTTTCTAATTGAGAGGACTTGGGACTCAGCTGCAACATAGACTGTGTCCCACATCAGCCTACCTCACAGACCAGTCTTCAGTCAACTTACTTCTTTGGTCTTTTCAATTCTTTGGAGAGGAGCCCACCCAGGCTTCCTTCAGGAACTGCTTTGAAGAAAGCAAGGTGAATTGGGTCAATGCATTTCTGGATGCCATGGACATAAGATGTTTAGTTTGTGAGCATGCTCAACATGTACTACAAGGAGAGATGGGGGCTTAGGGACATGTGTGAAGGAGGCAAAAGGGTAAAGTTTATATACTCAAGCCTGGCAGAGGAACTAGCGATTATCTTGGTGAATAAAAAGAAAAGAAAACCTCGTTTTCAAAGACAGAATCAACCTTACCATTAAAAAAAGAAAAAGCACATTACATGGATAACAGGAGCCAGGGTGCTTTCCAGAAAGCAAGAGTTCTGTTCTTCTAACCACTTGGAAGTTCAGTAAGTCTTTCAGCCCCATGGCCTTGCCTCCAATTAGTAATTTAGTGGAGCTGAGAAGTGGAGAAGTGCTGAAAAACAGATGTTGGATGGTCATGAGATCCATCCCTGCTCTGTGGTTGACTTGGTGCCCTGTGTCCTGATGTGTTTTCTTTCTGACCGGTGGCTGCAGCTTGTTAGTCATGAATGAACATCACCCATAGGTCCTGAAATTAGCAAGTGTTAAATGTTATGTGATTATTAGAGGGAAAACAAGATAATCTAGTCAGTGGGCTTAATTAGCTTGTGATTGCCCAATTGCTGCTTCACGATAATTATATTCATAACCCCATTTCTAGACGTCGATTGCAATTATCCGAGCTGACCCCAGCACAGGTAAGTGTTTTGTGATCTTACCTGGCACTGGATGGGGCATCCCTGATGTCCCCCCTCTTGTGACCCTCCCACGATCACTTCCTTTCCTCTGCAGAAAGGTCTGTGTCAGTATCATGTTACCCGAAACCGCACATACTCTATTTGACTTGGGTTGGCTTCTACAGAAAAATATATTCTTAAGATTTTAAACATCAAATAAGACATAAAAAGATAAATACACTAGCAGGTGAAATTCTTGAAGCATAAAAAATTTGAAAATTGGCCAGATTTTTTTTTTTGTAGCATATTAGCCTGTCAGCAGCTTTAATGTGCTTCATCTGACAAGATATGGTGTGTGCTTTATAAGGCAGACTTTTAAAGTGAGAGGACCATTTGTTTGTAAATAATGTCATGTCTCAGTAAGATCTGAGGAACTCTAGAGGGGAATTTTTTATGACACTCCTTGCTTTTCTCCAAATTTATGAAACTTAATGTCAATGTATTTGTAATTTCAGAACATCATGCTGGGAGCGCTTGCCCATCATACACAATGGTGTGGGTCTGATTCCCTACCTGTACTGCACAAACTGGGTGTGGTGGCCCATGTTGGTAATCTTTGCACTGAGGAAGGAGGAGGATCAAGGATCAGGGTCATCCTAAGATACATAGAAAGTTTGACGTCAGCCTGGGCTCATAAGATATATGTGCGTCTTATGTAGACAGACAGAGACAGAGAGCAAGAATTCCTAGTTTTATTGCTATGGTTATTGTTTGTTGTGTGTGGTGTTTTGGTTTGGTTTTTAAGACATGGTCTCTTGTAACCCTGGCTGGCCTTAAACTCTATGTAGCCAAGGATGACTCTGAACTTCTATTGCTTCTGCCTCTACCTCCTGAGTGCTGCGCCTACGAGTGTATACCCTCATAGCCAGTTTTATTTGCTGCTTCATCTCCTAAGCAGAGACAATGATTTCTAGGAATACAAACAATAACCTTTATCAGAAGTGGGTATGTCTGTGAAATGGAATCGTTGGGCCAGATTGTCAGTTTGGCAGCCTTTCTCTTCGGATGTGCAGTTATGTGGGAAACCAGTGCTCTTGGAATTTGTACACTGTGGCTAGACCTCAGTTCATCGGTCTGAAGAATAGCTGGCAACTAGGCTCTGTGTGTGTGTGTGTGTGTGTGTAAGAGGAGAGAGAGAGAGAGAGAGAGAGAGAGAGAGAGAGAGAGAGAGAGAGAGAGAGAGAGAATTATTATTATTTCTATAACATCAGCATCACAAATTTTTCTAGTGATGGTTCCCTTCCCTGTTTAGGGGACTCCCTGAAGCAAGTGGTATGTAGTGAGTCAAGCTTATTGGATGGTGTAAGTACAGGTTGAGATTTGACCCACCCTTGTATCTTCCTGCCTAAGACACTAAACCTCTTTATCCTATGGTTTCCTACCCTGTCCCCAAGTGGTATTGTTAATGATAAAACTAACAAGGGAGCTCCAAAAATATTTATTTACTTGTTTGAGGGGGGCAGAACTCTTCTCTAAGTCCCCTTCCTCTCTAAAGATTATTTATTTGTTTTTATGTGTATGTGTGACTGCCTGCATGCACGCCTGCTGGCCTGGTACCTATGGAGGCCAGAAGAGGACATTGCAGTTAGAGGTGGTGAGCCTCCTTATGTGGGTATTGGAAACTGAACTCAGATCCTCTGGTGGACAGCAAGTGTTCTTAACCACTTCATCTTCTCTCTGGTCCCTGAGTGCTGGATTATGGTGGGCACTGATGGATGATAGTTAACTTCTCACTGATGGAGAAACCAAAATGGTGACCTACCAGGACCTGCCACATTCCCTAGGCTCAGTGTAGTCTTCCACATCCATTTCTGAACTTTCCTGTTTCTTGCTATGTGTTTCCTACTGAGCAGTTAGTGCTGGTAACTGTTCAGAGGGAGATGCAGCTACAGTGTAATCTGGTGCTCTGGAAACCAGCAGCCATTCTAGGTCTTTGTGAAAAGTGTCCAGTTGCTACGGCTTTCTCGGTTCAGTTGTTCTGCACCACATGTCCCTGGGTGGCCTAGGCCAGGCCTGGAACTCAGGCCAGCCTTCCCTGCCTCAGCACTCCTGATTGCTGGGATTAAAGAGACATTAGTTTCCAAACCCTGCCTCAGGAGAAAGGTGTAAACTGCCTGACAGTGATGTCATTTCCTCTTGGCAAGGGTGCATTTGTAGGGTAAAGACGCTGCCCATCACACCTCATAGGGTTAACCCTTGGAGAAGTGGAAGGGTACAGTGTTTATAAATGTGAAGTTCTTGGAGCTTCTTAGATCTCATTACCCTTTTGTTGTTTGGACTATTCTGACAAAAATGTCTTGCCATCTATGAAAATGCTATGTAAGGGGAATACTGGCCATTGCCTGGTTAGCTGCCTCTGTTGCTTTACCCATGCAAAGGAACTCCAAGCCAGTTTGAGTGCTGCCCTAAGACCTCAGTTAGAAATGCCTTGAGTTTTCTCTGTGCAAATGTCTGCTCTAGCAGCCTAGATCTACTTGGTCTCATCATGTACTGTAATATCAGATGCTTTGAGATGTCAGCTACATGAGGCTAATTTTAGGATGTCTTACTGGAAGATGATGTTTCAAGACTTAGGAAACGTTGGTAGGTGTTGGTTGGGCCCTATGGGGGATTTCCCTTATCTGCTTTGCTTTGTCCATTGAACATTCATTGGTGTCAGGGTGATGGGATGGGAAATGTTGGTGACAAAGATGAAGAATGTCTAAATGCCTCTTTGGTAAAACTGCATAATGAATTTTCACACTTAAAAGCAAATCACTCAACAGAGGTGTGTTAGGAGTTCAAGGCTAGCCTGGGCTAAGTGAGACCCAGTCTTTGTCTGTCTGTCTGTCTGTCTGTCTGTCTGTCTGTCTGTCTCTCTCTCTCTCTCTCTCTCTCTCTCTCTCTCTCTCTCTCTCTCTCTTTCTCTCTCTCTGTCATACACACACAGAGACACACAGAGCAAATTACCCATAAATATTTTTTTTCTTTTTTACATTCTGGAATTTTCCAGAAAGACAAATGTCAGTGGAATTTTTTTCTTTTAGTTATAAAAATTTATTTAAAAACTTTATAGTTACCATTTAAACTTTGTGTCCAGAGCAACCTGAGGAAGTGGTTATGTTCTTAGTTATTGGTATTTGAGATCTCCAAGATTCTTGTAAATGAGATACTAAATTTTTTTCTTTACATTCATTCATTCATCATTTATTCATTCATTCATTTAGTGTGTTGTGTGTGTGTGTGTGTGTG
Source organism: Mastomys coucha (assembly GCF_008632895.1). Lineage (NCBI taxonomy): Eukaryota > Metazoa > Chordata > Mammalia > Rodentia > Muridae > Mastomys > Mastomys coucha. Next base: position 15,754,449 of record NW_022196900.1, read on the forward strand.
TGTGTGTGTGTAGAGATCATAGCATACCTTAGGGAGTAAATAATAAAAGAACATAAAGGAAAAGTACATGAAGTAGAAACTGAAGAGTTCTTTGGAAAGTTGGTTGGATGGTGTTTTGCTGGGGCAAACATGTAAACGACCGACCGTTTAGCTGAACCAGACACAGGTGAAAGGATGTTCTGCTAAAGCAAGCACGTGAAAGGACACGTGATGAAGGATTCTTTGCTAACAACATGCATGTATTGGCCTGCCTTACACTGTGTGGTTGAGCTGCATTTGTCCAGACTCCATAGAGAGAAACACCAAAAAACTTATGGTGGTGTGCTGCGGCTTCTTGCCACTTCCATGGACTTTGGCTGATTGGCCGAGTGATGTCAGCTGAGACAGATGCACGTGCTGAGGCCAGGCACGTGGAGGACACGTGATGTTTGGAGGGTATAAAGAGGACTCCATGGAGTGACGGAGACAGAGCTTGGCTTGCAGGTACAGCTAGCTGTGCAATGCTTGTGGGTCTCTGATCTCCACTTCCCTGAGAGAGGCACAGCTGAGAACTTCTCCTGGTGTCCCTGTTGGTCCCTCCTGCTGACTCAAGTTGAGGCTGGCTATCTCTGCTAGGTTGTGTCATAGCTGTTGTTAACCTGACTCTACTGAACTGGACTGCTGTTGTGTCTGTGAAGTGTTTGCGAGTAGATTGAGCTGTGGCCGCTAACCTGTGGACTGAACTGTTGATTTCCAGGCAACCACAGACAGGAGTTGCTCCAAAGAGCCTTTCTAAACAGGTTCACTTCCCCCTTCACACCCTGTATGCTTTCTTTCCTACTACCTCTGGTGGCGTGGTGAGCTACAAGGGAGGTTAAAACATTTAAAAACTATCATTAAAAATAGGTTTTTAAAAAATTACAGTT
>NW_022196900.1:15755363-15790286 GCF_008632895.1 Mastomys coucha
AAGGAAGAGGGGGAGAGAGAAGGGGAGGGATGGAGGGAGGGAAGAAGGAAGGAAGGAAGGAAAGAAAGAAAGAAAGGAGGGAGGACAGGCTGGCCATGGCTGCTCATAGTTATGGTGTAGGAAAAGGTTTAATGTAGATATGTGGGAGAGCATAGCCAGAGCAAGGAACATTTGGGAGTGGCCAGAGTGGTCATGACCAGACTAAGTTGTGCCAAAATAGGGAGAAGTGGGAAAGGAAAGGAGTAGGGAGCCAGGTGCTACAGCTAAGAGGCCCAAAGGTACAAAGAGAGTGAGTAACCAAACTGGTGGGATTATAGAGGGAAGAACAGCGCAGCCCCCTGCGCTTGAGAATTTAGGGTAGGGGCAGGGTACCTAAGCCATGCCCTCTAACTGGTAGAGACTGAGGGATACTGGGAGAACCTAGTGGCCGGTGTCTACTTTAGTATGTTAAATAGGCACCTGAGTCCTTTGTCCCAGGTTTGAAACCTAACAGAGGGAATTACCGTTTTCATAAAAACTTTGTTTACATTTGTTTGTTTTCTATCTATGAGAGTTGTGCCTGCATGTGTGTAGCTCCATTTCTCTTCTTCCACTTTGTGGGTCTGGGGATCCAATTCAGTTTGGTGGGCTTTACAACAAGTACCCAAACCTGAAGAGCCATCTGGTCAGCCCCAGATGAAACATTGCTAGTTGTGGAGGGTGGACCAAAAACTAAAAGAATGGAGATATAGCCATAGGTATGGTAGTAATTATCATAATATATATATATATATATATATATATATATAATAGCTCTCAATTAGGAAAGGTAGGTGCTGAGACTCATCATGAAACTTATCATGTGTAAAAGACTGAGAGTAGAAAGGCTTTCTATTCTCCTTGGCCCTTAGGCTAGGGCCATTAGCTTCCCAAGTATTCAGTTAACTACCTGTTACAGGATTCCTGCTTACCTAGGACTATGGAGAAAAAACGGTTGGCCCTTATCTGTCCCTTACTTTCTGGCTTTGTAACCTTAGGTCAGGATCCTAATGGCTCCTAGTGTCTTTGTTTTGTTTCTTATCTTGAGAGAATTCCATTCTCTCAGGTGAAAGGCTAAGAGGCATACCGTATGTAAAGCACCCAGCTCCCTGCCTAGTGCCCAGTAAGTGGCCACTTCTGCAGTTCATTTGCAGTGATGAATTAGTGGCCACCAATGACGCTGGCGCAGATGACTTACTCGTTGCCATTCAGCCGAGGCTTGGTTTCCATGCCTCACTGGGAGCTGATGCTAGAGTTGGAAAGAATTGAATGGCTTCACTGCCATGAGATGTGTTACATGGAAGTTGTTACATTTAAAGAAATTAGTACCTGTGCCTATACTCATTCATGAAACATCTTTTGAGGACCAGGCCCATGTGTAGTGGGCCTAGATGGTCAACCTCAGGGAATGTGGGATCTGTCTATCGGAACTGTGCTTAGGTTCTTTGTTTGAGAGATTAGGATGGAGATGGTGGATGGAGTCTTCAGACCCATTAAAAGAGCCTGGGGCACAGTACAGGGTGTGGATAGTGGATTTTTCTATAGACTCATTCATGTCTTTACCTTTGTAGGGTGTGTATGTGTATGTCTGTGTGTGTGTGTGTGTGTGTGTGTGTGTGTGTGTACGTACACAATACAGTTTACTAACCATGTAGTCAGCGCTGCTGTGGTTCCTAATCTGGCAGATCATTTAAATATTTACTCCAAACGGTCTTGTTCTCTGTTGGTGTGAAGTAGAGTTTCCAGTTATTTTTAGGTCATTTTCATCTTAGCAACCCTGTTGGAGATGAACCAGACACGTTGCTGTAAACTGTCCCCATATTTGGATGGAATTTAATAAAGTAAAGTTTAATGGTTTGGTCCCAAGAGGCAAGCAGACCATCTGGTTAGCAGAAGGTTAGGTCAAGGATTATACTGGCTGCTGAGAGGACCACAGACCAGTCGCCCTGACTGCACTGGTAATGTGTCCAGTTGCTGAAGGCATCGGGCGTGGAAATGTTGCTCTCAGGTCTGCAGAGCCAGCAGTTCTCTTACCACCGCTGTGACGCAGGAGATAATTCAGCCGGGCAAGCGGCAGCATGGGGGTGGATCTACAGTACAGGATGTGTAATGTCAACATGAAGGATTGGAGCTGGCAGAAGGAGAGGAAGCAGTCATTTTATGCCAGTGCAGGAAGCCTAGAGAGATGCTTTCCACCCCTTTTGCTTCTTGTCCTCTTCTGGAGCTCTCACATTGCGTGTTACATGATTACCCTGTGTAGGGTCCATGGCAAAACCTCAGCCGGTGTCTCTGCCTCTTTTCGAACCTATCAGCATAAACAGCAAGCCACAGTTCAGACTGTTGGGGCGTCCAGAGGGAATAGTTTGCTGCGCAGATTGGGCCGGAGGAGAGAGGGCTCTTCATTAGGCAGGAACATCTTTGTGCTTGAGATGGAATCCCATTGTAGGTTCCTTTGTGCTCCGCTTTGAGACTGGCCATCCATTCAGAGGCGGCAATCATCTCTGAACATTGTGCTGCAGCTGTAGCTGTAGTCCATAAGAAGGCTGCGCTATGGTTCCCGTGCTTCTGCAGAAGCTAAGCAATTACATAATTGCTATGTAGCTGGAGAGAGCCATCAGGACTGTCTAGTTCTTCTGGAAAGAAGGCGTCCACAATTTGAGGGGTAGATTGTTTCCCCCTGTTAAACTTGAAGGCTGATAAGCAAGTACATCAGCCCACCAGGCTGAAATCTTGTCATTCCGGAGTACACACTGCCGGACAGCCGGTGGATTGTACAGTTAGTTGTCTGAGAGGAGGAGAGAGTAAGTTGCTGACTCTTGGAATAGCGGATTCCCCATGCTGGATGATCCCTAGCAACCATAATATCTGTCACTGTATTTTGTGTGCATTCAAGGTATGGAGTGTGCTAGGGCTTCCATAGAAATGAGGCTGGCAGACTTGTCTGCAATCACTGGGAGCCCTCTCAATTTCTGCTGCCTGCTCAAAATGATTTTCCCATCTTTTTGAATAAATACATATCTCAGATAGAAGCATTGCAAAAGCTATCATCCTAGCCTCCTAAAGGAGAAGGTACCTGGTCTCACGTTTTCCTAGGGTCAGAAACATTGACGTGGGGCTGGTTAGCTGTAGGTGTGAGGGCTACCTTAAGTCAGTGAGAAGTCCCGGCTCTGTTCTGTCCAAAGTTGGTCTTCTAAAATTAGCCACATCTCCCAACCCAAGTACAGACTTGGAGTTTGTTTGTTCAGTAGCTCTACATTTCAGTAGCCCCGCCATTCTGGAGGCTGCTAGCATATAGTGTGATTGTCAGGGTCAGCTTTTATTAATGACATAAGTTAGGTCTTTCATAACTGTGAACTGCATCAGTATTTCCCTGTTTAAATGTCTGCCATCAGAACTTCAGGGTACCTGGGAAGGAAAGCATTCTGTTTCTTTAGAGAGTTACAATGGAAATCCCAGAGGCCAAAGTGAAGATGAGGCCTCCAAGACAGATTGGATCCATGGACTCCTGGTCCTTTAACCTTTAGACCCTCCGCTGCTTTCTGCACTTTTGGAGCTTGACTCAGGTTGATAGAGGCAAGGAGTTGAAGAATTTTGATTCCTGTGAGGCAGTGTTGGCAGCCTTCCAAGGATCAGCCTGTCTTGGTACTGAACTGTTACTTTGTAGCAATCTTGAGGGGTACTGGATCATCCATGGTGACCTTTCCTGCGTCATTCTAGGGAGGAGGTCTTGGCATGCTCCAGCTGATGAGTTAAGGACAGGCACTGGGCAGGAGGACCCACTGGGTTCACCTTGTTTCAGATCTCCTGAGCAGCTCAGACCCTGTGCCTTCAGTAACCAGAATCTGTTTGGGTACTCTGAGAAACACTTCCAAGGGTCCCCGAGGTTATATCCGGGGGCAGTGCACCTTTATGGGTCTTTGATTGCTACTCATGAGGAAGGCCACGTAGAAGGGAATCCTTTCTTATCAGCTTTCTGGAGCCCTTCAAAGAAGACCTTGGCACTGAGGACTGTGGTATGTATGTATATAGAAGATCTTAGGCTTCCGAGGCAGCCAGTAGTAGGCTGACCTTGAGTGAACGATTCCCCAGTTTCCTTATCTGGAAAAAGAAAACCTATTTTGTAAGGTTCTTATGGAAGAAAGAAATGAGATCGTGAATATAAATCTCTACCGCAGAGCCTGACATATAGTGGGCATATAAAAAATAGCAATTCCCTTTTCTCTCAACCTTAAATTTTTATAAAATGATAGGCAGAGAGAACATTGTTAAACTGTGCCTGTCTGGTTTGGAACTAGAATGCCCTTGAGTTGCCCATGAGGTCCCCTTCTGGGGGCTCCTTGAAGCCCGCCCTGGTGAGAATGATAAACCTTTAACTCTTGGCTTCAGGGCCAAGCAATGCCTTTTCTTCAAGAGTAGTAGTAGCCAGTGCACTCCAGAGACATCTGTAAAGCGAAGGAACTCAACCTCGGTTTGCATTATCTTGAATCTATATCTGTTATAGATTATTTATTAATTCCTTTGACTTGATTATGGTCTTTTGTTTTATATTTTTACTATTGCTACATATGCAACTAACCTCTTTAAATAAAACTTGAAAACGTCCAAGACTAGAACAGAAATGGGAGATATGGTTAGCCAGGATTGGAAAGATTTAACAATCTTGTTGTCTCTTAGAATCCCCCTTTCTTTGGCCTGTAGCTCAGTGCACTATTGCTTATGATCATGTTCCCAGAAGCCTCAATGACTCCTTTTTAAAGAAAACATTAGTTAGTTAACATTTGGCAAAGTAAAGCTTTATGGCCAACAGGTAGTTGTGTTTCATATCTGTCACTGGAAGGATTAGACTAGAAGATACTGGAGGGAGGGCAGTCTGGGGATCTGTCATGGTCACTTCTGTTTCACTGATGTCTTCCATGGCACCTAGAGTAGACTTTGTATTTAAAATGTGTATGTTGGGTCAGTAAACCAAACCTAGCACTTTAAAAAGAGGTCTAGATTTATGAAACAGAGTAGTATCTCTTTGTTTCTTCTTAGCCATGATTGCTGACACAAATCCCACTAGACATTTAAATGTTAGTGAAGATTTATCTTGACATGTAAGTTCTCCATCAAAGGAAACCACCCAGCTCTACAGATCCATGTTATGTAACATCTCAGAAGTCAGAATGTATGGCTAGCAATCTAGGTTAAAGAAGCCAAGAAGATTGGTCATTGGTAGCTGTAGAAGGATACTAATTTGGGGGCGATGGCTTATAAGCTTATTCATCAGGTCATTATTAAGTTAGATAGTTCTAATAGTGATTCACACATACTGTAGTAGAAGAATTAAGATTCAAGGATATGAAATCATTCTGGCCCATCACTGGTTCTAGAGGGAACTCATTTCTAGTTTTTAATGAAACTAAGACTTTGTTTGACCTGTTAAGTCCAAGTGGATTGTGGAAAGTGTGAGTGGTTGTACAGATGCCTGAAGGAACACAGAGAAATGTTGTGCAAAGAAGGGATGAGTACATGGTATCCCCTATCAATTTGACAGAATGCTGCTCAGAAGCAGGGAGAATTAATAGTCGACGTTCTTTGCGGGCAGTCAAGCGGATTCAGAAAACATTCTTCTTTGAACCTTTGACTTTAGTTCTTGAACATTTCAATGCAGTGGTTTAGATGGTTGAAAGTCTAGTTTGTGCAGAGAAGCCTTCTAGGACTCAGGTGACCTTGCCACATTAAAGGAACCCATGGATCCTGTTAGTTCCAACCTGACTGAAGGACGTATTCTGAAGAGCCAGCTCATTAAGCAAGCTTTTGAAGGGTGTGCGCTGCAGAGCAGTTTCCTGTTATTTGGTTAATGGTTGACCTAGTTCTCTTGCCATATGCTTCCTGGAACGCATTCTAATATAAAGTATGTGTTAAAGTGAGGCGACGGTGGTAGCAGACAGTCAAAGCCTTTCTGAAGCAGGGGACCACATTGATGCCGTGCTGGGGAAGGCTGAATGGTGCACGGATGGAAATGAAAAGAGTTTCCTCCTTATGGTCTTGTTTGCTACTTCTGATTTTAATCCCCACTTGTCATCCTAGTTCATTGCAAGGAGGTGCGTTTTCCCAAAGTGCCCTGCACACAGACAGGCCTGCATCATTAGTTCATTCATTGTGCAAGCAAGACCAAGTTCGGTGTTGAGTACTCTGAGTAGAACTACTATCACTGCAAGGAAGGGTTAGATTAAATGTGGCTAATGGCAGGTGGTTTTGTTTTTGTGTCATTGTTTTTATATTCTCTACAAGAGATTCGTAAATCTTTTTGTCTGAACTTTGGCTGGAGTCCAGAGCTCAGTCTGAGGCTCCTTGGACTTATTCATCACTGTACCTGGAATCTGCAGCCCTAGTGGCTTTGAGATAGGTAGAGGAACTGGCAGCAGTCATGGGGGCTGGTGAGCAAACTTTCATACCAGACATACAGTTGTTTGTTTTAAGAACTTAAGAATGTGAAGAATCCATGAGCCTACGCTGCTAATTGTGGGTATCTGAGTGGTAGTGAAGAACCATCCTGCTTTCTCCATTGCTCTTGAAGAAAATGTTTGAGGAACCATGTGTGCTCCTGATCACAAGTCTCAATCTCTCTCTCTCTCTCTCTGTCTCTCTGTCTCTGTCTCTGTCTCTGTCTCTCTCTCTCTCTCTCTCTCTCTCTCTCTCTGTGTGTGTGTGTGTTTGTGTGTGTGTTTCCCTTGGCAGTGAAAGGGTTAGTTAGCACCTCCCTTTAAAAATCACTATAAAATTATTATATTTTTAAATCCTGGTTGATCTTCAGAATTATTCTGAGAACTTAGAACTAAAAAGGCCAGGCAGTGGTGGCGCATGCCTTTACTCCCAGCACTTGGGAGGCAGAGGCAGACAGATTTCTGAGTTTGAGGCCAGCCAGGGCTACACAGAGAAACCCTGTCTCAAAAAAACAAAACCAAAAACAAAAAAACAAAAACAAACAAAAAACAAAAAGACTTGTTGAAACTGGGCTTTTAGGTTCCTTGGGTATAAGCTGGGAGCAGAGGATATGTAGGACCCAAAGTCTCACTGGCCTTGAGCACAATTGTCATTGTGCAAGGAGGAAGAGAGATGCAGCCAGTGTGTTTGAGTGACTTGCCTGCAGTAAGCAGCCAAAGGACTATAGCTGATAGTCATTGGAGCTGTGGAATAATAGGTTTATGCCTTTTCTTCCTTAGGAATGTAGTACCTTTAGGGCACCTTAAGGGTGCTGAGTATGAATGATTTACATTTGGGAAATGTTACTTAGTGTCTTGGTGGCAGGCTCCATTGACAGACTCGATCTTTTCCGATCTTTTCCGTCTTTCCTCCTTTGCCCTGCCCCATCCCTCCCACTCTGAAGGCCGTGTCAGCAGAATCCAGCTACATCAATGAAAGTAGGTACATGATTTTCATTTTAATTCATTTGGCAGAAACAAAGGAAAGTCATTACATTAATATCTAAATACAAAGAAATTGCTACTGACTTACCCAAGTAAAAACATTTTTTTTCCTATTAATAAAGAGAAGCACTTGTTGACCAGGGACTCGGTCCATGTAGTCTCAGAACGGCCTAGTTTGAAGCTGTTGCCTCTTACATTAAGCCACTATTAGCTGACCTATTTCTGAGTGACCCTGGCTGCAAGATCGGCACGTTGTATGCCTGATCTTGCCAATAATATGCCTGATATGTAGTTGTGCTGGTTAGTGTGGAGTGACTTGACTGGATTAGTTCAGTAAACCTTGCCACAAAGGGTAAGAGGTAACTCTGGAAGATGAAGGTTCTGCTTCAAAGCAATGGGTGGAGCCAGCCTGTCTGCCTAGAATGCACTGTGCATTCATTTCACCAAAAAGATCACTCAGGCACAGGACTGGACAGTGGCTTCCTGAGAGAATAAGGGAGATTACAATTTTTTACATGTTACCTACACCTATTACACCTTTACCGTAAAATACCATGCTCACAATAGTGAGTTAGCCATAGAATATGTGTTACCAGAGAAGGGCTCTTCTCTACTGTTTGTTTTAATGCTAAGAGATTCATAGGGGATGGGAAGAATGTTGTTTCAGGAGAAACAACTGAGAAGGACTTTACAGAAGAAGTTTGAGGAAATTTATCTGATTAGCCGTCAGTTTTAGTAACAGAAAGGTAGTAATCATAGCCCAAGAACTCATGGTCATGTCCTTGGCATGCTAAGAAGTTCCAAGAAGGGAGTATAGTTTAAAGTTATTTTGAGGAGTTGGACACTACCTGCTAGGCTCCTAATGCTTACCCAACTTAAGAGGTTGAAGTGCCTCCAAGGCTTTAAGTAGCAGCTGAACATGTGATCTTGTTAACCCTGACATGTTGCTGAGCTGTGGCTCAGATCACTGTGGCAAACGATCCTGCCCCATTCCAGATTCCCCAGCCGAAATCAGCATGAGGTCACTCCGTAGGCATATGGTGCAGAGCCCAGGAGACTATGAGGACCTGAGATCTGCATGAGGTCACTCCTTAGACATATGGTTCAGAGCCTAGGACTATGAGGACCTAAGAACAGGACAACTTGAAATGGCCACCCTGCACACGGGACTAATGTTGATTGCTTGATGTTTTGGAGCCCAGTTGATGCCTGAGAGCTTCCAGTTCCCACCTATACTCCAAAACCTTGTCCTCATGTAAACCACTTGGTGAGAAGGAGAGGATGCCAGAGAGAGTCACGCTCTCATAACTATTTGGTCTTTGGAAGTTTCCTGATCTAGATAGACGGAGGCTTTGTGTTCCCCCAGAAAAAGGTAAAGTATGCACAAAATAGCCTAAGAAGTGTGTGATGTCTATTTTGAATAAGATAGCAAATGAATTATTTGTTTATTAAATAATAACCAACATCTAACAGATAGCCAAGAAGTGGGTTTGTTGGTCCAAGGTTGACAGGCTACTTAGGGACTCTTGCTCCAGCATTAGTGACTTAATAAAAGAACTGAGGGTTAGGTGGTTAGAAGGTGGTGGGGTTGCTTCTTCATTAGGTCACTTTTTAGACTTTATCTTTTCCTGACTTCGCTAGTTTTTGTAAATCCTAAAATGTAAAGCTTGAAGTGTTTCTGTTCAGCTGTGTGAATTTGCTGCCTATTTCGAAAGTTGATAATGACTCAAGGGTATCCAGCTCTCAGGATTCAAGCCACTGCATGTTGGCAAGGATACTGGATCCCGGTTTTAAAAATAAAATGCCAGGATGCTGCCTTGAGGAACCAGACATAGACTGTGAGCACATTCTAAGCCTTGATCCCCAAATACACAGCCATATCAGCTAAGAAAAGCGGAGGGGAAAGAGAGGGTTGAAAGGGAAGGAGTTACTCTCATCTGGACTGAATGTGAGCTCGTTATGTGGACCTGTGAAGTCGTCCTGCCCAGCCCCTTCAGTTTGCTTACAGCTCTGCAAAGGCTTAAAGTGATTGGTCCAAAGTCCACAGTGTAGGAAAGTCAGCTAGGGAAGCCGGAACTGCAATTGCAGTTTCTCCCACCTTGGTGAACCATGCTTATTCCACTTCCACTGTGTTGGCAGGTAGCTTCTATTGCTCATGCCAGTTTTGATTGATTGGTGGAGACTGCCTGGAGCTTCATTTTGAGGATTCTGTGCTTTGTCTAGGCTTGTTGGAAGAGAGTGAACATCAAGCAGAGAAGGCTGAGTGGGTGGGAGAAGGTAAATGACAGGAAGTGGCATGTCCCCATAGTTGCTGTCCCTTTTAAAAATCAGATTGACTCCCTAGCTAAACACCTTCTCACTTGATGTTCTTGGAGACAATCCACTTCCAAATGGCTTAAAATGAGAAAGTGAATGTTTAGTCGGGAAGCAGGGACTGATTGGGAATAGCTTGTCCCAGTGACTTATTCAGGGTAATGGATGGTAAGTAGCGGTTTGAACCTGTAATGGCTGTCACCATGGGCTTTATCAGCTAACAGGATGAGCTCTTTGTAAGTTGCTGCTGAGGATTCCCCAGCTCCCTGTTGCCTTCCATCTTCTTAGAGACCATTCCTACACGCTGTCTAGTTTGCCTGTTTTCTCTGGAGTGCTCTCATCGGCGAGCTACTGAATTCTCTCCTGTAGGTGGAAAGGAGAAAAGGTTCAAAGATGTCAGAATTGTCTAGAGCGGTGGTCTTCAACCTATGGGCATATCAGATATTTACATTAGTATTCATAAAAGTAGCAAAATTACAGTAATGAAGTGGCAACGAAAGAAATTTTATGGCTGGGGGTAGTCACCACAGCATGAGGAACTGTGTTAAAGGATCACGGTGTTAGGAAGGTTGAGAACCACTGGCTTAGAATTAACATACCTAAACTAGGACCTTGGTGCCACACCAAGGAATCTCCTCAGGACCTCGACCACTTACCAGGGTATAGAAACTAGAAACTAGAAGGAACCTTCTAGTTTCAGAGAATTCGAATCCAAAAACATTCAAGAGATTTGCCGAAGGTGCCTAAGTTGTTAAATTGTGCAAAACCTCTCAGGATGTTGAGCAAAGTCAAGCACACATTGTGCGCTCTTTCCTTTCTCTCTACTAATTTATTTTAATGAGACAAGTCAAGTGTTGATCAAGAAGTTCACAGGGAAGATGATTGCTTTACAGCATACAGAATCTAAATTTTATGTAGTTAGAATGACAGAGCTGGGGTTGAGAAGGCCCTTTGGGGCTATCCTTGGCATAATGTAGTCCATCAATTTAGATGGGGGAAAAAAAATCTTTGGTCAGAGATTTCTCTTGAAACCAGACCCCCATAAGACGTTAAATATCATTTTGGAGCCCTTTCCAAACTTCCAGAGAGGCAGTGCAGTGAGAACAGATGCAGAGGACCTATGTGCCTGGCACTCTGGGGTGCTGTGGGTTTTCAGTAACCTAGAACAATGTAAACCTGTGTAGCAATTGTTCTGTAAATGTAGACTTTAAGTATTCTCCAGGATACCTAAGGCCAGACAAGTCAAGCTTATCCTCTAAAGTCCTAACTGATAATACTCTGGCCTGAGCAGGGTTAGTATTGAGCAGGGAAGGAGTTGCATTTTATAAGCAGAGCAACCACTAGGGTTGAGTTAGAGGTGAATGCTACTCATAGTAGCAGAAACAAGCAAAGCAACCACTAATGTTGAGTTAGAGGTGAACGCTGCTGATAGTAGCAGAAAGAGCCTCGGCTGTTTCCAAGTGAGGTGTGTCTGTTTGGCCCATTTGGCTTGCTTGTTTGTTTAATCATGTGTTCATTTATTTGGTGTCTTCAGCATCAGGCAGTTGCCCAAGGCCAGTAGCTCTCAACCTGTGGGTCTTCGACCCCTCTGTGGGTTGAACGACCTTTTCACAAGGGTCTCATCACCTAAGACCACTGGAAAACATATTTACATTGTGATTTATAACAGTAGTAAAATTACAGATATGAAGTAGCAACGAAAATAATTTTATGGTTGGGTGTCAGCACAGCATGAGGAACTGTATGAAAGGGTCACACATTTAGGAAGGCTGACAACCGCTACCCTAGCCATGCTGTGGTGGTCTGTTTCCATTGGCTTCTCCATGTTTCTTATTTTCCCTGCAGCCAAGGAAGAGAGTTAACCCAGAATTTTGAGCAATCTTGGTGTTTAAGCATTTTGGCTCAAGCTAAGATGCCTCACACCAGCAATCACAGAACTCTGGAGGCTGATGTGGGAAGATCATGAGTTCAAGGTTATCCTGAGCCTACATAGTGAGTTCCAGGTCAGCCTGGACTATAGGATGAGAACTTATCTCAGAAAACCAAAATAGCAACAACATGTTGGTTCTGAAACCTTGGAGGACTTGTGCCTTCTGGTGAAATTCTAATTGCAAAATCATACAGATTTCTCTCTCTCTCTCTCTCTCTCTCTCTCTCTCTCTCTCTCTCTCTCTCTCTCTCTCTCATTCCTTGAGTCTCTGTTTTGGAAGACAATGGTATAATTTTTATACAATACTGGGAATAATCCACTCTTAATTCCTTTTCCTCCCTGCCCAGTTTTCGGTGGAACGATTCCTGTTCACTTTTTTAACAAAAAGATTCCTTTTCTAGTTTAAAATATTCTGGATGTGCTTTAACTTGCCTTGGGGTCACAGCACTTGTCTTCCAGGACTGATGAGTCTTGTCAGTTGCCCCAGGGTGAGAACTTTAATAAGCAAATTGTACACACCTGGTTTTGCAAAGTATTGGCCTAATGGGGCACTGGGTGGAAGTCGGTACCTCCGCCCTGGGTACACACCTGTCCTCCCCACCTCTTTTAAATGAGAGGCCTCCAAAATTGTTGGCCCCCTATTTACCTTGTAAAATTCTGGTGTCTCTTAGCTCCCATGTGTTCTGGGAGTTTGGAGGGCTGTGATTGTTAACAAACTCCAGCCATGACTGTGGATGCTGCACTCTTTACGATAGGAACCCCATGCTAGCGATGGGATGTGGTAAGTGTCCAGGGATGCCTAGTTAAAAAGGAACTAGGCTGGAGAACAATTGTCAGGCTGTGTTTCCCCCTGCCCTGCTCTTTGATTTGATTTCTGGTATTTCTATATCCTTGCCTTACTGGACTCTACTTAGTTACTTTAAGAGAGGAAACCTATTTCCCTGTTATTGAAAGCTAGACATCAGGCTTTTTTGATTTATTTTCTCTCTCCCTCATTCATTCATTCACATCTTCATTTTTTTTTTTTTTAAGTCTGGCTGGATTGGAAACTAGCCCCTGATGCATGCTGGGCAGATGCTCTATGTCCTGCCCCTCAACTACCAAAAGGGATTTACTGAGCGTTTTCTACTTTTCCAGGTTTACAGAAATGAAAAACCTAGTCTGCATTCCTCATATTCTAGTATCTATGCCTTCAGTCACCCACAGGTATAACCGACTGCCCACATGGAAGTGGTCCATTGTGGTATATTTGGCTTTTATCTCATCTTTAATTGCTGGTGATTAAGTCCCTCAAAGGTGCTTGGACAGCATGCTGGCTATCCTTTCCGCCCTGCTTGGCTCAGGCGATTAAGGTACGGGCTCACTATGGCATCTCTGGACTACTATTAGGTGTGACCATTCCTTGGAGAATTTGTGTTCCGGGTCACAGGGACTTCCAGTGTTGATCTCGGACTTCTCAGTTACCTTTCTGCTTTGCTCACTTGATTTTCAGAGTAGCCTTTCTCAAAGGCTCACTTGAACATTCTTAGATGAGCTTCTGCCCCACAATTTACAAAGTATGATGATAGAATTACTCTTTTGGCAGTGAAGAATGTAAAAATGGATTTCTTGGCTTTGACAAGGCTGTGTGCCCTCTTCAAATTTGCTGCATATGTAGACAGAAAAAAAAATTCTAATCATAAACTCAGTATCTGCAAGACCTCTTCCAAGGACACTGGTGACCTAGCCTCTTGGCTTGCGGTTTTCCAAAATATCTTCCAGAATCATTTTAGGGGTATGTACCAGGTTACCTCATGAAATGACTCATAAGGTAGCTTAGCTTCGCATCTCTGCCATTCTTTGTCTATCTTCAGCCATGGTTTTTGTTTTTCTCTATAGCTCTTACTGGCTTGGAAATCTCTCTGAGCCCAAGTTGGATTCAAACTCATGAGGATCCCCCTGTCTGTCTTTTAAGTGCTGAGATTACAGGCATGAACTACCATGCCTGTGTCCAGTTTTATTTGTGTGTGTGTGTGTGTGTGTGTGTGTGTGTGTGTGTGTGTGTGTGTGCACGTGTATACACACATTCTATAGTTGAGCTATTTCCATTTAAAATTAGGAGGGGGAGGAGAGGGATCCTCACTCCCAGTGATGCACTGGGGCTTATCTTCAGAGCTCTGGAGAATGCCTGAGGGTAGCCAAATGTGACTAGGTCAGAGGGCATATGCTCTGGTACGGAATTCTCCAGGTCATTCTCTGCCTTTGTCCTCTGCCCTAAAGCTCATGTCACTTGCATCATGCTGTCATGCTAAACAATATTGCATGGTAGGGAGTGAGTAAGGGACTATGTTGTTCAATTATCTTGAGATTACTGCATTCTCCTGCCTGGAAACGTGCCAGCACAGCAAACAAAGAGATGCGCCAAGCAACTTTCTCCCCTTTCTTGAAGACTAAGTGTTGTTCTTACCATTACATCCTTGAAGTTGAGAGAATTTCTTTTTCTGTTTTAACAAAGAATGTGGCTAGTACAAGAACACAGGAGCTTTAGCTAATTTGGTGAGGGTTAATAAGAAAGCAGAGGTAGAACAGAAGGTATATCTGGGTGAAGGCGTGAGATGATGAGGTTCTGGGAAAGGGACGGTTAATTGGTGTCTTCACAGTGTTGAAGAAGAGTTCTCTTCCTGGAACGAAGATACTGAAGGAAAAAAATATATAAAAAAAAGAGTCAAAGCAGAAAAGAACATTTTCCTTCTACATAAACCACAAGGCCTCTTTTTGCCTTTTGCCACTGGAAATTCTGAACATTTCTTGAATTCCCAGATTTTCTTGATATCTTAAAAAAAAAAATCTAATGTTTAATTCCAGAATTATCTCTGACCATCTCTATTTTTGTTTTCTGAGTTATCTGTGTCCCCTGAAAGTTAAGACACTGTTTTTTTTTCCTCTTCCCCCTGTTGGCGGGGACACACAATGGGCCACCTTTCCTCTTCTCTGTGGAAAGAATGGAAATGGAAAGCTGGGGAAGCTCAAGTGGATTGACATTTCTTCCTCTGCTTCTGAAGTTAGGACAATCACGAGAGAGAAAAATATTTTCTCTTCCAAGCCCAGGAAAAGGACATTCCTTTTAGTCTTGGCACACAGTGGTGGTCTCTCTTGAGTCTTCTTCAGTCCCTTTAATAAATCACATCTGTAAATGAAATCCCTTGTGAGTCCTTCCCCCTCCACACCCCGATTATAGCAGAGGTGACGTTTTCTCACATTCATCTGAAAGAGCTTAGGGTATATTTTCCTGGAATTTTTTTTTTTCTTTTCCCCTTTGGATGAATTCCCATTGTTGATCAAGCACATACAAGAGAATTCTCTAGAATCCTGAGAGCCATCTAGGCATTCTGTTACTAAACAGAGAAAAATAACTTTTTTTTTTTTTTTTTTTTTTAAGAAAAAAGGGTTTTGGTTTTACTTTTTTAACAAAAATTTAGTTTTTTTACCTATCTCTAAAGAAGGAAATCTCAGTTTTTCTTTCCGGAAGTTTGGGATTTTTAGGTTAAGTTCCATATCACTAAGCCCCCGAATGCTGAAGAACATGCAGCCCACAATGCACTTGCTATTTCGAGAAGAGGAGTCCATCCAAGGTTGTTGATTAAGACTTGAAGACAAGGTTTGAAATTGGTAGTGGCCCAAGGTCGTGAGTAGAACTAATGAGCCATTTGAAAGTTATTAGCAGCTGGTTTAATAGAATTTTAATATGTACTACAGTATGAGAAAATCCAGGCACAAGGTATTTGGAATGTTTCTTTTGAGGTCCTTTACTCTTGTTCTGTAATCCCGGTCCCATTTAACTAAAGAACAACTCAGACAGAAGATTAAGTAGTTTTCTCTATGAGCATATAATGCAACCTTATTAGCGCTAGGCTTTTGACCATTTTTTTTTTTTAACATAACAGTCTGGCATCCTTAACCTCCTCACACAATCTACATGGTCCTGTGTTCTTCCATTAGCACTACCATTCAGTAGCTAGGCAATGTTACAGACTTTCAGGATCCACTTTCTCATTTGTCCCTAATTCTTAACATTTTACTCCTAATTTGAAAATATGTAACATTTAATTTACCAAACTCCAATGGAGAAAAAGGCAACTGGAAAATATACTGTAGTTTATCAAACATACCTTTTTTCCCCCCTAACAAGTAAGCTTTTGCTTTTATACAGCTTGATAGAAGAATGTGTTCTGTAGATCTGAAGGCACACACATATACATATATGTATGCAGGTAGAAATTAATCCAGACCTGCAATGAAGAGCACTTGTTTTCTTTATTGGTCATCTGTACCTTGCTAACCCAGAAACTTGACATGGAGGAGAAAGGCAGAGAGCATTCCACACCAGTTAATGGATTCCACAGCCATGAGTCATCTTGGCCCCAGGCTTGTTGCCTTGGCCTCATCCTCTTCCTGCTCTCAGAGGTCTGAATAGCTAGTTACTGACTTCGGAGCTGGGTGAGAAGAGAGGGGAAGACACAGGTGATAGAAAGCGAGAATTCCTTTCTATCTTCCAAATCCTAAAAATACACTACCAAAGCCTAAGAGGAGGGAAGTGAGGTTTAGATAGATCGACACCTTACATTGATTTGAAAGTCTCATTGTAAAGGAGAACAGGGCATGTTACATAAATACACACTCCACAGCCACCCCATGAAACGAGTACCCTCTGTGACCCACAGAGGTCAAGGAACTTCCCCAGAGTCATGCAGCTGGTTGATGCCAACACAGAGACCCAAACCCTGTCTTCTGACCAGCCCTTTCCAGTACACCATGGGTGACTCACACACAAATGACAGATGCTTCCTAGACTTTTAAAGGAAGTTGAGGATATTCAGGGGACATCCTCTAACCTTGTGAGGATGTATCACTGTGGAAGGAAATCTCCATGCTCTTCAGACCAGTCCTTGGAGCTGGGAGCTGACATGGCTTACCATGGCTTATATGGAATTGGAGTGGTGATTAAGAACCTGGGAAGGATTTGGTAAAGTAATAATTACCCACTGGAACAGCCAGCGGTCTTATAACTGTTTCCCTGTGCCTTTATTCCTCTCAGAAGTGGTGTCCATCAGGTTGCCCCCAAAGTGATGTGTTTAAAGCAACAAATAGGCCTAGATGGAAAAACAAAAGAGAAAATGCTACTGATACTTGGGAGAGACCAAAAATGTGTTCCTTCCCTTCCTTTTCCTTCCTTCCTTCCTTCCTTCCTTCCTTCCTTCCATCCATCCATCCTTTGTTTCTTCTTTGGGTGAATGGCTTTACTATGTAGCCCAGGGAGGCAAACTCAATCCTGCAGCTATTCTCTTGCCTCTGCCATCTGAATGCTGGGATAACAGGCGTTGGGCACCTTTCAGGCCTAGCTTAGAGACTATTTTCTACTTGGTCAGATTACCTGTTGTCCTGGTTGCCTAATGTAATCCTCCCTGTATTTTGTAAGGACCCCCACCCCCGGCCAGCTGTGTTGTTATTCTTACTTAGCATATGAGAGATGTTCCTCAGGTGTAGCCTGAGAGAAAGCAGAGGCTCAGACAGGTTGAGTGGCTTGCACATGAATACAGATGTGTCATTATAGTTCAAGATGGGAATGTGAAGCCAGGCTACTTGTATACTTTTATGCAAAGCTGCGCGCGGAAACCTGCTTGAGTTTGAGACATGTGACCCTGGCATTCCTGGAGCGTTTAATAAGTCCCTGAAATTAAAGATGGAGATTATGTGTCCAAAGAATTTTCATATATTACTTCATTTAATCCTTCCAACGATCTTGTGAGAGACTGCTCCATTCTCCAGTGTTTACGGGGGGAAGGAATGAAAGCACAGAGCACTTACCTGTCTCTTTAAGGCAGCAGGCAGGGAGGGCGCACAGACTCAAGCCTGTAATCTCAGCACTTGGAAGACAGAGGAAGAGTAGGGCTATACAGTGAGAGCTGCTCTCAACGCCATCTCCATCTCTGCCCTCAATTAATAATGATAAAAACTCAAGCAGTTGTTACGTAGGAATGACTGAATTCAAAGTCTGGCCGGTGGACTCCCAGCCTCTGGTCCTGACTTCCATGATTCGTGCCGCTAACCAAGCCAGGTGCAAGCAACTCCTCTTGGCCAAAGATTGTTTTCAGTCAGATCGGCGTTAGGGTTCAGCACATTCTGCAAATATCAACTAGGCAATGGAATGGTCGTGTACATTACACACTGAAAAACACCTTTGTGTCATTATTACAGAAGATGCATAAAAGTAATAGTTCAATGTCCATAAAATAAAATACCTTTTTTTTTTTTTAAAGTAGACAGGAGCCCTAATTCTTTTTAAGGAGAATGGAAAAATTTTCCAGGGCTGTTATTCTATCACCGGATGTGATTAGATTAATGTTTTAATTCTCTCCAGATGTTTAGCTGCCTGAGGTGACTACCACAGGTGAGTAGCCATGAAAACTTTAGAATAAGTACCTTGTTCAAAGGGACCCTTCAAGGCTGTCAGTTTACGATAGTCATAATGGTGGCCCTGAGCCACACGTGTCTGTCAGGCACTTGAAATGTGCCCAGGTCTTAGTGGATGCATTGTTCTAAGTCTGAAATACACTGAAGTTTGAAACCTACTAGGAAAAGAAAATATTTTTATATGTTTTTATATCGATTGATGAAGTAATATTTTTGGATAATTACACCTGTTTCTGGCTCCTAGAAAATTTAAAAGTGTGTGTGTGTGTGTGTGTGTGTGTGTGTGTGTGTGTTGTACTGTGCTTCTGTGAGACAATGCTAGCTAGCTTCTTTTGCTCTCTAGTTAAATAAGAAATACATGAGAATGTAATTTTCATAGGCCAGTACACTTTTGACTGTCTGAACTATTTTAAACTATCTTTTAATATTCAATTGAAAGCATAATTTTCCTTCTATCACAAAGAACATACTATGCTTGACATGAGTTTTTAAAAAAATCAAGCTCAGCCACATCGCATTAGTTACTCTGGACCGGTCAAAAACTGGTGACCTGGTTATCAGATGGAGTTCATCCCGGGTTAGCTTTTGTCTATCCTCCCTTTTAAATATCCTGCAGGCGTGGCCTTTCTTCTTCACCCCAGTGTACCTTCCCAGACCAGACTTACTTTATCTCATCGATAGACACTGGTTTCAGCAGCTACCTTTGAGTCCTGTGTCTCACCACCCTCCCTTCTTCCAGAAGGCCTCCATGATGTGTCTTTTAAGCTCCAGGACACTGGCTACATTATATTATGTTCCTCTGATGTTCCCTGTAGCTCTCCAAAGAAAGGGTGGCAGAGGAGACTCTGACATTTGAGACCACATAGACGATATCTTCTTCAGTCCTATGCTACAAGGGAGGAAACAGCTTTTGCGTCTTGCCTGAAGTCAAGATGGCAGGTGGAGCTAGGAGGAGATCCTATGAGTGACTCTTTGCTAAAGACCTAGCTAGGGTCGTCGGAGGTTTTTGGTTGGTTGGTTTGGTTTAGTTTTTGGTTTTTCTAAACAGACTTTCTCTGGGCAACTTTGGCTATCCTGGAACTCACTCTGTAGAACAGGCCAGTCTTGAACTTAGAGGTCCACTTGCCTCTGCCTCCCAAGTGCTGCGATTAAAGGCATGCATTACCACAGGCTGCCAGGATCTTCTGTCTGTCTTTTCAGAACATCCAGCTGGTGGTAGTGTTTGGTTTTAGGTTTTGTTGTTATTTTTGGATAGCATCTGACTTTGACTCGCAAGTTGGTCTTGATTCTCCTACTTTCGTCTCTCGTTTGCTGGTACTAGAGGTGGGTACTCATACCCAGCCTCAAGGGGACTCAGTATTAAACCCACCCTTCCTACCTTAAGTCATGTTGCTTCTTTTCCCAAGTGCCCAGATTGGCACCCTTCTCTCTGTCTTTGTATTAGCAAACTGTCCCTATAACAATCTGTATTTCATTTTAGAGTGTTCAGAATTCTTCATTTGCTCATTTTTGGATGTTAACCATAGCTTCATTATATTTTTAACTTATCAGAAAGGCACACCTTAAATCAGTCTTTGTCTCCCTCATCATACTTCTTTTAGAGAAAAATTCTATGCCTAGAATCATTCTGGTAGGAATACAAATATTCCATAAGGGAATGGTGTTGGCACATAGCAACCATCAATAGATCATTTGTCTGGGCTTAATTAAAAATGATTGTGTGTGTGTGTGTGTGTGTGTGTGTGTTTGTTTGTTTATTTGTTTGTTTGTTTTAATGAAAGCAGAGAACTCTGGGTCAAAGATTCCCTCTTCACCATCTAAATGTGAGATGGGGTAGGCCTTGGCCATACAAGACATGTCAAAGTCAGACTTTTCCTCACCGAGTCTCAGATTTTCCATCTTGATCTCAGGACCTCATTTGTGGGACAAGGTGAGCATGTCTGCTGTCTCACCTATCTTTTGAGGGTAACACTGTCTCTCAGATTTCCTGGAGAGACATTTAAGGTGTTTCCATGTGTTTTGAGGGAGATGGTAAAGAATATGGTCCCACAAGAACAGAGTTTGTGCTCTCCCATACACAATAAGAGTGTGAAATGCAAGGTCGGTCACTGGAGTCCAGCGATCGGTAAACAACAGAGGTTAAATGACTATTCCTTCTCAACAACAGAGGTTAAATGACTATTCCTTCTCCACCCCCCATCTCTCTTAGGAGACACAGCTGATGTGGGTTGATGAAGTCGGCTAGCAGAACACTGAGGTTGGTCCATCTGCTAATAGGCAGTTAGTGTTCTGTGGTCAGTCTTGGCTGTGCCATTTTGGTCACATGACCTTATTATTGTGTGAACTCAAAGTATTTAAGCACCAAAGTGATCACATACCCCCACATTCTCTAAAGTGTGGGCTGCCTTGTTGGCCAGCCATTTGTGGACCTGGAGGAAAGTTTCCTTTTTTTTTTTGTAAAGAGAGATGAGTTAGCTTGTTTTCTTAGTTCTTAGTGAAAACACTTAAACTTTAAAAACGTTTTCCAGCTTGTAAAACCCACACACTAATAAAAAATTACGAACATTATAGAAGCTGGAATTCAGACAAAGGCAAAGTGCTTTTCAACTCCAGGCAGAAGACGACCTCCTTGTTCAGGGTTTGGGGCCTGTGTCTTCCAAGTTTTTATCCACTAGCATATATTGTTGTATTTTAAATAATAGAAGACTCTGTTTTGTATTTTTCAAATTACAAATTCTTGAAGGAGAAGACTGTGGAATGAAGGAGCTAGATGCTTAGGGTCCTCAGCTATGGTGAGCAGAGCTTTGCCTACATTGAGCCCTGGCCATCAGTGACCTCATTCTTAATTTAATACGTGAATCTTCTAAGGGCTTAGTATCTCGAGTGATTCCATAGAAATAAACTGTTACTAGTTCTTTCAGCCCCAATGATTCTCATCCTCCAAACACACGAGTCTCCAGGAATGCAGTCCTGTTTTATTAGTGAAAGATACATTTTGTGAGGACACCCTTTGTCTGAAATGTCATTGCTAGAGGCAGGAGCAGAGAGTAATGTGCACAAGGATAGAAAACAAAAAAAAAAAGAGGACAGAGGTAGAAACATATCATTAAGTCCCACACTGCCAAATGTGTCTCAAGTCTTAAGACAAGGGTGGCATTGAGATGAGGGAGGGAGATGACTTGTCCTTGAGAACAGGGAACAAGGCCTCAGAAAGGCTTTGCTGATCTGCCCTGGAATAGCCCCAAGCCACCAGGCCTCTGATTCATGGCCAGATGGGACCTTATCCTTGTGTCTCCACCATGCCCTCACCCTGCACCTCCCTTCCACATGCACAGAAACACAGCGTGTCAGTTTTAAGGTGCTAGTAGCCTTCCTCCACATAAGCATCTTTGGGGAAAGAGGTTCCCTTGGAACCCATATTTATGTTCGGTGTGCATGAGGTTCTTCCTTAAATCCACTGGCATTTATTTATTTCCACATAATAGAGGAACAACATGTAGGTTCTAGGAACTCATAATATGCTTGTGTGAGGAGACAGGCACATAGTGCTGTGTGGGAAATGCTTGTGAGATTCAGGGTTCACCTAGCTTTTGGGTACTAGAAGTTCTGTGGAAGAAAATGATACTCAAAAAAAAAAGATACTCAACTGAAACTAATTTTGCCCTAGTAGGGGTCATTTTCTCGTGTTTTGGGGGAAGACCAGGAGAAGTAATGATGGTTATTATTCCTGGTTCAGATGTAGATACTCCTGGCTTCTGGTAGGTACATAACTTCTGGAATGTTGCTCAAGGTCCTCAATGCCCAAGGAACCCTCAAATGAAGTGATCTGGCTTCTGGTGTCAAGGCAGTGAGAGGTTGAGAGGTTCTGCTCTAAGTTGGGTCTGAAGGAAACATGTAAACTGAAGGTGTTGGGCTAGCTCTAAATATGGAGAGTTACAGGTGTCCAAGGAAGGGAGTTATTTAAAGGAAAGCGTGGGCTTTCATGGGCTGTGCCACATAAACAATGGTTTAACAGTGATTTGAAGTCAGACTATCTTATCATTCTTCCTAAGAAGGTTGGTTGTTCCTGACCCTGGCAGATGTACAGATTTGGAACCCAAGGAGCAGGAAAGCAGTCTTATAAAAAGAGTTAATAGCAACCGTGCCAATTATGAGTAAGTCTTTACCTATGCAAGAGAATGAAGCTAAAGGCTTTATGCTTATTATTCAGGTCAGGACATAAGACAGCCCTGTAATATGTGGGTCACTTTGCATAAGTGACGACATAGAGGTTTGGAGAATCTCAAGTTTGTAAGCAGTTGGTAGGTTATGGAGTTGTGAACCAAGCCAAGGATTCTGAGGCTATTTACTGTCAGGAGACTCCAGACCAAGCAGTTATGGAACAAGAGCCCACATCCGGTGATCAGTCTCTGATGGGAAATGGGAGTGCACTTTCCACTGTGGCAGGAAGGTAATAGGGGAAGGAGTCTGGAGGTCCCGACAAAGACCCATGGAAAATGGACGCCTTTTTCAAAATCAGACAGTGCCGAGTGGAAGACAGAATCAGATCTTCAAACATTTGGATTGCCTGGTGAGACACCAATAGAAGGATATGCAAAGCGCCTTTGAAGGAAAAGTCTCTTTTACCCTGTTGCTAAAGAAAAACAAAATGGGTTTGAACTCTGGCCAGTTTTCCTTCTACTCTCTTAAGTCTCTTGAAGATAGAACTAGAACCTAGCTATTCTTGTCACAGAAACCAAAGGCTTTTAAATGAATTGTAGCTACCTGTTCATTGAGACTTGAGGCTAAACAGGTATCCATTGAAAATCATCTCCATGACCTTAGGCTAGGGTTAGAAAATTCCAGAGTACAGATTATCTGAGATAATGAAGCCATTAAAGACTTGGGGGGAGGGTAGAGTAGCAAAAGAATGAAGGCAGAGAAGAAACTCTAAAGGAGGAGCTGAAATCCCTTGGTGGTCAGTCTTCCTACCAAATTACTCTGTATTGTATAACTTTTTTACTTTATCTTAAGCAGTAACTCTTGAGCTCCTTTCATAGAAAGGAAGGATCACTTCCTGGGCCTAAACCTAAGTAGCAATCGTTTCCTCACTCACTTAACTTTCTGTACGCTTTCTTAAATGTGCTAGCCAGCACTGCTACCACGTGCAGGCACTGTGGAATTCGTTATGGTTTCTTTTATCTACTCTTGTTTGCTGGAGAAGGATGTCCTGGAGCTCTCAGTAACCTCAAAAGACACTGCTTAGCAAGGAGCTGACCTTGAACTCCTGACCCCGCTGCTTCTGCTTCCCTTCTGGTATAAGCCATGGAAGTCTGATCACATATCGGGTTTTGACCTGAATTTTTGTTTTCAAATTTTATTCTTAAACTGGGAGTTTTCCTACTTTTTATTAAGCATGGTGCTGAGTTTACTTAAGTTTATCAGGTGTCCTCAGCCTTTCTATATTGATCAGATTGTCTTCTCATTTCAAATGGCCTTGATGGACTGGCAATATTAGAACACTAGCCTCTTGATTATGGCACCCCACTTCAACATGCAGTGGCAGTCCTGTAACGGGTTGCCAGGTATTATTTTAAAATAACAATACTTTTCTCAATATTTGGAGAAGGCATTGGCTGACCTCTTGTATTTGTGAGACAAGGTCTCAGTATATCTCTGGCTGGCCTGAAATTTACTATGAAGATGAGACCAGCCTCAAACCACCAAGATCCACCTACCTCTCTGCCTCTCTCCAGTACTAGGATTACGGGCCAGGAGCCACCACGCCTGCTCCTAATCAAGCCACCACTGTCAGTTGAAACTGAGTTTTGAGGGCTTTGTGACACTGGCTCTGGAAGTCACTTTGGTAAGGATGCTGGCAATAGGTCAGAGAGTTTGAAAAGCACCGGGTTTATTAATTTTGTTGTTTCTTAAACCTTGTTGGATAGACTTTTCACTTATTTCCTAGTTTTACACTGTGTATGTGTGTGTGTCTGTGTGTTTGTGTCTGTCTGTCTGTCTGCTGTAGGGGCAGAGTAGGGTGTCCCTTTGTCAATTAATTTTGGTAATCTCTAAGTTTCTAGACAATTATTAATTATATTAGGTAAATTGTCATAACTTAGGCATTGTAACTTAAATGAATGTGCTTCCCTTTCCATTTATACTTAATCTTATGTATTTGTGTTTTGCTCTGCTCCTTTTGTTTTTAAATTAGGCCCTCCTTTTTAATTTCATTTTATATAGTTTTATATGAGTTTAAATAATGCGCCTAGTAAGTCTTGTCAGTATTTTTTTGTTGTTGTTGTTGTTGTAGAGACAGGATTTCACTATGTAGCTCCTGCCTGGCCTCTGGTTTACGGAAGCCCACTTGTCTCTGCTGCTCAGGTGCAGGGATAAAGATGTGCACCACCACACCTGGATGCATTCTGACTTCTGGTTCCCCACCCTCTGCCTTTTATACAGGCAAAGTCTTTGGATCATTTAATAGTAGTTTTGCTTTATAAAATTTTATTTCTATTTTTTTAAACTTATTTGTTCATATTATGTTTTGAGACCGAGTTTTTGTAGCTAAGGGAGATCTTGAACTCCTGATCCTTCTGTTTTTTACTACTAGGCTCTAGGGATACAGGTGGATGCCACCAAATCCATTTATCTGGTATTGGGAATTGAACCCAAGGCTTTATGTATCCTAGGCCTGTATTCTATTAACTGAGCTACACCCCAGCCCTGTTACATTTCAGTTTATAATTTTGATATAACTACAAAATGTCCTCCAAGTTATAACTCTTTTTTTTGCCAGATTCCACATTTAGATATGTACCCTTTTAAAAGTTATAGTCTGTTGTTCAGATTTTGTGATTAGCTGAGAAATTATTCAGTAGAATAAGTAAAAAAAAAAAAATTCCCCAAGTGCTTGGAAATCTGCCTTCTTTTCCCCCAGCTTTATTGTACTGTAAATAGAAACAATAGACTCTTTTCTATTTGTAATTTATTATCTCTCAATTTGGGCTTTAAGGACCTTGGGAAGCCTCTGTGGGCACTTGAAAACCTCTGTAAATATTCCACAGATACTCGAAAAACACGAAAGGACATTTTCTATTTCTGGGATCTAAAATGTAAAATGTATCTCTTAACTCAATTTTGTTAATGATATTAATTATATCCTTAGTTGTCTGTCTCCATTTAGTCTACTCAGTACTCCGGCCTCTGTCTTGTGTCTGTTGCCATTGTTTTGGTGTCTCTTGGTGCTGTTAAGTGGACACAGATATTCATTCTAAATCTCCACTGTGGATTGTTCTCTTATGTTATCAAGTGTTTGTCTTTACCATCCAGAAAGCTTCTGTCTTGAATTTAGCCATGACTGATACTAATGAGGAGCTCTATTTATTTTATTTTGCTTAGTACCTTCTTGATACATGTCATCAACACTCAAACTCTGTTTCACTTGGCTGTATGTGTGTCTTCTGTAAGCAAAACACAATTAAAGATTTAGTTTTTCATCTACCCAGGGACATTTTCCAAAGGTGGGGTGATCCAGTTCACTCTTATCCATAGAGATGCACATTTGCACTTGATCAGTCACAGGCATTCTCATGTTTCTGCTGGGTCTCCTTTGTCTTCTGCATTTACAGATCATCCACATTGTCTTCCATTTCCTCCCTCCAGTAATTGAAAGTTATGTAATTGTTTTTATTTTATTAAAACAATAACAAGGTTAATTGGAAATTAACCTTGATTAATGCACCTGTACTTCAATTTGAGGTTTCATGTAATTGCTTATTTATTTTACATTTTTTTCTTTCTTTTTTTTTTTTTTTTTTTTTTTTTTTTTTTTTTTTTTTTTTTTTTTTGTTTGTTTGTTTGTTTTTGTTTTTTTAACTTTAGGACTTCATTATCCCAGGCTGACCCCAAACTTGCTATAGAGTAGAGAATGAATTTAACCTTCTGATTTTCCTGTTTCCACTTACTGGGCACTGAGATTATAGGAATGTAACACTACACAATCTTAAGCAGTATAGAGAATCAAACCTAGGGCTTCCTGCATGGTAGGTGAGCATTCTACCCATGGTGCCAAAGTCTTATCCCTTTTTGGAGTTGTATTAACTTCACTACCAGCTACTTAAGTATTTCATGCTGTGTACAAATTGAGAATTATTTATCTAAATATAGTTACCCTCTTCACTCTTTGATATTTTGTTAAAATAGTTGAGGATTCTTTTTCTACCTTGTGTGTGCTTTAGGGATTATTATGAAATCATTATTATAACCATCACCTAAGAGGTCATATTTTGTTTGCAAGTATAATAAATCATTTAGTTGTAGTTGAAAGTGGACTCGGTGCATGCAGCCTCTAGTAACTTGAGAATTCCCTCTTGACATCTTGAGTTTGGAATTTTTTGGTTGGGTGTACCATATATCACTGAGGTTTTCTTATTTTTAATTTTATTTCTAATTATGTGTCTGTGTGTGAGTATGTGCACATGAGTGTAGGAGTCCAAGGAGGTCAGAGGTGTCAGGTCCCCAGACTTCCTGTGGTTATGTGCCACCCAGTTTGGGTGCTGGGAACCCAGCTCTGGACTTTCTAAGGGCAGCTGAGCCATCTCTTCAGTCCTCTGAGTAGCTCTTGGAAAAGAGTTATTAGTGAATATGCTTTCATTTTCTGTTTTCATCTTTATTACTTTTGTACATGGTTAGAACTGTAGTTAGGACTGATGATTGAGTCTTAATTCTCTTTCTTAAGCCTACATAGACACTGCCTTGATGTTGGCCATTGCTAAAGCCCTCTATGAAAAACACAAAGGCCACTTAGCATTTTCCCTACATGTCCCAATGTTATAAGCTTACCCTTTGAAATCCTGGTCATAGCATGTCTTGATGCTGTCAATTCTCTCTTCCTTTTCCGGGGAACATCAGCCTTTCTGTAGTCTTAACTATTTTCTATCCCAGATCTGAGTGTTTTGTTTTGCTTTGCTGTCGGCTTCTAGCATACTTTCATCTGTATGTTGGATCTTTGTGTTCAGTCTTATCTGTCATCTTTCTTACCTGCTTTCATCTGCTTGTCCCTCTCTGCCTTCCTTGCAGTGTTTTGAAGACTGTTTTCCACATCATCAACTTTGTTTTTGGTTTGTGGATTGTTCCTCTTATAGCTTTAATATATTTATTAGTTCTACATTGGTATTATTTGTGTCATGGGTTTCTTTCTTTAGCTGCCAGCTCCCTTTCATCTCATGCGATGTCTTATCACCCATCTTTGATCTCGTCCTCCATCGACTCTCCGTTAATTGCTGTATATCATTTTCTTCAGTGTCCTGGTTTTCCAAAGATTGTTCATTGGTCTTCTCCAGGCCATTTTTTCTTTTCATCCTCCTTCAGGATATTTTCCTCTAGCTTGATGATTGAGATATAACTATTAGAACTTTTTTAGACACCCTTTCTCACCCCTAAATTTGTGGGTAATAAAATCTCCTTAAGCTCAACTCACTTCTCACCTAATTGTGAGGCTGAGATTGGATGCTTTGTTTTCTTCTGAGATCCTCTGTCTAAGGGACCTTGGCTGCGTTTGGGGTAGGACATGGCTAATCCCGTCTAAGGGACCTTGGCTGCTGAGTTTGGGGTAGGACATGGCTAATCCCGTCTAAGGGACCTTGGCTGTGTTTGGGGTAGGACATGGCTAATGAAGTTTATCTCTAAACTCTTGATTTTAAAGTTTAAGCCTTGTTCTTTTTTTTTTTTTCCCTCTTGGTCAAGCTTTTGTTTGTAGCATCAAGCCCCGCCCCTTCGACCCCTAAAGTCCTTGGCTGGCTTGAAGCTTAGACCCTTCTTATGATGAATTTCCAAACACCTTTGTGGTTTCTGCAGTTTCTCCTTGACAATTTAGCTTTGCATTCCAGTGTTTGTAAAAAACAACCCGCTGGTCTGGTGGAGATGTCATGTTCATCACAAAAGCTTTTCTTAAGGAAGATTCTAAAGTCCTGAGGCTCTCCTTAATTCTAAGAAATACTCTTGATCCTCCCCAACCCATTATGGATTGACATGTCCTACTTTAGAAATGCCAAGGATACCATGTCATGAACCATTCTGAAGTTTGCAAGCAACATGAGCTGTGTCCATGAAAGCAATTCATTCTTTTAAGGATAAGCATCGTCCTTAAAAGATGCTTCATCAACCCTTATCATGTTGGATCTGCAAAGAAGTTAAATATTGGCAAGCATTCATCCTTTTTCCTGATCTTTAAAACTATATAATTAATATTCACTTCATCAATTGCATTTTCCTGTGAATCTTCTTGGGATAATGTAAAAAAATGTCTGTTTACTTCAGACAGGAAAGACATTGACCAACTGAAGTGACAAGGCCAGCTGGGTGAACTAGTGTTTATTGAGGGACATTTACTAGAAGTAGAGTGAAATAAAGAATCACTAGAATCCCACTCTTGGCCATAGCACCCCTTAAATCCCTGTGAAGTTGGAGGTCAGAGGAAATGATGGGGAAAATGTCAGGGGAGGGTTTGGTCTAATCACCTTTGCCTAGAGGGAATGTTAACAGCCCCTTATCCATTTCCGATGAATTAGCCATTGCTCTATTGTCTTGCTAAATTTATTGTGGAGGGGAACAGAAGTTGCCTTGGGGGTGGAGATTTACCCTGGCCCTAGGTGTTCCTGCAGGTTACCCTGAACTTCTCAGTTCTTTGATACTTTGGCCATGTTATGCCTCAAGGGACTTGAGATATCATAAATGCATCTGAAGTAGGATTGCTGTACAATAGAAAATGGAGTTGCTTTGAGGCTTAGTGAGTGGTCTTAAGGCATCATACTGCAGAGAAAAGTGGAACTTAAAACTGGGCATTATTCTGAAAGTGCCTAACAAGTAGATCCTTACCGGTGCCTGGTAGGTATTACCTGAGAATTTGCATCCCAACTAGTTGAGTTCCTACAGTTGCTCCTGCTACCAGTCTTTGAGAATCATCGTCTTAAGGGATGGGAATTATGTGGAACCTCAGTAGAAATAGTCTATGTAGAGGAAAAATCACAAGCAATTATGGGCATATCAGTACCTTCTCATCATTAATACTAGACACTTCTGTTAAAACCTTTTATGAAAAAATACATGTATAGTTTAAGATCATTCCTAGGTTTCTGAAGGTATTTAACTTTTAAAAGTATCTGAAAATTATCCCCTAAGATAATTAAGATAGATAAGGTAATTAAGATAGATAGATCAAAGAATAAAGGGTAAAGATAAGCTGGGAGGATGTGGCAGGGTGATCGCCATGAGTTCAAGATCAGTGTGGGCTATAGAGAGTGCCAGAACAGTCAGCTCCCTGTATCCAGACCCTGTCATAATAACAACAACAACAAAACTTAAACTAGAAAGAAAAATAAGTTAGTATGTTAGTCAATATAGAAAAATAATTCCACCAACCTGTGGTGTCACAAGCCTTTTTAATCCCAGCACTCCGGAGATAGAGGCAGGCACATCTCTGAGTCTGGCCAGCCTGGTCTACAGAGTGAGTTCCAGGATGGCCAGGGCTACACAGAGAAACTGTGCCTCATAAAAACAAAAACAAACAGAAGAAAAAAAAAATTTCATATTGCTGTGAGTTTGAGGAGAAAATTGGTGTGTTTGGTTTCATCCCCAGGACAAGGAACAAAGCAGACCTGGTCTCCAGGTTCCCTCAGCATCCCTCAGTCCCTACCTGGCATATCCTGCCCCCAACCCTGAATTTTCCAGCCTAGGGGATGGGCTTCCCCTCCCCCTGTGACTCTTCCCTATATAATCCAGACATTTTGGTCTCTCCTTCTCCTCTTCTTTCTCTGCATTCATTTCCCCTTCTCTCTTTCTCTCTCCCACCCTTCCCCCTCCCCTTCCCCATGGTGACTTCTCTGGCCTTGGTCCTTGGGGGCAGTGAACTCACTCACCTAAGAGCAGCTTCCCAATAAACCTACCTTTAATATAATCTAATCTGATTTAAATTGTCTCACTTCACCTCATTGGAGAAATAACCTATCAATGCTTTGGCATGTGCTGTCAACAGTGTTCTGATATTGTCAGTCTGAGTAGCTCAGTGGGTAGGCCACTGGGAAGCTGGCTTCATTGCTAGGTGATTCTGACTACGGCGCCTTCTTCTTCCTTGAGTCTGACCCTAATTTTTCCAGCTGTCCCTAAGGCTCTTTCAGCCAAGCTCTTTAGTGCCTTTGTTGACAGCACATTTTCCATAAGAAGTGAAAGGATGTTTCTCACAGGGTGGATTTGGGGGCAGTAAAGCTCTTCCATAACCTTGCTCTGATTCTGTGAACTTGGGGAGTCTGAAGAAAGATACCTCAGGGTTACAGCTCTCTTTCCTCTATTCATACTTTTGTCAGCACCTTCAGTCTTCCGAATGCACTTAGCAAAAGTTTGAACACAGTGCTTTTGCATGCCTGAGAGGTTCCCTGAATACTGTACAGCTTTTGCGCCCTTTGTGTTCTTCTCCAAGTTTGAATGCTGAGCAGAGGAGACACTGGAGGTACAATGTCATCCTCCTCCCAGGGAAGAAACATGTCTTACCTACTACTGAGAATACCTAGAAATGTATAAACATGGACTTGAAGTGGGAAGAACTGTTAATAAACTGAATAACATGTAGGTCCTCAATGTTGACTTCCTTTTTCAAATTGTGAGTTTCACAACACCCCCACCCCCACGCCCCAGCACACACTTCTCGGATAGGTTACTTTTCTTAGGACTTTAGATGATTATCTGAAAGATGTTGGAGTAAATTGTACTGCCTAGTCCCCTTAAGATTTCCGACCTAGTAAATGTGATGAGCCTACAGATAGTCAGCTTTTGGAATAGATTCTTTAGGAAGGCTCAAATCATACATTGCTTTAGCCAAGGAAGAGAAACTGCTCCTACAGAAATGTGCTCTATTTCCCTCCACTAAAAACATGCTTTCCATATATAAGGGGGAGAGATGCTTCTCAGGGTCCCAAAGAATGTTTTTCAGATGAGCATTAAGTGGTTGTGGTGGTTTGTATATGCTTGACCCCAGGAGTGGCACTAATTAGGAGGTGTGACCTTGTTGGAGTAGGTTTGTTACTGTGGGCATGGGCTATTATATTATGTAAGACCCTCACCCCAGCTGCCTGGAAGTTAGTCTTCTAGCTGCCTTCAGATGAAGATGTAGAACTCTCAGCTCCTCCTGCTCCATGGCTGCCTGGATGCCGCCATGTGCCCACTTTGATAAAGGACTGAACCTCTGAACCTGTAAGTCAGCCCCAATTAAATGTTGTCCTCATGAGAGTTGCCTTGGTCATGGTGTCTGTTCACAGCAGTAAAACCCTGACTAAGACAGCAGTTGGTACCAGGAACTGGGATATTTCTGTGATAGGCCTGACCATGCTTTCGTTTAGAGGAATGTGGAGTTTGGGCCTTTGGGATCCTTTAAGTTGGGCTTAATGGGCTACCTTAGTAGGAATATGGAAAACTTTGTTGCTGAGTGTGATTTGAACTGTGCATACCTGGCCCAGGAGGTTTCAGTGGAAAAGAATTTCAGAATGTGGCCTAGAGACTGTTTTGTGGTATTTTGGTGAAGAATATGGCTGCTTTTGCCCCTGACTGAAGAATCTGCCTGAGTCTAAAGTAAAGAGATTTATATTAATTGCATTGACAAAGGAAGTCTCAAGAAAGTCCAGCAGAGACTTTGTTCTCTGGATAAGTCTCATGAAGAGCATTTTGAACAAGCATAACAAGCTTAGAAAGGAAAAAATATAAAATATGTGGTTCAAATATTAAAGGGGCACCAGGAAGTGAAATGGAACTGAATCCTATGTTTTAGGAGTTAACAGATTAAGGAATTTGGGGGCAAGACCCTATCCAGTTAAATTTAGATCCAGGTATGGTAGTACACAATTTTAATCCCAGGAGACAAAGCTGAAGAGATCTTTGAGTTCAAGGTCAGCTTGGTTGGGAGAAAGCAGGTTCTAGGTGAAGAAAAGCTTAAATCTAGGCATGGTGGTACACACCTTTAATCCCAGCCTTACAGGAGACAGAGCCATGCAGATCTCAGAGTTCAAAGGTCAATTTACAGAGCAAGTTCCAGGAAAGCCAAGCTTAGGCAGAGGTGGAAAGGGAACCAGAAAACAGAAAACTGGTAATAGAGTAGGGGGGTGAGGTTGGGGGTCAGGGGAGTATGTTCCAGCCCCAGCAAGCAGCAGAACCATGTGCAGCTTCAGCCACGTGGCTCTAGCTTTAGAGTCGAGAAGCTACGACTGGGACAATTGATGCTGGTTAGCTGGTGCTAAGAGATTAGTGGTGATTAAGAAGAGACTAGCATCACTGAGGTGAGATCTTCTGGGAAGTGTTTTCTGAGAGCATAAAGAAGCTGTGTTCAGAGATAGCCAAGGTTGTACCTCGTGCTGCAGCTGTACTTGGTAATATGTAAGAGTCACCCAGGTGATACTGGTTTTGAAGGCATGAAGGGGTCATGAAGAGCAGCTGAGGCTTGGGACTGTGAACGACCATGGAAGACCATTGGTGAAGGTGAAGCCTCAGTTGTAGTTGAAGGCCCAGGACTGAAGGGGTCATGCAAAGGATTTGAGGCTTGGTGCGCCCTGAAGTGAGCCTACGAGAGGATATTGGTGAAGCCTAGTTGCAGCAGAAGAGCCCAGTGTATTGGAGATGCCAATACCATGGGATGATCAAGAACAGCAGCAGCAGTGCGAGTAGATCAACCTGAGCTTAGAGTGCGACCGAGGGCAGAGCTGGAGAAGGGAAGCCAGCCCTCTGGAGGAGCCCAGAAGATGAGTGGATTCCAGACACTGAAACAAGAAGCTGTAACATTGATACTTTGGAGACCCCCAAGATTTTTGAGATGACACAGCCGTGAGCTATCTGCTGAGGAACGTTGCTAATAGAGTGTGGAACCAGCCCAGGAAAAGAAGTTTGTTGTAGTCAACAAAGATGAAAAAGGAGTTGGAGATCTGAAGATTTCTTTGACATCAGACATGGCGATGCAGAGTTTCGAGTTTGCCCAGCTGGTTTCCTGTCTTGATTTAGGAATTGCATACAGTTAAAGTGATTGGATGGATCTCAAAAGAGACTTTGCACTTTGGACTTTTAACATTGTTGAGACTGCTGTAGACTATGGGATTTTTCAAAGTTGGATTAAATGTACTTTTTATTATGCTATGGCTAGATATGGTCCCCATAGACTCTTGTGTTTCAACAAGCCTATGGAGGCCAGGGAATGGAAGGTGATGGTTTGTATATGCTCGGCCCAGGGAGTAGCACTATTAGAATGTGTGACCTTGTTGGAGTAGGTATGCGCACTATTATCTAAGACCCTCGCCCCTAGCTGCCTGGAAGTGAGTCTTCTACTAGCAGCCTTCAAATGAAGATTTAGAACTCTCAACTCTGCCTACACCATGCCAGCCTAGATGCTGTCATGCTTCCACCTTGATGATAATGGACTGAACTTCTGAACCTGTAAGCCAGCCCCAGTTAAATGTTGTCTTTTATACTTGCCTTGGTCATGGTGTCTGTTCACAGCAGTAAAACCCTAACAAAGACAGTGGTTTTGTGGAGGGAAGGTGATCACATGGTCCCCAGTGTAGCTACAGTTGTCTATCATCTCAGGAGAGCTTAGCAGTGTAATATCTGCATGGATGGAGCAAGGCTACTGGGAACACCATCTCCATGGAAGAAGCTCTAAATTCTTAGTATGTCAGGAGTCAGCTAATGGTTGTAATGCGGCTTTCTTAGCTGAGATGGGGGTGGTGTCCTGTAGCACGCTATTTGGTTCTATCTCTATCTATCTATCTATCTATGAATCATCTATCTATGAATCATCTATTTATCACCTATCATCTATTTTTCTGTTTTTAGTTGCCTTATCTTAATTTTGTACTTTTCTCCTGAAAAGTAGACAATCATACAGTCACTCATTCATACTCACCATTACCAGAACTAGTTGGGCCCTGCAGATAAAAAGCCAAAAAAAAAAGCACAAAATTATCATTTGAAGGTGATTTTTTTGAGTAGCCAGGGACCTTACCATCTTGAAGGAAGATAACTTTACACACCAACAGAAGACCTGTATTGCATTTTTCATAGATATTTTGGTTGGAGACCATGTACTTAGTGTAGAACTTGCCCTTTTTTAATGATACTGTCCCTTTACCAAATTCAGGTGATGAACAGTGCAAGGACCTTAACACCAGCGAAGCGTAGAATAGTCATGTGCCTCCATCTTGGAATTTCCTTGGGAGACTTTCAGTAAAATTACCAAAATCACAAAATAGGACTAAATATTTTATAAGGACTGTTAAGATCAATTAGAACTACAGTCATACATCTTGAAACTGGAAGAGAAGTTTTTAGTTACTTAGGCCAGAGATGAACTAGCTATGACCCCAGGAAGTGCTTGAAGAGATCCTTAAAACAGCTTGGAAATAACTTGTGAAATGGTTTCCACTCTCAACACTGACATGACTTCCACTCTCAATATGGACCCTGAGGATCAGATAACTCTTTCTTTTGGGTGCTGTTCTGTGCATTGTGGGGTGTTAGCAGCATCCTGACTCTGCCCACTGGATGCCATTAGCACGCCTATGGTTTGTCGTAATTAAAGCTCTACCCAGACATTGGTAGACTGCTTAAGTTGGAGATGATGAGAGCAGAATCACCTCTAGTTGGAGTCACTGCTTTGTGACACGGGGCTTGCATGACTCTGATGGCCAACCTTCTTGTTGTGTGTTAGACTCCTGTCATTTGGAAGCTCTCATTCACTCATCTCATCATTTCCATTCATCTTGTGTTTGCTGTGTATCTGACTGTACTGAG
>NW_022196900.1:15790303-15828770 GCF_008632895.1 Mastomys coucha
CCCCCCCCCCCCACTAAAGCTAACAATGTGAACAAGACAGATGAACAGAGCAAGCAGAGGCCTGTTCTCAGTTGGTTCATTGGTTAAGGAAGGAAGCTGTTTGAAGGACTCTGCCCCTGGTGTGTGTTCTAGTGGGGCAGAAAAACAACAGGGAGCATGCCAGAAAGGAAGAAAATGAGAAGGGGAGAGAAACTGAGCAAGTGCGGTTGTGGGAAGAGAGTCTCACTGGGGAAGGTAGTGTGGCTAGCATTAGATGAGAATGTCAGGAAAAGAACCTCGGAAGACAGGCTTTGAGTGTAGGCCTAGATGATGGGAAGGCAACCTTGGGAAGATGATAAGAAGTAAGAACTCAATCGGCAAAGTGCCTTTTCAAATATGAGAAAGAAGTCGTGTAAAACAGGGCTTTTGTACAAAAAGGGTGGACATTGTGATCTAATCTCTTCATTTAGCAAAATGACCAAAGTTAGGGCCTCAAAAGACTTGCTCAAGGTAAAGATGGCAGGCAGTGACAACACACGGCTGTCATTCTTTGGTTTTAGTGACCTGAAGACAAATTCTTTAATTGGCTGGGCAGGCATTTCTGCAGGCTCTCTCCCTCCCTCCCTCTTTCTCTCGTTTTTTCTCTCTCTCTCTCTCTCTTTCTTTCTTTCTTTCTTTCTTCCTTCCTTCCTTCTTTCCTCTCTCTCTCTCTTTCTCTCTCTCTCTTTAACGGCTCAATAGTGAGTAACTCAGACTTACCTAAGTTCTTTGGATAGAAGTAGATTTTATCCTTTAAAGAGTTTTAGATGTGGGGCGTGGCTAAGTATCTGAGTACCTTGGTGGTTTCACAGGGCTATAAAGTCCATGCAGTTGTGTTGACAGGCAAATATTTAAGATTTCTGAGTAGTTCTTGGGGGACAGCAGTTTCTTAGAGCAGACTTACTTGGTGTAAGTATATTGAGAATTATAAGAGAGTATACATTCCTTAGCTGTCAAAAATAGTCTCCTAATGGGTGAGGGAATAACTCCACTGGTAGAGAGTGCTTCTTTGCCGGGCACAAAGTCCTGGTTTTCATAAACCAAGCATGGTGGCGCATAAGTATAATCACAGCACCGGGGAGGTCTCTAAAAAGGTCAGGTTCATTCTCAGCTATGCAGTAAGTTTAAGACTAGCCTGAGACCCTTTCGTCAAAAGAAAGAAAGAAAGAAAGAAAGGAAGAAAGGAAGAAAGAAAGAAAGGAAGGAAGGAAGGAAGGAAGGAAGGAAGAAAAAGCAAGAAAAAAAATTCCCAAACCCTAATTTTTAGGTACCCATCACTTCCTTATATAAATGCATAGTATGGTTTTTTTCAGGGAGTCTGCTAATTTGGTAAGGAAGAAAGACAGTTTACTGAAGGGATCCAGTATGGTAGAAGCCAAGAAAAGATAAACTCAACAGACACCCACATCTTATAGTGCCTTCAGAAATAAGGGCTGCCCCTTGTTTTCGGGCCTTGTAGATCCAGGTGTTTGCCTTTCCAGAGGGCATGCTATGTTGCTTAGCCTTTTTCTCTCCTACACCTCTGAGTGCCACGGATTGTCAGTGCTTAGTGTTGTCTGGTGAAAGACACCTGATTGAAAGAATAATTGTGTGATGGCCCTAACAGTAGATTCAGACCACTTCTCAGGTAAAGAGGGTAACCAGTTTGATCTTATTTATATAATTTGTTTTTATTTTATGCTTAATGGCATGTTGCTTGCATGTATGTCTGTGGGAAGGTGTCAGAAGCTCTGGAACTGGAGTTATTGTGAGTATTAAATTAATATGTTTTCAACCAACACATGATAATTGCACATATTGAGTGTGCAGTGTGATTATTCAATATGGGTAATTATTCGATTGAGGTCATTGGGATATCATTGTCTAACCTGTATCTTTGTGTGTGTGTGTGTGTGTGTGTGTATGTGTGTGTGTGAATAAATGTGTGTACATGTGAATGTGTGTACATTCAGAATCTCCCCTATTAGTTATTGGGAATTATTCAGTTAATTGTTGTAAGCTAAAGTTATTCCACAGTGCTAAATCGAAGGTCAAAAGGCATTCTTCTCTGGGCCTGAAGTTGCTCAGTCATGTTTAGCATGTATGAGAGCCTGTGTTAGATCCTCAGCACCAAAATAAAAGCATTCTCTCCATGCAACTCTATTCTACCCATCAACCAGCCCCCACCCTACTCTTCTCAGGCTCTGTCTCTTTGAGATATAAGACATTCCCACATATAAGAGAAAATGTGGTCTTTATTGTTCATGGTCCTCTGTTCCATTTGTGTCACACATGAACTTGTCCAACTTTTTGAGGAAACAGGGAGTGGACAAATCTCCCAAGAGATTAGATTGGGAGTGTAGGCCTTCCCCAGATAAAAGAAGTTCCTCAGGCAAAACTTTCTTAAATACTCCACAAGGCAGCAGCCAATTCATCATGGTTATTTTTGCATGAGAGGTAAACGTTAGGATGGTTTCTGATTCATTGGCCGGACTCTGAATGGAGAGTTAATGTCATTGTGTGTGGCTGGGTCTTAGTAGCCAGGAGTAGTTTTGGCTGTGAAGCTACATTAAATGTCAGAGGCCCGTTGGACCGATGAGCCCATGCGGAAAGAGGCTGTGCTCATTTTAGTCTTTCCTGATGGGGATGGTGGCTTTGACGGCAGGTTCTGCTTACTCTGCGTCTCAATCAACTCTGTAATGAAGACCCAGCAGCGTAGCTGCAACTTCCCTTTAATTTTACAATTTTTATAATGAGAGTCCTTGTAGTGTGGAAAGTGCCGGTAGAAACCCAGCCAGCATTTTGAAGAGTCTATAAAGGAACACAGTGATTTCCTGTCTCTGCCATTTGGGTAAGATTTGGCTCTGGAAGAGAGAAGTCAGTTCTCTCTTGTTTGAAATGCAGGGGTAAGAATGGTTTTCAAAGTTTTCAAAAAAACTTCCCTGTAAGTCCATGTCATTTCAGGGAATCCTCTGCCCTTATCACTCTTATTTATTTATTTGACACCAAAAACATTTTCCCGTTATTTTAAAGAACATGATGAGCCAGGGTCTAATTTTTTTTTTTTTTTTTTGAGAGAGAATTTTAGTGTAGGAGTAGCATCTTCATTTTGTCTCTAAGCCACATCTCAAGAAAATGGTCTGGACACGTCTCAAGAATTATCTGGTAAAATACAGGTTTGCCTCCATAGACAACGACGCCTAAAGCTAGTGAGATACCACCCAGCTTCCTCCCTTTCTTTTCTTGTCCTTTCTCTCTTTTTATCTTCTTGTTCAAATCACAGGCTTCCTTTTCTAAGGACAGGAGTGTTGGCAGACTGCCTATTGGCTAGTTGGCCTCAATTAGCCTTATATCATTGCAAAGGAATTCCTGAATTCTCTACAAGGTCTGTTGTACCTTTTTGTAGGAGACACTCACTTCCTGTGTTCATAACAGGTTACTCAGTCAGAATCACTTCTTGCATACATAGCTGACATTTTTTTAGCCACTTAAATTACATCTCTTGATGCTCATCTCATTTGAATGATGACCTCCACAGGTATTTGCTGTGAAATATTACTCTGGCATGCTTTCTAACATTGAAAACTTTATTCAGCAAAGCAATCCTAAAATCAGAGAGAACTTGGAGACTTGTATCCCTGTCTGGAGGACGGCTGGGTTATTATTACTCTACAGATTGCTTGCTTTACACTTTGTGTTCATGTACAAGGTCCTGGAGATGGATAAGACTGGTCATGTACTATAGAGGCTGCGTGTGTTGGCAGGCTTTGGTCTTCTGGCTTTTCCTGCTCCTATTTCAATTCAGTTTCATATTGTGGGGTTACCTATGTGACTGCAAATTAATCCTTTCTCTTCTGAAAAATTGTTTTTTGAAGAACAGCTGTGTCTTTCTTCTGAATTCCTTAATTATTTATCCTCCCTGATAAGTTAAACCTTTCGTTAATGTGGTGAATTGCCAAGAGCACACAGAACTGCTTAGATCATGTAGCAGACTGTATAAACATTTGATAGGACATTTGAAGACACCACATGCTGAGCCACGATCTATACTACTACCAAGTGCTGTGGGATCAATAAAGGTAGCCTGGTGTTGGAATCCTTTGTTGTTGTTTTCTTAACTAACATGAGAACAGTTAGAACAAGACTGTCCTGGGTCTTGCCCAAACTTGCACATACAGGACTCTATAAGATATCAAGTTGAATCAACAGAATTAGCTAGTTTACATATTCATGTTCTCACACACATACATATGTATGTATATGTGTGTGTATATATATATATATATATATATATATATATATATATATATATATTACATAATTAGTCTATATTTGTAGTTGCATCCTCTCACTGATAGTTCTGGAATACCACCTCATATCCCCAATTAAGCATTGTTGAGAAAGAGTCTTTAAATGGTTTTTAAATGAATAGAACTTTCACTTTGGCCATGACAAGAGCAAATGATTAATAACGATACAAAACACTCCTCTTTGCCAAGAATAACAACCCTGAATTTACAAGTTTATCAGTTAATATTTGACTTCTATGTTGTATTCTGAGGTTCTGGATTTGTTACTAGAAATAACAGCCTAATGCATCCCCTCACCTGTTGACCTCGTTGTATGAATAGCCTCTGACCTGTAAATACAAGTTTTAAGGATGGTGGTTAGGTTTTTGCTTTCTGTGTATTTCTGGTCAGACTGTTGTAACATTTATGCATTCATTCTATTACCCATCTTCTTGGATAATTCGTATTCCCACTCAAAGGAAAGTAAGAAAAGCAAGAGCAAATAGCATATGATAACTCCTTCCTGAGAATTGTGACTGAGGAGATCTGGGGAGTTCAGTGTCTTATAAATGAAAGTAGGTTTCTGGAGTGGACAGAGGAAAAGTACCTTCTGGTATATCTGGATCTAGTTCTCAAAGGCTTTAAAGGTTATAATTAGTTGCTACTTAATCACATGGCTGTGAGCCTTCACAGCTTCATTTCTGATCTGTAGTCCTGTGGTCAGAGAACAGATTAGACGGGCAGGGCCTGGGTGTTTTTGTTTGGTCACTTCCTGGAGACAGTTGGACTTTGCTCCGAGGACCACCTTCCGCTCTAGGCCATCAGGCTAGAAGAGTAGTGTTTGCCAAGCTGACCTGGACAAGGGTTGAAAGCAGCAGGCTTGTGAGGAGGCTGTGAAGCGACAAGGGCACCTCCCCTCTCCAGTGATATGTGAGCTTGCTTGCAAGGATACACAGTGAAGACCTGTTTTGATGCTTTCTCCTCCCCAGAAGGAAACCCAAGATGCAATGGGCCCTGAAGTTCCCAGCACCAGTGTGTGGGCAATAAGATGAGTGCAAATCGGTGATGAGATTGAGAACATGCAGATGTGTCCATGCTGCCCCTTTGCTCATTCCAGTTGTGTTTTCAGATATCTAGCATGGACTGTGGACACTCTCAAAGTATGTCTTTAAGACATTGCTAAACATAG
Source organism: Mastomys coucha (assembly GCF_008632895.1). NCBI lineage: Eukaryota > Metazoa > Chordata > Mammalia > Rodentia > Muridae > Mastomys > Mastomys coucha. Next base: position 15,795,779 of record NW_022196900.1, read on the forward strand.
ACAATGGGCTTGGAAGCTGTTCCTCCAAACACTACACTTTGAACTCATAGACTTTTAAATATGAAGTGAAGAAACCCTTCATTAAGCATAGTTTGAGGAAGAGTTAGGATGGTTTAAAAGTTTCCTGTTCAGAGAACTGGTCACTTAAGGTGAAGGTTATTTTAGAGTGAAGTCTAGTTAGTTCACAACTATCATCACTGTGGTATTAGAAGTGGGGCTGTCTGAAGGAAGCATTCCTGGCCTCGAGGAGCCTGCAGATATGTCCCTGGAAGGGACAGGGAGTGGGAAGTAAGGGTGTCTACTTGCTTTATATTATTGATCTCCTGACCTTGAAAAATAACATTTCTTTTTCAGTTCAGAAACTTGCATTTCTACTCTTGATTGTGCTGATTCTGTAAGTAAGAAAAAGGTTGTTAATCTCATAATCATGGGTGTTATTAAATGAGGTAAATAAGAGAACAAGGTTTTTTACTTTAAATCATAATCTTACGGCAGACACTCTCTAGGTTAGCCTCTTACAACTGTTGCTCTTCTGTGTCAGAGAAGCTGTCAAACATACAGGCTTTAACACCTCATCTTTTTCTTTCCCCTGTGTTTTTGGCTTCTTGGAGGATTACACACTGCTCCAGAAACACTTTCTGATTGACAGATGAGGCGGTCACCCTTAGGTCCAGTTTGCTTATTGGTGATCGTTTCTACTCCTATTTCCCTGCTCTTGCTTTTCGCCTGTGTGTACTTCTATGGTCTCATAAATATATCAAGTTTCCTGGATCATTTGGGCCATGCCAGCAATTTCTGTTTTCTTCCGTCAGCATCTTCAGGAGAGCCGTGTACACAAAGACAAAATGGCTTTCAAAGTAGGCTACATTCCCATTTCAGTATTGGTGCAGACATGAAATTGAAGGCCACTCAGCTCTACCTGCTGCTGGTTGAATCAGCTGCCTGGAGATTAACCTCTTCTAAGGCTCTGAGCTATTTTTGAGGTCAAGACTGCAACAACATTAAAGCTAGAACCCATTAGAAAATCACTTTCATCATCTCTCCTTTTTCCAAATCAGTGGCTCTTTTTTCCCCCTCCTTCTGATCTCATAACCCTTTAATCTCCTTTGTAGCAGAACAAGGAGACTGTTAGTGTTTGCATCCGATGAGGTTAGCATCCTTCATAGATAACATTTTCAGAAGACACCAAGATATTAGAGAAGTGTATGGAGAGATGAACTTCATCTGCAGGTGGACTGCCTCAGTGCTCAAGGTGCCCTGCTCTCCTTGTGCAAGCAGGGCCATTTTTGTGAATGTTTTGTGCAAACCAGGCTCAAAAGTCTCCAAAAGAGACACAGCAGAAAGCCTTTTGTTGCATTATTTCTAAAGGCTTGAGGTTTTGAAGGGAAGGGATTTTGTTTTCCTCTGAGCTACACAATGGAGCTTTCACAGAACCTCTTTTAAAAGGAATAGCTACAGCCTTTGTGTTGAAGGGTGTGTCTTTTGGCAGGGTCTGCTGATGCAGACAGACTGGCTGGTGATTAACAAAGGTCATTAGACTTTGGAATCTGGCTAGCAGCCTCAGATGGTATGTCTTCTGTGTGTAGAAGGACGACTCCCAAGAAACCAAGGCATTCTGGAGGTCCCCTCTCCAGGACACCCCCAAATCCTGCTGCAGAACAGGATCTGGTCCAGGGATGTCCTGATCTAACCAGTGTTCTGCTGGGACTAACGAACCAGCCTATCAATCATGGAATAAAAGAACCTTTGGAGATCTTTGGTGAATGACATTTGAGGAGGAGAAAGGTGCTGCTTTTTGAGGAGAAATGAAAACAGTTAATTCTTTGTTGGGAAGAGAAGAGCTTAGGAGGAGCCCAGCCTGCCCTTGTAGCGTTCACTTGTGATTGTCAGCCTAGCAGAATCCAAGCGAAGCCATGTTGTGCACGGAGGAGAGGCTCTGAGCTAAAATGGCTGCTCCTACAGCTCAGAGGACTAGGGCAGCTTAGTGAGTCTTAGAGCTTCAGTGACGCAGGAGCTCCTATCTCCTGAAAGTGTGATAAACACATTCAGCAGAGCTGTGGCTTGCTTGGCTGAGATGAAAGGACTAAGCTTGGGGGATGGGGAGTGCGCACTGGATGATCTGCTTTTTTTCTGTGAAGTGCTCTAAATGCAGGAGTTGTCTGCACCATGGAAAAATTTGTTTTCAGGTCTAATGGACTGTGCGAAAGGAGAAGTGGGGTGGGGCTCAGTGACTGCTGTAATTTGATCCAGAGCTGATATCAACCTCTTCCACACAATTTGGGCTGGTGCTCAGACATAAAAAGCTTGTGTATCTGGAATATTGAGACTTAGTTAGCTGAAAGGACTCTAGTGTCCAGTTCAGTGTTTATTGAAATAGGATAAATTGTTGGGTGAACCAAGAGGAGGTAAAATATCTTTGTGTCTCACTCTGCAAAGCTCTGTCCAGAGCTGGCCTTGGCCAGAACTTATTTTAGCAGGCTACGGGGCAGGAACATTCTTTCATAGAAAATCCTCATGCCATGGCTTCTTGCACCCCACAGACACATCATTACTGGACTTTGTTCCTCCAGCAGAAATTACATATCTTTTATAAGAGAGGCATAGAAAACTGCATCATAAAAAAAGATCTGGCTGCAAACTTAATTCTTAAGACATTTGGTTCTAGATTACAGTGACTTAGTAGGGTTTGTGATGTACTCTATGAAGTAACTTATTCATTCAGATAATAACTGGGTATCTCCTTGCAGGATATAGACTAAGCTAGGAAGGACTACACCTTCCCAATAGGCTGGTCACTTTGTGGTGAGACTGCCTTGAGCTAGCATGGAACTTCCTGTAGATTTCAGCCGCACAGTGAATTACAGAATAAAATGAGCTCTGCCCTGCTCTGTTCCACACTAGGCTCACGGGTTGATTTTTGCCGTTGTTGTTTTATATTCAAGTCTAAATTTCATGTTTATAAAAATGAAAAGGATGGAAAGGGAAAGCTCTGTCTGACTCAGTAGCCCTTCTTTAGAACTACTAGGTTCTGTGGTCTTAATGTAAATGGATGAGCCACAGTACAATCTTAAACCAGAAACTGAATTGTCATCTAAAGTTGGTTGCTTGGAAATCTCATGAGAAATATTTTATGACCTAATTAGACTAGAGAAGCTGTTAAGTTTTAATTGGTAGGTAGTAAAAGAGCAAATAACCACTCACTTCATTGAGGAGGGGGAGGAGTAACTACACTATTTGGGAAAAGGAAAATGTGAACCTTAGTATCAATAAAGATATTAAAATAATAAAAGCAATACCAAAAACCACAGCCATTTCCAGGAGTCAATTCTGTTCTACTATTTGGTGTTAAAACACTAATGTAATAATACGGAAATAGAGAAAAGAAATTGAAATTTCCTTGCCCTTCAATGAGGATGGATGTCTTCTTTCCTACTAAGAAGCCTCTAGTTCAAAAAGAAAAAGTCTAAGGAGAAATCAGAATCGAGATTAAGTTATCTAGAATTCTGAATGTGGTGGAGAAACTCAAAAACTGTACCAACTTTTGAAGTATGAATGTTTCCTTGACAGATGGCATTTGAAGATCCATCAAAGCAGAAAACATTTATCTGAGTTTTCTTTCCTTTGAAGTTACGAAGCCAAGGACTTTGTCTCTATTATGTCTGATTGCCTCTCTTTGGCCAGTGTTCGAGTTGGCCAAGAGGAGCAGGAGAAAGGCAATGATGCTGAAGTTCATCCCATGAGTGGATCTGTAGCTTCTTTGGGTTTGTGGTGAGTGTGTCTTCATGATGCTTTGTTCTGACCTCTGTCTCAGGTTCCTGATGTGAGAGGGTAGCCCCGATCATGGAGGTGCTTCAGTGCGATGGCTGTGACTTCCGAGCCCCATCTTATGAAGATCTCAAGGCCCACATCCAGGATGTCCATACGGCGTTCTTACAGCCGACTGATGTTGCTGAGGACAATGATGATGAGCCACTATCTGGGACCATGAATGCTAGTAATCAGACAGAGGTGGAGTTCTCTTCTATAAAGGATGAGTTTGTGATTGCAGAGGATTTATCAGGTAACTCTACACCAAACTCACATGTCTGAGAAAGCTTGTCATTATTATTGTTGTTGCTATTTATTATTATTATTATTATTATTATTATTATTAACTAGTCACCATAGGTCTTACATGTGGCTTCTGAACTTCCTTACCCTGAAAGGCATTTTTGCTACTTAGGTGTCACTTTTCTCTTAGTTATCTTAGGTTATTGTCCTTTTAGTGGCCCTGTGTATTCCTCTCTAATGTTGAAAGCAAAGTGCTCGGAAAGTTCTAGAATAAATCTTACAGTTCACGAAACTTGTCTTTATTCTATATACAAAGCTATCTATGATATCTTCATCATTAACCCTCTGTGGGTAGCCTTCAGTGCATCTTGAATCATCGTGCCTGTTGAATGTGATGCTTATTCAAGAATAACTGAAATGGTGCTGTTTTGTGTGTTTGAATTTCATAATCTCTTTCTCTTTACTTTTCTCATTTCAATCTTCTTAAATATTCTCTGTAGGTCAAAGTGCAGCTGCATTGGGGAGCGGAAGTTACTATGGCCACAGTCCAGGATATTACGGTCAGCATATTACCCCTAATCCCAAACCAACCAACAAATTTTTCCAGTGCAAGTTCTGCGTACGCTACTTCAGGTCAAAAAATCTCCTCATAGAACATACTAGGAAGGTCCATGGAGCTCAAGCTGAAGAGAGTCCCACAGGACCTCCTGTCCCAGGATCCTTAAATTATAATATCATGATGCACGAAGGATTCGGAAAGGTCTTTTCTTGCCAGTTTTGCACATACAAATCACCTCGGAGGGCACGGATAATTAAGCATCAGAAGATGTACCACAAAAACAGTCTGAAGGAGTCCACAGCACCACCACCTGCTCCACTGTCCACTGCTCCACTGTCAGACCCTGTGGTCCCACCTGTGTCCTTGCAGGACCCCTGCAAGGAACTGCCAGCAGAGGTTGTTGAGCGGAGCATCTTAGAATCCATGGTCAAGCCTTTGACCAAGTCTCGAGGCAACTTTTGTTGTGAGTGGTGCAGCTACCAGACCCCCCGCCGAGAACGCTGGTGTGATCACATGATGAAGAAACACCGCAGTATGGTCAAGATCCTCTCTAGCATCAGGCAGCAAGAAGGGACTAACGTATCTGAAGTGCAGAATAATAATGAACCCAGCCCCACATCCAACTCCACCTACCTGTCCATGAATGCTGCAAGCCGGGAGATGCCCAACACTAATGTCTCCAATTTCAGGGGCTCCATGGGCAACTCCATCATGAGACCTAATTCTTCAACTTCCAAGTTTTCTTCTATGTCTTACCCTCAGATGAAGCCGAAGTCACCTCATAATTCTGGCCTTGTGAACTTGACGGAGAGGTCCCGTTATGGAATGTCTGACATGACCAATTCATCCGCTGACCTGGACACTAACAGCATGCTGAATGACTCTAGCTCTGATGAAGACTTAAATGAGGTAGACAGTGAGAATGGTTTAAGCGTTATGGATCACCAGGCGTCAGGATTGTCTGCAGAGCAGCTGATGGGCTCTGATGGCAACAAACTGTTAGAGACCAAGGGGATTCCATTTCGAAGGTTCATGAATAGGTTTCAGTGTCCCTTTTGTCCTTTCCTCACCATGCACCGTCGCAGCATTTCTCGTCACATAGAAAATATCCACTTATCTGGAAAGACAGCTGTCTACAAATGTGATGAGTGTCCGTTTACTTGTAAGAGCTCATTAAAACTCGGGGCTCATAAACAGTGTCACACGGGTACGTCGGATTGGGATACTGTGAATTCTCAAAGTGAAAGCCTGTCTTCCTCGTTGAATGAAGGAATGGTATCTTACGAGAACTCCAGCATCAATGGTAGAAAGTCAGGAGTCATGTTGGACCCCTTGCAGCAGCAGCAGCCACCACAGCCACCTCCACCACTACCGCCGCCTCCGCCATCATCACAGCCACTGCAGCAGCCTCCACCGCCTCAGCTGCAGTCACCACACCAGGTGCCACCTCAGCCACAGCCAGCACCAACACAGCAGCCACAGCCACCCACACAGGTCCCACCTTTGCACCCTTACAAGTGCACCATGTGTAGTTATTCCACCATGACTCTGAAAGGGCTAAGAGTCCATCAGCAGCACAAACATTCATTCTGCGACAACTTGCCAAAATTCGAGGGGCAGCCCTCGAGCCTACCACTGGAAAATGAGACAGATAGCCACCCCTCTTCCAGCAACACTGTGAAGAAAAGTCAGACCTCAATTCTTGGATTGTCTTCCAAGAATAACTTTGTAGCTAAGGCCTCTAGGAAGCTTGCTAATGACTTTCCTCTTGATTTATCACCTGTGAAGAAGAGAACAAGGATTGACGAGATAGCCAGCAATTTGCAGAGCAAAATCAACCAGACCAAACTGCAGGAAGATGCAATCATCAATGTCGAGGACGATGAGGAGGAAGAGGATGACAACGAAGTAGAGATCGAGGTTGAACTGGACAGGGAAGAGGAGCCAACAGATCCCATCATGGAGGTTCCCACATCCTTTTCAGCCCAACAGATTTGGGCCAGAGACGCCAGTGAGTCCCAGAAGGAGCCCAACTACAGAAGTATCACCCATGATTACACTGCCACCAATGGGGCCGAGATTGAACTCACACTTTCTGAAGATGAAGAGGATTACTATGGCTCTTCAACAAGCATGAAAGATCATCAAGTGTCCAATGCGGCTCTGCTGAACACCCAGCCCCCTATCTATGGGACGGAACACAGTAATGAAAATACTGATTTTGGTGACTCTGGAAGGCTTTATTATTGTAAACACTGTGACTTTAATAATAAATCTGCCCGGAGTGTTAGCACCCACTACCAGCGAATGCACCCATACATTAAGTTCAGCTTTAGGTATATCTTGGACCCCAATGATCACAGCGCAGTGTATAGGTGCCTGGAATGCTATATTGACTACACCAACTTTGAAGACCTCCAACAGCACTACGGTGAACACCACCCCGAGGCCATGAATGTACTCAACTTTGACCATTCGGACCTGATCTACCGATGTCGGTTTTGTTCCTATACGAGCCCGAATGTCAGAAGCCTGATGCCACATTACCAAAGAATGCATCCCACGGTGAAAATCAACAATGCTATGATCTTTTCGAGCTATGTTGTAGAGCAGCAGGAAGGGCTGAGTGCTGAGTCCCAGACCCTGCGGGAGATTTTGAATTCAGCTCCCAAGAGCATGGCGACGTCCACGCCTGTGGCTCGTGGTGGTGGTATGCCAGCTACGTTTAACAAAAACACTCCTCCCAAGACTTTTACTCCAGAATGTGAAAACCAGAAGGACCCTTCGGTGAACACCGTGGTCGTTTACGATTGTGACGTTTGCTCGTTTGCGAGCCCCAACATGCACTCTGTCTTGGTTCACTATCAGAAGAAACACCCTGAAGAAAAGGCCTCGTACTTTAGGATCCAGAAAACCATGCGCATGGTGTCTGTGGACAGAGGCTCTGCCCTTTCCCAATTATCATTTGAGGTGGGTGCTCCAATGTCTCCCAAAATGTCCAACATAGGTTCCCCACCCCCCCCACAGCCCCCGCCACCAGACCTCAGTATTGAGCTTTACTACTGCAAACACTGCTCCTACAGCAATCGGTCAGTTGTGGGGGTGCTTGTTCACTACCAGAAAAGACACCCAGAAATAAAGGTCACTGCCAAATATATCAGACAGGCTCCTCCCACAGCTGCTATGATGAGAGGGGCTGAAGGGCTCCAAGATTCCCCTCGGCCTCCTGCCCCCATGCAGCTGAACCGGAGCAGTTCTGAGAGAGATTGCCCTCCTGTGGAGACTGAGATGTTCTTTTGCCAGCACTGTGATTATGGGAACCGGACGGTCAAAGGCGTCCTCATTCATTATCAGAAGAAGCACCGAGACTTCAAGGCCAATGCCGATGTGATCAGGCAGCACACAGCCACCATCAGAAGCCTCTGTGACCGGAACCAGAAGCCTGCTGGTTGTGTGCTTCTCCCTGCTTCCGGTATGGAACGGGACAAAACGAAACTTCGAGCGCTCAAATGTAGGCAGTGCTCATATACCTCCCCCTATTTCTATGCACTGAGGAAGCATATCAAGAAAGACCACCCTGCCCTGAAGGCCACAGTCACGTCCATCATGCGGTGGGCATTTCTAGATGGCTTGATAGAAGCTGGCTACCACTGCGAGTGGTGTATCTACTCCCACATGGAACCCAGTGGTTTGCTCCTGCATTATCAAAGGAGGCACCCTGAGCATTATGTAGATTACACTTATATGGCCACCAAACTCTGGGCTGGGCCAGACCCATCCTCTCCCACTCTTACCATGTCAGCTGAAGCCAAAACATACAGATGCAGGGACTGTGTTTTTGAAGCGGTCTCCATCTGGGACATCACCAATCATTACCAAGCGTTCCACCCCTGGGCCATGAATGGTGATGAATCTGTGTTGCTGGATATCATCAAGGAGAAAGATGGTGTAGACAAGGCCCTCCTTGCACCTGAAGAGTTGATAGGCCCTGTGAATTGTGAAAACAGTATGCCCAACCCCCTTCCCGAGCAGGAAGCTGAGTGCCCAGAGGATGCAAGACTTTCCCCAGAGAAAAGCATTCATCTGACTTCAGCTAACCCTGCTATATCTTCCACCCCATACCAGTGTACAGTGTGCCAGTCTGAGTACAACAACCTGCACGGCCTCCTCACCCATTACGGGAAAAAGCATCCTGGTATGAAGGTGAAGGCTGCTGACTTCGCCCAGGATATCGACATCAACCCGGGCGCCGTCTACAAATGCAGGCATTGTCCGTACATCAACACTCGCATCCATGGCGTCCTGACCCACTACCAGAAGCGACACCCGGCCATCAAGGTAACCGCTGAGGACTTTGTGCATGATGTGGAACAGTCAGCTGACATATCCCAGAATGACGTGGAGGAGACCAGTAGGATTTTCAAACAAGGGTATGGTGCCTACCGTTGCAAGCTGTGTCCGTATACACATGGCACGCTGGAGAAACTCAAAATTCACTATGAGAAGTACCACAACCAGCCTGAGTTCGATGTCTTTTCCCCCTCTCCCCCGAAGCTGCCAGTGTCCCTTGAACCTGAGATAACCACTGAAGTGAGCCCCTCCCAGGTCTCCGTGACAGAGGAGGAGGTGGGAGAGGATCCTATGTCCACTGCTCACTTCTCTACCTCGCATCTGGTCTCCCACACTGTGTTCCGGTGCCAGCTCTGCAAGTACTTCTGTTCCACTAGGAAGGGCATTGCCAGGCACTACCGGATCAAGCACAATAATGTCCGTGCCCAGCCCGAGGGCAAAAATAATCTCTTCAAGTGTGCCCTGTGTGCCTACACCAACCCCATCCGCAAGGGACTGGCAGCCCACTACCAGAAGCGTCACGACATTGATGCATATTACACCCACTGCCTTGCAGCCTCCAGGACCATCAGTGACAAGCCCAACAAGGTGATCATCCCATCCCCACCCAAAGATGACTCTCCTCAGCTGAGTGAGGAACTACGGCGGGCTGTTGAGAAGAAAAAGTGTTCCTTATGTTCCTTCCAGTCCTTCAGCAAGAAAGGCATTGTGTCCCATTATATGAAGCGCCACCCGGGGGTGTTCCCAAAGAAGCAGCATGCCAGCAAGTTGGGGGGCTACTTCACAGCAGTCTATGCAGATGAACATGAGAAACCCCCACTGATGGAAGAAGAGGAGAGAAGCAGCTTTGAGAGGGCCGAGGTGGAAGGTGAAGCTCAAGACATTGAGTGGCTTCCGTTCCGCTGCATCAAATGCTTCAAGCTGTCCTTCAGCACAGCAGAGTTGCTGTGCATGCATTACACAGACCACCACAGCAGGGACTTAAAGAGGGACTTCGTCATCCTAGGCAGCGGCCCCCGCTTCCAGAACTCCACCTTCCAGTGCAAGCACTGTGATAGCAAATTGCAAAGCATAGCCGAGCTGACCTCACACTTGAACATTCACAATGAGGAATTCCAGAAGCGTGCCAAACGCCAGGAGAGGAGGAAACAGCTTTTGAGCAAGCAGAAATATGCAGATGGTGCTTTTGCAGATTTCAAACAAGAGAGGGTAAGGATATGTTTTGATTTCCCTTCCCCCAGGAGGCCTCTCATCACTGGTGCCCACATGCACTTCGTTGCCAGCCAAACTGCTGCAGGCTTCCTAGTGACTTAGCTTGCCAGAGAGCTCAATAAGTCAATTAAACATTTCGAGCTTGATTATTCCCCATTCTATGCTCACCCCACTCCATGGTCCTGTCCTCCTCCCCTTCTCCCTCTGACTCCTCCGATGGCTCCCAGGGGAGGTTTGGGGTGGTTTCTATGGATATCTTCCTGCTAAGTAGTGTTTTCTGAAGCCTAGTTTTTTTTTTTAAAAAAAAAAAAAAAAAAAAGACAGTGGTTGCTTTTCCTAAGGCAGTTGAGGGCTATCTCTTGGTACCCTTAGCCCTTCTCAGCCATGACATGGTCTTCGGTGTTTGCTTCAGGAACTTAACATCTCAAGGGATAGGTTTTCTCTCTCTCTCTCTCTCTCTCTCTCTCTCTCTCTCTCTCCTTCTTAAATCAAGAAGTTCATTAAGGGAATAGCTGTTGCAACATGTCACCTGCACAATCAACACTGGTTGGAAAGCCAGAAAGCTTAGTAACCATGACTATGGGCTTCTACACAGAAATCTCTCCTCACTAGCTGGAACCTAGGTGGATTCCAGAGACGGCGACTAGTAGGCAATGTGCCATGACTGATGAAGTTTATATATATAATGACACACTTTAACCTTCTAATCCTCTTTAAAATACAGTATCCAGTAATCTGTAAGAGTAAAATGCCTGCCTTTGAGGGAGGGCGTGCTGTACTGATGGCTACCACTGTATTTTACCAGCCTTTTGGTCACTTAGAAGAGGTGCCAAAGATCAAGGAGAGGAAAGTGGTGGGCTACAAGTGTAAATTCTGCGTGGAAGTTCATCCAACACTTCGGGCCATCTGTAACCACCTCCGGAAACACGTCCAGTATGGCAGCGTCCCAGCTGTGTCAGCTGCTGTGAAGGTGAGAAAGGGAAGGTGTGGGTACCTGGGGTGTGTGTGTGTGTATGTGTGTGTGTGTGTACATGCACATACATCTGAGTTATTTATTAACCCATTGCTTGAAGCAGCCTGGCAGAGTGTGGCTAGGGATGCGGGCATTTGTGAGTTATGCTTGGCTTGCCTTGGCTTGTTTTGATTTCTTTGCAGGTTGGACCTTCCACATCATTTCGTTCAGGGAAAGGTTTGATCTAGTTTCTGATTCTGAGGGACAGTCTGGTGGAGAAAGATGGCCCCACATTCTCATCTAGGAGTCTTGGGGTCACATTATTTCATGCTGATTGTCTCTAGGTCATCATTCTGAGCTGTCAGAGCTTATGGGAGGAATTAAGTGGGCTCTGTTCCCATCATCTGGACCCCTCCTGCCTCACTCTTACTGCTATGTGCCTGAGTATGGGACAGTCCAGGAGAATCTGCGTTTTGCTTCTTTCTAGGTTCTTTGAGGTGTGCAAGGGGCATTGATCGAATATAAAACAAAGAGGCTTTGAGACCTGGTTTGCCTGCCGCACCTCTCTTTCCACGTGATGCTGCCAGCATCGTCCTTCTTTCCCCTCACCTTTGCTAGATTACCTGTTTTGAATTCCATAATACAAATAGCAGCTACTGTTTCAATAGACAAGTCTCCATTCCTACCTTCTAGAAAGCACTTACCACTTCTGAACACAGAAATTAATTCAGGCTTCTGCCCTTTCCATCTAGATATTGGAATATATTTTTATATTTGCTCTTTCTTGACCTTTGTATCCTGTTTACTCTGAAGGTAAAGCATATCTTTTCTTGAACACTAAACCACCTTGTCTTTGAGAACACTGTTAACCCAGGGACAGAGGCGAAAGCTTCTACACTGAACTGGAGTGAGTCCCACGCTTGCTTCCTAGACTCACACAAGAGAAAAATCAGTATTCCAAGAAACTACTTCAAAAACTGATGGCTTAGCTGGGCAGTGGTGGTGCACACCTTTAACTCCAGCACTTGGGAGGCAGAGGCAGGAGGATTTCTGAGTTCGAGGCCAGTCTGGTCAAAATGAGTTCAAAATGAGTTCCAGGACAGCCAGGGCTATACAGAGAAACCCTGTCTCAAAAAACAAAACAACAACAACAACAAGAACCTGATGGCTTAAAAGTCAAACTGCTCCTTAATTTTTGGAATTAACCACATAGTAAAATTCATTTGAAGGTGGCATTTCTATCTGCAAGATAGAGGCAGGGAACTGTTGAGCTTCCCTGTCAAATGGTCCGAGGTTCTTAGACAGCCAATATCTTAATTACTGTTCTATTGTTAAGAAGAGACACTATGACCAAGGCAATACCATGATGAAGAAAACATTCAATTTGGGAGCTTGGTTACAGTGTCAGAGGGTTAGTCCATTATCATCAGGGTGGGTATGGGGAGTGTGGTGAGGCACTGGCATAGTACAGAAGAAGTAGCTGAGAGCTTTACATCCTGATTCATAGGCACAGGCAGAGAAAGAGAGAGACATTGGGCCTGACATGGGCTTTTGAAATATCAAAGTCCATCCCTAGAGACACACTTTCTCTAACACAGACACACCTCCTAATCCTTCCCAAACAGTTCTTAGTCCCAAACAGGGAGCAAGCATGCAAATATATGAACCTATGGAGGCCATTCAAACCACCACAGCTATGCTATGCTCTTTTTGTTCCCTTCTTTTCTCATGTCTCCCCACCCCTCCCTTCTCCCTTTCTCTCCCTCTCTCTTCAGCTCCTCTCCTTTCTTCTCTCAGAGTCAAAATCTTAATCCAACTTTATTTTGGAATTGATGAGATCACAGTTTAAATTTTCTTTGAGTCTGCTAGTGAGTGAATTATCTTCAGATTGGGAAAGCCCATGTCACATGTCTCAGGCTCTCTTATATCCAAATTAATGTGGCCTTGAAATCAACACCACTGTGGAAGAAACAAACTCTGAAGCTTGCCTTCTCTGTACGGGGAGCCAGAGATACAGGGGAGAAAACATTGACGGAAGTGCTGACGAGCTTGGGAGAATGAAGGGAAAAGAAGCAAGCTGGAGTAGTAACAATGGATATTTATTTTGTTGGTGGGGCCTGTGTGTGTGTGTGGTTCTCTTAGCAGGAGGCTGAAGACCCTTCCCACCTGTTCCTGGATGGACTGGAAGCAGCCAGAGACGCCAGTGGCACGCTGGTGGGCCGGGTGGATGGTGGACACTGCTTGCTTGATGCAATGTTGGAGGATGAAACCCGGCCGGGGGGATACCATTGCAGTCAATGTGACCGGGTCCTGATGTCCATGCAGGGGCTGCGTTCTCATGAGAGGAGCCACCTGGCCTTGGCCATGTTTACCAGAGAGGACAAGTACAGCTGCCAGTATTGCTCCTTTGTTTCTGCATTCAGACACAAGTAAGTGTCACTGGGTAGTTCCTCATTGTTATTGGGAGGGCATACCTTAACGAAGGGAGCTAAACTGTAGCAGGACACAGATACACGGATGACTATGAAAGCTCAGTTCCTGGTTCCTACCTGCTGCCACCTTGACCTATAAAGTGGACCTAAGAGTAGCAGTGAGGAGACGGCATTAGATTTAGGCAGTGCAGACATTTGAAAAAAAAAAGAGAGAGAGAGAGAGAGAGAGACAGAGAAGAGTCATTGTGATTTACTCAAGAGAAGACATGGTTTCTGGGAGCAGATGTTTTTCCTGATAGATCCACCAAATAGTTAAGTCAAAAGTTAAATATCATCTGAAGAAGTCAAGTACTGTTTGGAAAACCAAGGGGTTAAAGAAGGCAAATGAGTCCAGTTAACCCTGTGACTGGAGAATCATTGGAAGGTGACAAGGATTATGGATGCTAAGGACTTGCTCAGAATCAGCAAGGTGGAGAGGTGAGGAGAAGCACTTCTTGATAAGCTTGGCAACCTCACTTCAGTTCCAGGGACTCACATGGAGAAGTCAGGAGGACTGGCTTCTACAAGTGCATGGTGACCACACACACACACACACACACACACACTTATGAATAGCTAAAAGTTTGGGGATTCTAAGAAGTAGGAATGTCCCATGCTTGTTACAGCTTTGAGAGTGGAAAAGTGGGTAATAGGAAGGGGGCAGGGTCTAAGGGAAGGAAACTTTTTGTTACATAAATATTCTTCCTGTAAGTCTGGCAGAATATTGAAGAGAGTTAGCTAGCTTACTGTTTATCTCTGTGGTCATTGAAAACGAGTGAGGTCTGTTTGCTCAGAGCTCAGACAGAATGACTAAAAGCAGGAGGAGCCATGTTTCTCTTTAGAGTAGGAGAGATGACACACTTTTTACGCTGATACAGAGCCTAACATTTAGTCTTTGCCTGCATGCATCTGTACAGTGGCATTAAAACTGGCATTCTTGGTTCCTTAAGTATTAAGCCATACTCAGTAAGTTATTTTGAATAAAAGAATAATTTATGCCAGGCATTATGCATTAGAAAAATGTGAAAATGATTGCGGTATAATTGCCTTACTAAAAAAAATGACTGGACAAAATAAAGTACATTATTAAAAAAAAAAAAGATTTTGGTAAAATGCTGAAGAATTTAACAAAGGAAAATGCACCCTACCCTTGGACAGTTGAGATGGTTTCATAGATTATGGGAATTTAAGTCAAGTCTTAAAAACAGTAAGGTTGAACCTGTCTGGTTTTAGAAGTCAGGGTAGGGAGAAGAGAGGGCCCAAGGTGGAGAAGTTGTTAACCTAAGTTGAGGCCTGGCTGGTGGTTTAATTTCAATAAGCCTTAACTTATGGGAAAAGGAATAGTAGAGTGTATCTCCTGGCTACCTAAGTAGTTGTCGTATTAGGATGTCTATAAATGCCAGGAATTAGTGTTTTATAATTACTGCACTGGCAAAAGGAAGAGTCTGGAATGAGTAACATTCATAATTACCAACAATTATTGCACCTGCTGATAAAGCAGGCACGTCTTAAGCACCTCCAGCTATTACCTCTTTATATTTACAAAACACTCCTATGAGCTATGCTTGGCCCATTATTATCTCCATATTATAGATGGGAAAAGTGAGGGCTGAAGAGACTAGATAGTTTTCCAGAGGCCACATAGCTTATAAGCAAATAGCTGGGATTCTGTCTCAGGCAGTCTGACTGACTATATACCTCAGCCAGGGAGATCAATTTAGAAGAAATCCTAGGAGCTCGTTTAAGAAGTTAGGGATTGGAATCAGGACTGCATCAGGAAAAGCCAAATAACAGAGCAGAAGTGGCATCCAGTTTTGAGTCTGCTTGGTTGGGAGAATGGCTGAGCCACTTATAGAAATGAGGAACATTGGCTTTATAGGAAGTTGTTGGGTCTGTGCAACAAGGATGAGTACATGGGAGTCACTCAGAACAGAATGTCGGTCTCTGGGGTCCTGTATGAACAAGAATATCCCATACCTTGTTGGCTAGACTTACTACTTTTCAGACTAATAATTATTAAGGAGTATAGGGGTTCGTTCTAATTAAGTAATATACTCATAAATTGCTTCTGGTATGGCAACTATGGTTGTATTTATCAGAAGGGGTTTCTAGCCCACCCCTTGCACACGTGATTCCTTGAAACACCATTGCATTGTGGTCCATATTGGTATAGATCTTGGAAACACGGCAGCCTGTGTGAGCAGGTCACGCTCTTTGAACTCATCTTTCCCTTCTGTTCCTGAGGAAAGTAGAATTACTGATATAAGAAAGGAAAGCCCTTGCTGCATTTCTCTAACCTTCCACCATCCTCCATCTCTCCCCACCCTCACCCCATTTCTCTATGTGAGTTAGATAGGCACTCTCACTAGGGAGCTGGGCAGAAAAATCTTCTGTTTTTGGATTATCATGACCCGTGCTCTATGAAGAGAAAATTATGATTTGCTATAACTGTTACTATGAATCCATCTATCAATCCAGAAGAATCTTTCTTTTTTCTTCTTTCTCCTCCTCCTCCTCCTCCTCCTCCTCCTCCTCCTTCTTCTTCTTTCTCCCCCTCCCCCTCCTCTTCCTCCTCCCCCTTCTCCTCCTCCTCCTCTTCCTCCTCCCCCTCCTCCCCCTCCTCTTGCTCCTCCTCCCCCTCCTCCTCTTTCTCTTCCTCCTGCTCCTCCTCCTCCTTCATAGTTTCATACAGCTGTCCTAGAATTTGCCATGTAACCAAGGCTGGTCCTGAACTCCTGATGCTCCTGCTTGTACCTCCCAAATACTAGGATTACAGTTATGTAAACCACGCTAGGCTTCTAAAAAGATCGTTACTCTCTTCCTCCAGATTCTCCTCCTATTAAGAGTGGCTGTCACAACTCTGGCCTCTTTGTTTATTTATTGGTAGTGGTGCATGTCACCATTAGAAAACAACAGAGAAAACTTGGACCAGCTTAGAATTTGGGTATTTGGAATAGCAGTGGGAAAATGTCTGTGGTTTTTAACCCTGCTTTCCTTTTCTTCCACCTCAAGCTTGGACCGCCATATGCAGACCCATCATGGACACCACAAACCGTTCCGCTGCAAACTCTGCTCTTTCAAGTCCTCCTACAACAGCCGGTTGAAGACACACATCCTCAAAGCCCATGCTGGTGAGTTGCTCCTTGGGGTGCTCTTCAGTACTCTCTCAAGTTGCCTACCTCATGGCCTTGAGTGAAACTGAAAGCTTCACCCACGGGAACGAAGAGCAATTTATACTTGGGATGGTTGCATGTACAGTTTTAAAGAGAACAACAAAATTAAATTTTATTTATAAAGCCAAAATAGCCACCAGCACTTTGTTTGACTGATGTCACTAACAGCTTAGAATTAGACTGTTTTTGTTTTTAAAAGGAATTTCTAAATTACCTTGGCTGGATCATGGGATGAAAAAAAAAAAACTCTTTTTGAATTGTTAGAAAAAAATCCACTAAAGCTAATTTCTATATGAGACAGAATATACGCTAACACAAAACTCAGGAAAGCATGGGGTGGCTCAGGAGATGCTCAGAGATAAGCCACGACTTTTCAACTTGAGTCACAAGTGTCCTGGAGCTATGCTGTTTTGGTTACTACATGGTATTCATCCCAGGCTGTGCACTAAGCTGTGCCAGCTATCAGCTTACTCATTTCTATAGCATTCCCAATAGTAGGTACTGTGTGATTCCCTCTGTGCCTTTTGTACTTTACAACACTCTGCGCAGACTTACAAAAGCTTGGCTCCTTCACTTTTGGCCCGCCAATCATCACTCACATCTTTCCTCTGCTTCACGAGCATTGGACCTGTTGAGCTATTCTATTTTAGTACAGTGGAACTGCTTATGCCATACAACTGCCCTCAGCCATGAGTGGGAACTCGGAAGCTAGTTATGTAGTCTTGTTTCTGAGAATATTTTAATGTCCCTGGGAAACTCCTCCTAATGGCCAAGGAGTAAGTAGCTTCATGATTCACCTTACTTTTTAGCACTCATGTATATCATAACTTATTCAGCTGGGACAGCATCCTGATAAGCTTCTCTCATTGCCTTTAGCCTTATCCAAAAAGCATTTTTACCAGTGGGGAGCTGGGTGAATGGTTTTAGCCCAGCAAAGGTCTCTGAACCCACCAGATGCTACATCACCTTCAGAGCAGTAAGCTAAGTGTGTGTTCCTAGAGCTGGCTGACTAACTAGCCTCCTCTACTCAGTAGTTGGCGAGAAGTATCCAGAAAAAAAAAGAGAAGCAATATAATTCTGCTATCACTACACTGTGGGATCTCAGTCATTGTGATGTGACTCTGAGACACTGAGATCCTCGCCTTAGAGAAAGCAGTATGTTTGCTACAAGTCTCTCAACTTGCCCATTCTCAGCTGAGTGTTTTATTTATTTTTATTAGTATCCTCAGATAGGGCTGGCTATGTAGCTCAAGCTGGCCTTGAACTCATTGTCTAGCCAAAGTTGGTCTCAAAGTTGCAATAGCCCTGTTGACTTATCCAGTGGAGTCCTGAGATTATAGACATGTGCTCTCATACCTGGCACTCTGTTGAGTTAGAGCTAAGCTGTGCTAGATTTGACTCTAAGGTTGTGAGGCACACTCATAGCTACCTAGCAAGGTTTATGCATCCAAACTCACATTAATATTAGGGGCTAGAGAGGTGGCTTCACGGTTAATAACACTTATTGCTCTTCAAGAGGACCTGAGTTGGGTGCATAATGTTCAGTCATCCAAAATGTTATTATATAAAAGCCACTGTTAATATTTGATACTTCCTGTCACCTGTTTTCTCTATAATTATTTTCCACAGTTGTAATTATAATCTCTGTAAAGAGTGTTTTATATTTTAACTCATTCTTAATTTTCTGTCTTAATACAAGTTCTTCAAGAATTTATTTTAATTGTGGTTCATCAAGAGATATATCTACATTTGCCTAATTGTTTTCTTTCAAAATCTACATTGTTTCATAGCTTTCCACTCACAAATAGTATAATTTTTTTCATCAATTTGCTTGATTGTTTTTATTCTCTGTGTATGCTCATGTTCCATTCCATTTGTGTTTGTGTGTATGTGTGTCTGCCTGTCTATCTGTATGTCTGTCTGTAAGTCAGAAGATACCTTGCAGTAGTCAGTTCTTTCTCTAACATGGGTTCCAGGGTTGTAACTTGGGTCATGAGCCTTGCCTGTGTATGCCTTTACCCACTGAGCCACCTCACCAGTCCATATATAATATTAACCTCCAAATAAAATCTCCTCTGTATTAAGGGTGTCTCCCTCCCTCCCTCCTCCCCTCCCTCTCTCCCTTTCTCCTTGTCTCCCTTCCTTGCTCATTGGGATTTTTGTGAAAGTATCTTGCTATTGCAGCCAGGTTGTCCTCTAACTCACAATCTTTCTGCTTTAGCTTAATGCTGAACCTCCATGCCTGGCTTGTATGCAGTTTTCTTAAATGAGACTATCAGTGGTAGAGTTATTAGATTGGGGGCCAAATTGACCTGTTGTTACTGGTAATGAGATTGATTTCCAGATTGATCAGACTAGTGTATATTTATCCAGTAACAGACAAACTCACTGATAAGTTCATTCTTAAAATGTAATGAGCTTGAAAGTTATAGCAAAGGTAAGCCACACTCTTATCTTCATTTGGTCATGGCTTTCTGTGCTGTATTTCCATTTAAATGTATTATTGAATGCTGAAAACAGTATACACGCTTCCCTTCCCACTTATGCTTACCACATATAATTCTCCTTCCTAAAGAAATGTTGCATTTCTATAGTGTTGATTATGTAGGAAGTGGAGTTTCATGATGAATTTTCTCTCTGCCCCAAATATATGTGGGGAGAAAATGGTTAAGAATGTGTCAGATGAAGGGATTCGTAGTTCAGCAGTATTAAATATTGAGAATTAATATAATAGGGCTGCCATGGAGGGACAGTATGTTTGAAAAAGCCACTGAGAGAAAGAATTAAACCTAATATTTTCTGTGGATTGAAAGAAACCTGCTCTGATCAATTTTAATACAGAGATGGGGGGAGAAGTTTGAGGTACCCTCTCTGAATTAGGTGAATTAGGTGGGTGGGGATCATCCCAAAAGCCACACTGCTCTAGGTAGAACAGAAGATTGACAGCGACCAGGTGGCCTCATCTTGGGGCCTGTGAATGCTGTTTCCCAAGACTGTGGTTGTGAGAATGGGCAGAGAGTTAGCCTTGGAGGACTTCTAGAACAAGGATCCTTAGAACACCCCTCTTGAGGGAGCCAATTCACTGTGTGGTTTTGCTTTCAAGCCCTCTTTCTCCTGACTCCCACCTTTCCTGTCTACCTCACCACATCTCCTTCTAGGTGAACATGCCTACAAATGTTCTTGGTGCTCATTTTCCACCATGACAATCAGCCAGTTGAAGGAACACTCCCTCAAGGTCCATGGAAAAGCCCTGACCCTTCCGAGGCCACGGATTGTCAGTCTCCTCTCCTCACATGCCCACCACTCCTCCCAGAAGGCTACCCCAGCTGAAGAAGTGGAAGACTCCAACGGTAAGAATAGGTT
Organism: Mastomys coucha; assembly: GCF_008632895.1. Classification (NCBI taxonomy): domain Eukaryota; kingdom Metazoa; phylum Chordata; class Mammalia; order Rodentia; family Muridae; genus Mastomys; species Mastomys coucha. The sequence goes on from NW_022196900.1 coordinate 15,815,909, forward strand.
CCTGATATGGAACCAACCGTGGAGGGTTGAGGTGAACTAGGATTGATTTTTTTTTTTTTTTTCCCCCCCGAGAGGAAATTCTTATCTGAAAGCATGATGGTTCAAATGAAGGAAAGGATATGAAAGCTCTAGATCCTGGAGTAGAAGGGAGAGCATATTCTGCATCTGCATCTTGCCCTGATTATAATGTTCGTGGATACCATTACAGCATCCTGCTGGGCAGGATGTGCCAGTGTTGGGTTCTTTTATGGTCAATTCTGCTGGGACAGGAATGGAATACAAGAAAGGTATCTGTTGTTTGTATGAGTGTCTTGTCTTGTAAGAAAATGTTCTGTGAGGTGTGTGGGGTGTCAGTTAACCAAAGCTCGGAACAGAAGGAGGGACGAGCAAGTGAACAGCGCACTCATATTGGAGGAGGTCACATGATATATTGGGGGGTGACAGTGTTTTCTTATAGCATTAGTTAGGAAATGGGTTTAGAGCTGCTTTGCTTTGTTTCATAGCTTTGAAAGACAGGTGGGAAGATAGAGAGACATGTGCTCACTGGCATTGTCACCAAAGCATGTCAAGAACGCAAGAGTGTCAACTTGGAGCTAGTCAGTGGGCATAACATTGGGGAGCGAAGGGATAGCATCTCATTTTCACCAGACTACATATGGGAACAGACCTGGTTGATGAATCAGCTTGCTCGGAATGTAAGATGGGATCCTTAGTGGAGAAATGGACAGTAGCCTACAAAAGCTTGAAGCTCCTCCTTTTGTGTCTGATGCAGGACACCTTGTGCAGCGTGTCTGAGACTGCAACTGCTGTGGTCCACAGCTCTCCCAGGATCTACTGTTCCATCTGTGGGAAGAGCTCAGTAGACAGAAAGTGGACCAAAGGCCTGGATTTCATCCGTCTCCCTCTGATAGTCATGTTTCGCTAGGCAGTCTTGGTTTCTATTCCTGTATGATGATGATATATGTAGGTCTCAGCTGGTTGTCTTAAGAGATTAATGAGACAAGGTATACATATAAAATGTCTGCTGTAGTGTCTGACACACAGGAAGTGTCAGTGAGTGGCCATTTTATTTCTGTGCTTTTCATCTTCTGGTTACAGCTATGGTCTTTGGGACCATTTTATGGCAGATATGGCAGATTGGATTCGGGCTCATTCATGTAAGGGCTTAAGTCAAGGGTTCTCCAAGGTGTCTTGAGAATCTGATAGCCTAACTTGTCAACAGAGTCTGAGTCTCACTTTATCAAAACAGTAATTAGTAATCTTTAGTCATGAAGTCTGTGAACAGGACAGAACAGAAAGACCCAAATTAAAATAAAGTAAGCCCTGAGTGTCACACAACCCTCAGAGTTAGGAACTTCTAACAAGGAGGTTTCTTACAATTCCTCGGAGAGACTGAGCACACAACCTCCACAGCTGTGGGAGTTTGAACTGCAGTAGGAAGTCAGTGAGGTTTGTCATCAGTAAGAGTCTCCAAACTACAGTGGTCTGAGAGTACATGTGAGAGAGTAAAGACATTAACCCCCTTTCACCCTCAGATTCTGTTCCCTGGGTGGCTGGGGATGGTAGTATATTGTGACCAGAGGGCAAAATCTAATTTGACCTAAATTGTAAGGTTTTTATTAACGTGAATTTAATTAATGTGTTGTTGTTGTTGTTTGTTTTTTTTAATCTGAAATGGAAGCTATACTTCTGCAACCATTGGGTAAAACTGATCCCCTTAAGCACTATTCCTAGTAAAGCTTTTTCCTGGGACAATTCACTTGATATTAAACCTTCTTCCTTTATCTTCTTTGCAAGTTGGGTCTCAGTCACTGGATAAGGTGATCCTCTAGACCCATCACTTTGTGGATCACTTCTCTACCTAGGATAAGAAGAGTTGGGCTCTTTCAGCTCTCTCAACCTGTGTTGGTCCTAAGCTGGTGTAGGCACAGAAAAGCCTTAACTAAACACAGTGTCTATCTAGCCCTCCAGCACCAGAAAATGAAATGCTTAGAAGCCATTGCACACACGAGCTTACTACAGGCCCAAGCCTGAAGCCTGACCTTTGCTTCTGGTGATAGGGGGCAGGGGAAGGCAGTCAGGATTCAGAGTCTTAGAAGCTAAACTGTGGAGAGTGGAGGCTGTCTCAGTAGCACACAGCCACAGGAAGATAAATTCCTAAATGCACTGCTGATTGTTATTCGCTATCTTGAGAAAGAACACATTTGCTGTAAAAGCTCTAGGTGGTAACCATTTCCTGAGACCCACACAAAGCTCTTTGGACCTATACAGCTTTTAACATATATAAGTAACCCATATCCAAGGACCAGGCCACGATTAGTTTAATTTGATGACAAAAAAAGTTGATTAGGAGGTGGGGTGATCAGAAAGAAGGCATCGAATAGACTGTTCTCACGGAGGAGTAATTATGTGGAGAGAATAATTAATAGTTTGTGCATTCGATAAGTGTTTTCTTAAAGCTTTGCTTTAGATTTCGCATTGTTTAGTTGGGCCAGAAATGACTTAGGAGGCCCACGCTAGGAGGACTATTTGCCAAGGAGCTGGTGGTGGATTCCTAGAAACAGCTCAGTCTGGAGGACGGAAAAACAGCTGTGGGGCTAGACAGTAGCCTGTAAATCATGCTTAGAATGGTGTTTGAAACACACATGTGAAATCCAATTGTACATTTTAATAGGGAGAAGCTGTGGGGCTGTTGGCTCTCAGTTAGGGTTTCCCACACTGCAGATGCCCGGACACTGTGAACGCATGAACCAAAAATGTGTTGCAGGCCTAGGGGAGTGGAGACCCATAAACCCAGGGAAATGGCCAGTATGTCCTTGGCTATCTAAATCCCTAGTGAGTGATGAGAGTAAAACGGGTTGACATGCTCATTGCTGTTTTGCAGCAGGCAAACGCTTGCTGTCTTGAGAACAAGCCAGTTCTTTCTGGCAGAGGGAAACAGTCCAGAGGGAAGGTTTTGTCTAGGCTTTTCTCAATCCTAACCCAGAGGGATGAACTGAGGGGGGAGGGGGGAGGGGGGGAGAAGCTGAGAAAGCAGAGATGAGATGTAGAGGGCAGATCTCAACCCCAGCTGCCTGGCCACACACCTGTTCTGAGCCTCAGCAGGGCTCTTGGGCTCGGAGCTGTCAACCTTGACATGTTTCATGGATCCTCTAAATACTTTGCATGATCAGTTGTTGGGAAGAAAAGCAAGGGCTGTGAGGTTTTGGTTTTGTGTATTAAATAATGGGAAATGACACTCAGTTGCTATTCAAAACAATGCATTAGGGGGAGACAAGGAAGGTTGTCAACAAAGGGAAGTCAGTGTGTTTACTGTGTTCCTTCTCCTGCCATATAAAATACAGGACTGGCTTTTCTCAGGCTCTTTCCAAGTCTCTGCTTTCAGCCCAAAGAAACGTGTGCAGGCACAGCTATAAAATAACAAAGAAAGCAAGGCAACACCGTTTAGCTATGAGGTTTGCTTAGGTCTAAGAAGTGGCACGAGGTGTGAGCAATGGATGTGTAGTTGGAAATTCAGCCATGTCCTGCCTTTTTCCTCCTTGGGTTTTCCCTGGCCAAAACCAACCAAGCAAGCAAATAAACGATCTGCTCTGCCTATCTAGTTCTGCCATATGCAACTGATTACTTTAGGGATTCTTTACCACGAGATTGTTAAGACAAAAGGTAGTCACTAAGACTAAGTGTAAAATGAACTTAAAAAAAGAAGTGTTGAGCTCCCCACTGGCTTACCTAGGTATCATCATTCTAAAGAAAAACACAAAGAACTCTTATGCACAATACTTTGATTTTGTGAATTTTTAGGAAAAAAACCATAATAAGCTATGTGAATATTTTAGGTTTTGGTAATTTTGAGGTAACAAGAAAATGTACAGAGCAATGTGATTTGTTTGTTTTGTTTGTTTTTTAAGTACATCTGGCCTTGACCTCACTGCATAGCACAGGCCGCCCTCAAACATACAGATACCTGGTGGTCTGGGCTTTCAGAATATTGGGATTATAGTGTTTGCTACTGTCCCCAGGTGTCTGTGACTTGCTTGTTGTTATTATAACTTCTTTAGTTGCCTTTTTAAAACTTTAAATTATAGAAATTTTTACAAACACTATTTTGGAGGAGCAGGGCAGGCATATCTTCCTGAGGAACCATAGACAACTCACACCTGGAAAATCACAGTCCTCGCTATTTAGTCAAAATTGACTTCAGTCATTCTTTCTCCATTGCAGAATATTTCGATAACCAATCCTGATATTTCCTCTCATTTCTGTAGCAGCTAACTTCATCCCCCCAACTTTTCCTGTTAAGTAAGCTTCCCTGGGAATGCGGAAGGGTGTTCTCTCTGGTTGCTTCTTTCTATACGTTTGTGATTCCTCCCCACCCCCTTACTTTGAAGACTGTTTTTTAACTCTTTGGATTACTCTTTTGTCCCTTCTCTGAGGTCTGTGTTTGCCCTTGTAGATATATCATGGTTCCATCCCTATTCTAAATGGGACAGTTGCGGAGGCACTTTGGAATGTTCTTGTGACTGGTTTCTTGGAAGCTTCCTAACTTTCAATTTCGTCAACGGTCCTGAGTCTCTATGCTTACCTAACTCCACAGAGCTATGTAGCCCAGTCTTAAGTTTCTATTCATTTAAGAGAAAGTTTCAAAAGACAACAATTTGAAGATGAAGCCTTAGGGACTGTTCTCACAGGGAGATGTTCTCACAGAGCATCTGATGCAACTGTTCTGCTATAGTGAATGTAGCATCCTTGGTGTAGCATTTGAAATATTGTCATTGTCCTTTGTGGAGGAGGGGAACTCAAGATGAAACAGAATGTCATAAGAAAGTGGCATCATGGTAGAGCTGAAGAGAGATGGGCATTGTTAGAAGGTTGCCAGGTAGCCGAGTTGCCTCTTGGAGTCACTACGTAGTCACCTCTACAGTGGGCAGGTTCTTTTTTTGTGTTTCTCAAGATGCAATGTTTTGGGGAAAATGAAATCCAAACTCCAAGATTCTGTATAAAGTAAAACAGACTGATAAAAACCTATTGATGACAAGTAGGACTTTTATTCTCCCTGAAGCATTGTGTCAGCAGGCTGTTGATAGGAAATGATGTAATGGCAATGGGACCCCCATTTTGTATGCAGCTCCTCTTGGCCAACATGTTTAATATATATCGAATATTCCAAGGTATCAAATGCAAGCCAATGGGGAAAGCCTTCCAAACACCAGCGCATGAGTTACACGTGAGTAAGCATGAAGAGAAGAGTGTTGAGGCTATCTCTAGACTATCGACTCACTTAACCTTAGCTGCTGTGATACTTGACACCTAAAAATTGAGATCTGGGATGCTGGCTTTCAGAGGAGAAGCTTTTCAGAGCTCTAAATAGGTCAGACATAAAATTCAACCTTTGAGAGGATCCAATTAGTTGGTAAGGCATCAGACCTTCCACGTAGATTCCAATTGCAGTCAGATTTCTCTTGGGGTGAAAGAAAAAAAAAGAGGTGGTTTCTCATAAAAAAAAACAATGACAGCAGTGAAATGGAGACTTGTGGGTGAATAATTGTAAGATATGGAGATTTACATAGTTTATAGCATGTGGGATATAAGGCATAATTTTAATGTCTTGACTATAATTTTTAATAGGTTCTTCTGGTCTCAGAACTACCTGACCAGACACCACTAACCTTCCCTCTTTGACATCAGAATTTCTTCATAAAATGCAGTCTGGAGTTTATCTTATACTTATTTTAAAGAATGACAGTTCTACTGTAAAGTCTTCAAAATCTCTGGCTCCCAGGAAACAAGGTACCCTCCAAGATTCTAGCTTGCACTCTGGTCTCTAGAGGATAAGCTGCTAGCACTGGCATTAGTGGAAAACAGGAACTCTTCAAATTGATGATCATCTTAAACTTGATTGTGTGATAGACCTTCCCAAGAAACCCACCTGCCTGGGATTTGGGACTTTACATTTTTAAAAATGGTTTGACAGCTTTGTACATTTACACAGTGAATTTTAGTGTTTATGAGGCAGCCACATTTTTGTGTGTGAAAGATTAGATGACATTTCAAGTGTAGACTTTCCATGTCCTGGGAACTTAGTCAACTAACCCATCTCCTTCACCCAAAGCCAATAGAAACACTTGGTCATCAGAAACATAAATCAAATATTACCAAACACACTCAAAACTAGTTCCTAGCAACCCTGGAGTTTGCTACATAATTCCACATCTGTCTTTTGTAGACCTGCTGAGCTAGTTGGAGATTTTCTTCTGACTTCCAGAGCCCCAGGGGAAATGTCTAAAAGAAAAGAAACCTACTTTTTCATGCTAGGTTAAAAAAAAAAAAAATACATTCAGTTATTACTCCAATCATCTAAAATAATCTTGATTCTTTTTTGAAAGGAAAAAAAAAATACCCTTTTCATATCATTGCCTACCGGTGTACTTTCTGTTTGGTTTAATTTGATCAAAAGCCCTTCAAGCTGTCCTAAGACCTATATGCCCTGGAAGTCCTCTCTTTTTTTCCAAACCCTGCTATTTATGAGAGAGAATTTTACCCATGCCACAAGAAGGATACAGACTCCGTGGAAAACAGTAGGAAGGAGCCATTATTCAGAGAGAAAGAAGTTAGGTAGCATTGCTGGGGAGAAGGACGTGTGTGTCTCCCGAGAAAGACTTGATTGTGAAAAGTCTTTATTCTTAAGTGCAGAGATGACAAAATACTAAAGATAGTTTTGAAAACCACTACTGTTTTTCTTAAAAAAAAAGAAAAAAAAGAAAAAGAAAAAAAGAAAAAAAAAGCTCTCTAATTTTTGATGATGTGATTTAGAAAGCAAGTCTTCATAGTGTGTGTTTTCTTAAGTCGCTCAGAATCCTGTATCACACCCTAACCCTATAGAAAAATCGCAGTGGTGACGCTGGTGGATCAACACAAATGGGAAAGGTCCGGTGGTAGGAGAGCTGAGGATTCAGGTGAAGGATGTATTTTTTTTTAACTGGGGTCTGTGTCCCTCGCCAGAGTGGCCCAGGAAGGAATCAGTTCTGGCCTCAGGGCTCTAATCCTTTTGCAGGCTCCGCCCAGGGAGCTGCTTGGCTGGGGGTGAGGGGGGCAGGGCCCAGCTTAAGTTTCATGTACAGGCACACTGCTCCTGGGGAGCCAGTTCCACCACTGGGTTCTCTAGCTTCCTCAGAATATTCTTAGATGAATCTCACAAGCCAAGCCCCTTACATCATCATTTATTTTCACACACAGCAAGTTTTCCACCACAAGTGCAGCGAAAGCCACACTGAGACCTCAGACCTTCCAAACCCTTCATCTAGTTCTTAGCTTTTAGCGCTGCTGCTGATTTTCTCCCTCTGGACTAGAGAGAAAGTCATCGCTTGTGGTTTATATAAGGACCCTGTATGTCTCCGTGTTTGCTTCCTAAGTGATTAAAAATAATCCTTTTTATTGACTTAACTCTTGCTTTAACTCTTGCCTTAAATTGATCATCTGCCTTATTAGTATGTGTCAGGAATGAGAGGCAGAAGTGATTCATTTGGTTTTGTGAGAAGAAAACTGAAGTCCTGTGGGTTGAGATGATGAGTTGAAAATCACAAAACCTAGATGTGATGGAGTTGGGTTTTACACATTAACTCCAAAGCCCATATCCTTACCTTTTTGCACCATCAAGGTCTAACAGCAAAACTGCATGTCTAGGTGGTGATATGGAAGCATACTTCTCCTTGCATGCTTCAGGGTTCTGGAATTTTCTGAAGGAAACCAGAGATGAGATATTGTTCTTAACTGATATTTAAAGTCTAAGTGACTAGGCATACAGGTAGTAGTATATTAAAGGACCAGAAATAAAAAGTGAGAAGTTGAAGATGAAGCTTTTAATGGCTAGTAGCGATGGGACGGAGAAAGGATTGGCTCAGAGGACTCGGTGGAAGAGATGGAGCTTATAGTAGGAGGGAGGAAGGGAAGGCAGGTAGTGGGGGTAAGAGAATAGATGCACAGCACAGGAGAGAATTTAACACTGGGGAAAGGCCATGGAATTGTTAGGAAACACAGACTAGGAAAGAGCAAACAGCAAGGGAATGAGATTTAGCTAGGGGATAAGATGCTCAATACTTCCAAGCAGTAGGTGTGTTCAAGTCTGCCTCTGGCCCTTCAGGAATAAGGATGTATTCAAAATAGTCAGGAAGGGGATGGAGAGACAGCTCAGTGGTTCAGATCCCTCACTGTTCTTCCTTCAGAGAACCAGAGTTCACATCCCAACACCCATATCGGGCAGATCACAGCCACAGCTACAAGGGATCTGATACCTTTTTATAGCCTCCATGAGTACAGCATACATATGCTCATACATGGGCACATATAAAAAATTAATCTTGTGATAAATAATGATGTATCTCAATCTGCATAAAATTTCCACCCTCTTTTTGCAACATTTTTGCCTACTCATGATTAAAGACCCAACTTCATGGTCATGCCTAGCATAAAATGTTGGGATCACCTGTACACCACCTCTTCCCTACCTAGCATATAAGCTCTACTAGTAGCTCGCTGTGGAGCTGTCTCCACATTTGCTCCATGAATAGGCAAAACAAAACAAACTAGCTAGCCCTCAGAACTTATTTTATTATTTTAATCATTTAAAAAAAAAAACTAGAACCATAGCAAACACATTTCCGTTTTTGTGATTTTGTTCTCATATGATGGGTTCCATTACCTGATGAACCATGCACACACACATTGGAAATAAGAGAATCCACTTCTAAAGATTAGCAAGCCAAGCAGAGTGGTCAATGTGGCTTTAGGTCTTTGTTTTTACATGTGATACACATACATACATACATACATACATACATACATACATACATACATGGCAGGGTTTTCAGAATCAGAAGATCTTTGACATTTGCTATCAAAAGTTAATTTCATTTTCAGGGTGACTCATCTTCCCCCCAAAACACTTCAATTGGGCCTGTATCTTGGCTATTTTCTTGAACCTTAATGCATTTTAAAGCCTAGCAAATTGGTCTATAAGTTAAATGACAAAATCAAGATTACAGACTGTCTAGACTGTTTAGAGTAATGGCTGAAAGTGAGATTTAGCTAGGGGATAAGTAGAAAGTATGTTTGATAGCTTTTGACCCCTGTACTCACTTCCATTTCTTGACTTGCCAAATATCTGTATAATTATCAGCTCCCATATCTGTCTGATGAAAACTGTGCTGCCGAGGTCAAGGACTGCTTCCTATTTTTTCCAGAGGCCTCGCACTTGGCAGGCCATTCAATAAATATTTTTTAAATTGACCTGAATTAGAGCTGCAAAAAGAATCACAGACAAAGGAAGCAATGAAGCAACAGCTCTCTTCTGAAAGGGCCTGGGGATTTCCACAAGCTCACCGGCGTGTTCAGAAGCTGCCACGGACAGGATAACATTGGATGAGCTGATGGGATCTGGCTGTGTGGTGTATCCCAGGATTCACAGCTTCTGCTACTGCTGCAGATTTCCCCAGTCCTCCCTCTGAGTCAACTGACTTCTATAGCTTCTGGCCCCCACTGGCAGCATCATTATGCTTATTTGGCCTCGTGTGTGTGTGTGTGTGTGTGTGTGTGTGTGTGTGTGTGTGTGTGTGTGTGTGTGCCCCTCTCTCCTTTCACTTTCTACAACTCAATGACTTAATCCCTCTTATTTCTTTTTTGCTCAGGAATGTTTGTGCTTCCTTATTTGGTATTCCCATTTCATCTTTTTCTTACATTCCAGAGTGTTCTTTTATCTTCCTCTGTGAACTCAGTGCTAGGCTCACAGCCTCCTTTGCTCATCCACCTGTATCCATCAAATTCTAGAGTTCCAGTAAGTAAGACTCATGTGGTAACTCAGCTGAAAACTGGGCTCCCGGGCAAGGAAGAGTTACTTTCTCTCACCTATATCCAATTGCCCATCTATAGCTGGATTGACTACAACCTTCTACATCCAGCATCATAAACTCAAATTCTCTGTATTACTACCTTGAGCCTTCCCTTACTACCCACCCCCAAGCCCTGTGCAGATCGTAAGATTAGCCACTCAGGAGCTTTTTGCACATACTGGCTTTTTTGGCTCCCTTGTCCTCCAGCTTCAAATTTGCTGTATTTAGTCAGGGTTACCATTGCTATGACGAGGCACCATAACCCAAGAAACTTAGAAGGAGGAAAGGGTTTATTTGGTTCAGGCTTCCAAATCACAGTTCATCATCAAAGGAAGTCAGGAAGTCAAGCAAGACAAGGGACCTGGTGGCAGGAGCTGATGCAGAAGGCAAGGGACCTGGAGGCAGGAGCTGATGCAGAAGACAAGGGACCTGGTGGCAGGAGCTGATACAGAAAAGAAGGGACCTGGTGGCAGGAAGCTGAGGAGGGGTACTGCTTATGGACTTGCTCATGGCTTGCTCAGCCTTCTTTCTTATAGAACCTAGGACCACCATATCCTACAGGTTTGCCTACAACCTGATCTTACAGAGAGGCATTTTCTAAATTGAGGCTCTCTCCTCTCTAATGACTTTAGCTTGTTTCAAGTTCACATAAAACTAGCCAGTACAATTGCCAAATCTCAACCCTGGATAACCCCTTCCACTCATGGCTCACATCTTCCTCTGATGTGAGCCCATCTTTCTGGCTCTAACCTCAAGCTTTTCCAATCTGTTTTTCAAGTTATCTTTGTTAATCACAAATCCGATTTGCTTTTAAAAATAAATGTGAGATCCTTCAGATTTATCTCTGTCTAATGTCAGTGTATTCCTAAGTATTCCATGGTAATTTCTGGAAAGGAGATAGGAGTAGAGATGATGACACGGCACCTAGCTGCAGCTTATCTTTCTTGTCCCAAGGAAAACAAGAGTGTGCAGCTGTATCATTTGTAGCTATGGCAATCACAAATTATCATACTTTTAAGTTGTGATTTTATTATTATTCTGATTTTTACAGTGTTTTAAAATTTTGCCCATGGGTAAATTTTTAATTAGGAAAATGGAGAAAGATAAAGGAATCCATGTCTACCTTGTGTGCAAGCTAGACTAATGCCACCAGCACGTCTCTTAGAAGAATCCTGGTGACTCTAACTAAACCACAGGCAGACAGTTGAATTGTAAATGAAATTCCCTGTACATACATTAAAATCAGTGAGTTCTATATGTTGTTATGGCAACAGAATAAGATCATTTTTTTCCTAATTCATCTGCGGTATTGTTTTGCGTTTTGGTTTATAACCTCTATAACGGAACCCTGAAAAGGATAGCTATTTTTTTGCTGTTATTATTCTCAATGACTGTATTTTAATTTTTGACATAGGTTTTCTTCCATAGCCAAAATCATCCTTGAACTGTTTAAATTTATTACATGTGTTTATATATACATAGCCCATGCATGCTAGTTGTAATTTCATGGTAATCTGGCTTTAGCTTCCCAGGTGCTAGGATGGCAGGTATGAGCTACAAAACACTGATTCTTTAAAAGATCCAGTTCAATATTCAAATAAAAGATGGCTATTTTAAAATAAGTATTTTTGTTATTATTTTTGAAAGGCTTCATTCTTACATATCTCTACTTTTGTAAACTTTGCTTGCCATGAGTATGAGTCCCCATATATCCAGGCATGTGTTGAACACACACACACACACACACACACACACACACACACGTTACCTGCTAGGAAAGAGGGCTGGAAACTGTTGGCTAGAAAAATAGTGATTCTGTGCATGATCATCTCGATTAGTTATTTGCTTATATATTTGTCATTTTTGAAATTCAGAGAAGGCCTTGTAACAGGAAAAGAAGCTTTGGGAGTTACTTGAGTTCTCAGCCTCACCTCAGTCTCCGGAGGTGACTGATCACGTCACATAAAAGAACTGTTCAGACCAGCAATTCCTCAGAGCCCACTGACAGACTGCAGGGCAAGGGAGGAAGGGAGGGTGCTTGCATGGTGGCCATGAGCTTCCTGGATGTAGAAGGGACGTGAAGGTTATCAGGATCATTACATCAAGACATGTAATTATTCCACCAGCCCGTCCAAGTTCCACCCCACACATGCATTCTCGGTTGCTGTGCTGCCAACCAGGCATTCTCACGCAGGGGAAGCATCCAAACGTTCCATGGAGCCTCGGCCCCCTGTCTCGTAACAGTTGCTCTTTGGTGGAATTTTGGAGTGATGTAGCAGTACTGGCGTGGAGTATACCTCTTGCTGTGTGTCACTGGATTCGTTTTTGATTGAGCCAATGCCAACAGAGATCATTTTCATTCTACTAGAGCTACTGAAAATTAGGCAAATGATCATTTTGAAATGAGTTCTCTGGGTAGACCACATTGACTCAGATAGCTGAGTTTGGGGAGTGTGGGAGAGCTTCTGCAGATTCAGGTCCAGGAAATACCATGCTGTAATAAAATGTGCACTCTTAAGTGAGTGTCCTGCCAAGATCCATATCACACACTGTTATCCTTAAATCTCTGAGCCTTGCTTTCCTAAAATATGTGAAATGATGGTACCCACTTTTCTAAGGTCATTTCGGGGATCAAATGAGATAGGGTGGACATGTTCTAAATATCCAACATTATTGTAGAAATACTAGATATTATTAAGGTAGTATAGTTGAAGTAAATATTCTAAACAATTCATGATAATTTAACACTGTTCAAAGAATAGTGATTTTTTTTTTTTTATTTAAATGAAAAGGGGAGAGGGTGGATGGAGGGATTCCTCCCAAACCTACGTCTTACCTTGGAATCAGAAATAAAATTTCGTTACTTTGTTTTCTTGGGAATTTGAAATAATTCAGTGTTTGGAAGTGCTCCTGATAATTTATGAAATTCTTAGGGAAATGGATGGATCTGGAGAATATCATCCTGAGTGAGGTAACCCAAT
>NW_022196900.1:15829467-15888566 GCF_008632895.1 Mastomys coucha
AAAATATCTAAAAAAAAAAAAAAGAAAAAAGAAAGCATGTACCACCACTCCCTGCTATGCCACTTCGGTATACCTCATTTGTAGATGTGCCAGTTTTCCCTAATGCGTCTAGAAAAGCTACCACCATGAGCCCCAGGAAGGAGCTCTCTCTGTGTCTGAGATCCTAAAGCTACTTTTAATACTACCTTCTGCAAGTCTGTTCTTGTAACTGCAGTATCTGTCACCTACCTATCTTGGAAGGAACACTATTGCCACCCTTGCTTCCTTGCCAGTTAGTCTTTCTTGCCTAAAACTGCTAGCAGCCTATGTTCTTTCAGCATTTTATGGACCAGCTCTCCTAACTGACTGACTCTGGCAACATTCACCAGGGAAAGAGCCCTGACTTCTTACAGTTTACCTCCGTTGTCCATTCCTCTTTAGTGGTTGCACACTGGTCCCAACAAACAAGTCTCTGGTTTCTGGTCTCTCCTAGTCCTTTTTTGTCTATGGCATTTAAAACCGCTGATCTTCCTTCTAGGCAAACCCTTCTCCCTCAATTTGGTTCTTTTGCCTGTCTCAGGCTCTCCTCTGGCCTCTCCTCCCTCACTTGCTCCACCTGCAAGGTATAGCTTTCACCTCAAAAGTTCTAGAGTATAACATAGTAGTCACATCCCAAACTGGTCCAGAACTTTTGGGACTCATCAAGAATCCCTCTTCATCATCTTCTGCCTGATTTTCCATCAGTCAATCGGTTGCCTACCTCGTCATCTCTTCTGACCTCAGCCATCACCATCCCGCCTCCAGTTCAGTCTCTTCTCAGAAAGACTGATTTCTGTCGATCTCTATTATAAATCTTTAAAAGCTCTCCATGGCCTAGTCGAAAGCTATAGGACTCAGGACCCTCCTCACCCACTCCAACTCCAGCCTGCTTTCTTCTGTTGGCTGCCCACTCCCCATCCCCCACCCCCCACCCCCCAGCAAACACGAATGAGCATCAGTCTTCTACCCTTTTGCACTTATCCATGCCTTTCTCCTTTCATGCATCTCTGCATCTCCAGACCCTGCTCATTCTTCAAAGCTACACAGCACCCCCTGCACCTCTGATGACCCCAGATAAGGATCCATTCTCTCCCTCTCCAATCCGATGGTTCTTTGCCCTTCCTTTTGGCTTATTCTGCTATCTCTATAATATTACCTGAAGGGAACTTATTAATAGTAAAGGTTTTATCATCTTTCTAGTCTAAATATCTGGCATAAAGCCACCTCTTCCTGGAGTAGATAGTCTCCTGTAAATGTAAAATAAAAACCATTTATGTTCCACAATCCAAAAGTATAAAGCATTGAATTAAGAGCTTAAGTTTGTGTGTGTGTGTGTGTGTGTGTGTGTGTGTGTGTGTGTGTACGTGTGTATGTGTGTATGCACTCAATGCATCTCCAGACTTTTTCAACAAAGCAGGTAGCAGAGGCTCAGGGTGTTTGTTTCCTTGGCACTGCATGTGTGATTAGTGATCTCCCCTGTTAACCTGAGAGTTCTTTGAATTTGAAGTCCCACTATCTTTGTCTTTATCAATTTCTAATATAGAGACTGGAGAAATGGCTCACTAGTTAAGAATGAATAGAGCTCTTGCAGAGAGCTTGAGTTCTTTTCCCAGAACCTACTTCAGACAGTTCACAACAGCCAGTAACTCCAGCTCCAGGGGTGTCTAGCATCCTCTTCTGCTTTCCTTGGGTACCTTGTACATATATACTCATACACGAATACACACATACATATAAGTAAAGCTAATAGATGTTTTAAAAATTACTAATATATAATAATTTCATATTTGTTTTGAATAAAGAAATCATTTCTAAATAAATTCAGAAGAATATGAGTATTGACAAAATAGTATTTTGACTTCTAAGTAAAGTATTAAGTGTCCTTAAGTTGACTGGTGGATATTAAAACTAAAGAGTAAAATGCAGCTCTGGATTCTTTGGGGAGTCACTAGGACTCTGGGCTGTTGGCCACCCATGTGGATGCCGAGCCCGTGCTGTGTGTAGTGTGCCAATACACCATGCAGTTACCTGGGCTTACTGTCTTCACTTGAAGGGAAAGTAGGAAGCAGAAAAGGCCGACGCCTGAGTCGCCTTCTTTCCTTTCCCTCCGTAGGCCTGTAATAGATTCCAGATGTGCGTGGCAATAGGGACTGAGTTTCAAGTGAGCAGTTCCAACAAGCTAGTAAAGTCCAGATGAGAAACAGTAGTGGATTCTACTGACCAGAGCGTGGAGTCTCGGGTTACGGGTACCACTCTGTTATCAGTAGGGATGGGGAGTCCATTTAAGGCAAGCTGCTTTCCTCATTTGTTTGGGCATGGCTAAAGTACAACCTCTAGATGTGGAAATGGTTAAAACGTAAGGCTTCTATTCTGGCCTGCCCTGTTTCAAGCCTTCCAGTGACTGTATACTTTGTTTTCAAAATAATTTCCAGGTCAGCATAAGAATTTCTTACACGGACGGCGCTTTGCCCTTGTCACTCTCTGTCATACCTTCCCGCCTGCACACTGAGCTCCAGACGCCTCCTGATACCTTGTCTATTTGAGTCCCACATTCTAGACTGTGACCATGTTGCTCTTTCTGGATGGCCTTCTTTACTTGCTTGTTTTTTCACTTGTTTTGTGGACTTAAACAACTTTTTAAAAAAACACTAGGCAGACTTCTCAGGACAGGTATTCCTGGGAAGCAATTCAGGCTAAGCCAGAGGTTCTCAGGGGATCAAGGATGCCCTCCTCAGTCACATAGTAAAACCCAAAGTCCAAATTCAAACCTAGATGTTTGTGACACTGCCCCTCACAGACATCAGGGAAGACCAGAAATGCTGCTGAAAGAAACCTAGCAAAATAGCTGGGAAAGAATCCACAGAGTGAAAAGCCACATCTATAAACTGGACATCAACAAATGTGTTCCAAATGCAAATAAGTTTGAAGGAAAGCAAGAGGAAATGAATCCTAGAATGTTTGCCAGGAAAACCACTGCAATTTGGGAATTAAATTTGCTCTGACAAGCCTGCTTTTACAAGCTGATATGTGACCATTCTGTGTACTTATGATGGTAACCATTCTATTTGTATTATTTTCTTTTTGTCTATTTGTTTGTTTGTTTTATTATCTTTATTCTATGTATATTAGCACACTGTAGCTACCTTCAGACACACCAGAAGAGGGTATCAGATTCCATTATAGATAGTTGTGAGCCACCATGTGGTTGCTAGGAATTGAACTCAGGACCTTTGGAAGAGCAGTCAGTGCTCTTAACCACTAAGCCATCTCTCTAGCCCCTCTATCTGTATTATTTGCATTGAGCTCTACCTTTGATCTAGACCCAGGCCCCTCCCACAGTTGACCCCTCCCTACTTTAACCATCTCTACTTCCAGCGTATTAGTGAAGCTAGCAGTAGCCATGAATTTAGATTTATTTAGAGACAACCAAACAAAAGGGAGCTGTGAGCATCTACCTTGTGTGTAGAGATGGAATGACTGCCCTGTCCTATCATTATTGTGGTCTGAGAGATTGGCACTCTAGTCAATGTAGTCCAGTTAAGGTGGCCAGACTCCAAGGTTTCTCTCTTTAATCCTTGGCTATCCTGGAACTCTGTAGAGCAGACTAACCTCGAACTCACAGAGATGCCCCTGCCTGGGCCTCCTGAGTGCTGGGATTATAGATATATGCCACCAAGCCCAGGTTTGCTGGAATACTCTTATTCAGTGAAAAGCTTGTATGATGTGGGCTTTAATTGATGTGGAAGGTTTTAGAGGCATTCCTATGTAATAGACATTGTCCTTCACACGATGTCCTCACACTGACTTGACCATTAGCATCTCCCTTTGACGAATGGAAGATCAAGAAGTCTGCTTGGTTGAATCCCCTGAGCTATGAGAGACTTATAAGCATGCTCTAAAGAGGGAGTATTGCTCTTATTCTCCCCTCAGTTTTCTCATCTATAAAATGGAAGGTAATAGTTCTGTATGGTCATAGTGAAGTTCAGAGAGAGACTATCAGACATACCAGACAGAGCCAGTACTAGGTGAATCTCTGTCTCACTCGCTGAGCCCTCCAGATTTGGGGAGGCTTATATTACACACCCTAGGCAGCTTCACGGAGCAGATTGCTCCTCCAGGTGAACTTGGAGTGGGTGGTGGAACTCTCCTGAGGGAAGAACCTACTGCTTTAGTGGTGATTAAAAATATAGCTTAACCCAGAGCGAGGATTTTCTCCCACTGCATGAGAATAAGTGGAAATAAAAGAATAAAGGGTAAGAAAGAAACCCACTGGGTTTGTTGGTTTAGAGACTCCAGCTTGGGGATGGTTTTAAAACAGCTTTGTGCTTTGAAGTGTGGCTGCTCATCCCTGTTCTTGATCAGACATCGCCCTTCTCACCTGATTTCCATACATCCCTTGGAGCACTACATGCCTCTAAATATATGTGCTTAGACCAGATGTGCTTTCTTCCTGATTAATCTTTTAAGCAATCTCCACAATGGTTTCCTGTCTGGCTCACACGGCTCGGCTTGTAGCCAGCCTTCCATACACTGTGACCAGCTCCTTGAAGTCAGTAGGCATCTCCCCTCAAGGCAGATCTTGAGGAAGAACCATGGTTTCACCCATGGCCTGTGAGCTCTAAATACCTTCTGAGGTTACGCAGGAGCACTCTGTGGAGGAGGCCAAGTCATTTCTAGAAAGGAGCCTTTGTACTCCGTGCTTTTTTTGTTGGATCGTTCAGGTGGTAAAGACATCTATAGGATCTAAACGAACAGCAGGAAACATTACTTCCTCATCACACAATTCAAAAGAGTCACAGGTGAATTATGCATTTGGTATTGTAAGAACCTCTCAATTAACAATGGCAGATGCCACCCAGAGTTTTCTTAAAGAAAGGGGGGGAAAAAGCTTAGGAAAAGGCCCCTTCCCTGAGCATTCATTTGCTTCTCTGCAAATTCCCAGCCTGTTTCAAGGAGGGTTGTAAAGAATAGAATCTTTGAGTTGTGAATACCATCTAGTGAAGAGTGTATCTTAATGACTGTGACAAGGGGGTGGAGGGAGGCACTTTTTAAAAACTGGGCCACACAGAAGCCGCAGGTTAGGTTGCTGCTTCTCTACTGAGTGTGTTCCTAACATGAAACCATCAGAGCTTCTCCAAGCTGCCATAAGCCTTTATGTAAGGTGAACGACTTGTTTACTACCTATCTGGAAGGAAAGCACATTCCTGATGGTGGACAATGTTATGCAGGAAAAATGTCTAAAGATAACCCAGGGATACTTTGCCACGGGCTGCAAAGAGTTCTACTTCGTGAGTCTTGGTGTTGACTGTGTTAAAGCCATGGTATATTCAAGGGGCGTGACTCACGTACAGCTGAGGATCTTGCAAACATCTGTGTCTGCCACTGGCTGCATAAAAAGAAAGACGAGAATGCTGCACATGGCATCACCTCAAGTGGCTTCCAGATGTTCTAGCACCCTCTTTTTCACAGTAGTAGCTTACAGCTGATTTCGAGGTAGGGCCAAAAATGAGTGCCTTTGGCATCTTAGAATGGCTGTGGCTTCTGAATTCCTTCCCATTCAAATTCCAGTGTCTAGAAGCCATTGTCCTTGTAATTAAGATCTAAGCTCATTTCAGTGAAAGTAGGTCAGTGTTTCAGTGGGAAGGCTCTATTAAACCTGCATCCAAAAACGAGACTGGCATTTGGCCAATTGGATTTTGTTTTTTAAATCTCAGTTTTGCAGCCCCATGTTTGCAGTTTGAACTCCGGATATTTACAGCACGTTTATTTGGTTCGTTTTTTTTTTTTTTTTTTAAAGATTTATTTATGTATTCTATGTAAGTACACTGTAGTTGTCTTCAGACACACTAGAAGAGGGAATCAGATCTCATTACAAATAGTTGTGAGGTACCATGTGCTTGCTGGAATTTGAACTCAGGACCTCTGGAAGAGCAATCAATGCTCTTAACTGCTGAGCCACCTCTCCAGCTCCATATTAGGTTCTTGCTTTAGGATAGGCCCTGAGCAAAGTGTCAAGGGAGGTCAACATGCAAAGTGGGAGTAGCAGATAGATTGATGCACAGATGCATAGTGTGCTGGGCTAAATAAATAAGTTAATCTCTGTATGGCATCGTGAGTACTGATAGATCCAGAGGGGAATGGAGTAAGGACAAATCCAGAAGAATCAAGGGGAATCCTCCTAGTGACAGCAAATTTGAATTGAGTTCATTTTGATTAACATGTATTTCCAGGATGAAATAAATGCCTAAGAAGCTTTTGTGGATGGTGTTAAATACTGTATGGCAACCATGAGCATCTGAGGTGGGGATGGTTTCTTGTCTGGGGTGGCTGTTATGATCACACTTGTATATTATGATAGAAATGACTCCAAGTGGGGGAAGCATGGGGGAATAGGTCTGCTAGGAATGCTTGGACAACCAAGAGAGCCTGAATGTGGGCAGCAACAATGGGTTCATGAGTAGACTGCAAAGAACTTTCCAGTGGGTTTGGCTTATGCAGAGACAAAAAGAGGAAAATGAATCAATCAAGCTTTCTCTACCTCCTTGACTTGGTGATTATTGATGCCATTGAGTTGAAAGATACAGAAAGACAAGTAGGGGGCTGGAGAGATGGCTCAGCGGGTAAGAGTGCTGGCTGCTCTTCTGAAGGACCTGTGTTCAAATCCCAGCAACCACATGGTGGCTCACAGCCATCCATAATGAGATCTGACACCTCCTTCTGGTGTGTCTATATAATAATAAAGAAGTCTTTAGAGCCAGGCAGTGGTGGCGCACTCCTTTAATCCCAGCACTTGGGAGGCAGAGGCAGGCGGATTTCTGAGCCTGGTCTACAGAGTGAGTTCCAGGTCGGCCAGGGCTACACAGAGAAACCCTGTCTCAAAACAAAACAAAACAAAACAAAAAACAAAAAAAAACAAAAAAACAAGTGGACCTTTTTAATTAAGATCAAATGAAAGGAAAAGTAAGGTGTCTTATTGACTTGGCTCTGCCTGGCCCAGAATCCCCCAGGTACTGAACGAGAGACAGCCTGAAGCTCATGCAGAGTTAAGCCTCTGAAAGACACTTTCAAAAAGCTAAAGTGTGATGGCAAATACATCTCAGAGAAAATGTCCGTAATTTGACGGCTTCTGTGGTTTTGAAGACTAGGACATTTTATATTGTTTGTGATTTCCCCCTCATCCAGTCCCTGATCATATTTCAAGGTTTTGTTTTTACTCATCAGAATGACAGGAAGTTTTCAGAATCTGTTTCCTTCAAGTCTGGCCTCAGACTTATTTTCAGGATGAGGTGTTTGTTTTTCCGATTGTTTCCATGACAACCAAGCCTGGAATTCCTATATATAGTCACCCAGCATCCATTGTTCCTCTGGCCATTGTATCATGATCTTATGTGCCCAGGCCAGAGAACTCCACTGATCAGAGAAGACAGGGAGGTGCCAGAGTCCTTGGCCTGGAGATTCTCAAGACAAAAATCAAAAGGAGGAAATAAAATAATGTAACTGTCCCTAGAGATTTATGCTCCACCACAGACACGATCCAGAATTCAGGTGGCATGTGTTTGAAAGCTTCACTTCCTACACAGTTTTCTTTTGCAATGTCCTGTAGAAACATCATCTTCAGAGGAAGTAAGTGGAAAGTTAGAACTGACCGCCTGGAGTTTTTATTGTAAGTCTGCATGCCAGTTTCCTTGCACAGCAAGTATCTCGAGAAAGAGAGTAGAGTTGAGGTACAAAGGAACTTAGACAGGGGCCCAGAGATCTTTTTAAATAAATAAATTTAATGAAGCCCATGAATCCTCTGACAGCTCTAAGCTACATACTCAGTATCTTAGCCAGTTCTATTTTGAAGAGACACGGCGAGCATGAGACACCATCAGCCCAGAGGAAAGCAGGATGGCTCACAGGCAGACAAGGTGCTGGAGAAGGACCTAAGGGTTCTGCATCCAGATTCACAAACACCAGGGAGGGGGGCCCACTGAGCCTGGCTTGAGCATTTGAAACTCCAGAGGCCACCACAATGATACACTTCCTCTAACCAGACCATACCTTCTAGTCCCTCTTACATAGTGCCACTTCTTAATGATCAATCATTCAAATATATGGTCCTACAGGTGCCATTCCTATTCATATCACTACACTAAGTAACGTGTGTGTGTGTGTGTGTGTGTGTGTGTGTGTGTGTGTTTATTTATACATGTTATTTTTTTCTTCATAAATTCAGTCTAGCAACTGTTTTATTATGTACTTTTCCAGACATTTGTGTATGTTTGACCTTCTTGCTGGTGAGCCAAGGACAAAGAAGAAACGTTGCCCTTGTGGTATATATCACATTGAAAATAAATATAAAACAGATTACCTGTCCAAGCACACTGAAACATTGTGAAGACAACAGTAGAGCAGGGCATTGTGGTACATGCCCTTAATCTCAGCATTCTGGAGGCAGAGGCAGGCAGGTCTCTGTGAGTTCAAGGCCACCTTGGTCTACAGAGTGAGTTCTAGGACAGCCTCCAGGGCTACACGCGAAACCAAAACACAAAATAACATGGCACAAAACTTATACTCTGCTACCCAATTTTAAATACTAAACATCCTCTTAATTATATTACACGTAGTCGCGCAGTACATCTCTCGGCCTCTGTGTTTGCATGACTGTGCTGCCTAGTTTTTAGATCAACTTGTTACAAGCTTGGGTTATCTGAGAAGCAGAAACCTCAATTGAGAAAACACCCCCATACGGTGGAGCAGTTGCAGAGTTTTGCAGTCTGCGGCCTAGGTCTTCCCTAGTGCGCTGCTGCTTAAGAGGGCTTAATGTAGTATGGGGTGCAATGAGGCCATGGTTGAACAAAAAGTTCATCTGGATTAGAGGTGATCCATTGACTCATTTGGACTTCACAAAGGAGGTGACTTTCAACAGAGTTTGGAAGGCTGGGTGGGAATTGCAGAACACCAAGTAACTTGGCCTGACCAAGGACCAACATCAATGACATACATGACTAGTTCTTGGAGGAAATCAGAACCAGTAGTATTTATGGAATATAAAGACCCAAGAGATCTGTGGATGAGAAGGCATGGGATGGAGAAGAAGAGCAGTGCTGATAGTGGGCCATGAGACTTTCATCTAGCGCATGGTTACACCTCCAATGTAGAAGGGGGGGGGCATCCACTAACATTCAGAATGCAGGAGGAAGAATTTGAGATAGCTCGTTTCTAGTATCCTGAGTGGTTTTGAGGCATCCTCTGAACCCAACTGTAGATGAAAGACTGATGACATCATCCCAAAGGGGCATTGCCATTCTTTCCCAAGGCAACAGAATCATCTGTTCACTCCAGATTCGTAGGATATTGTTGGCATATACATAAAAACTCAAACTGCTTTTGTCTTTTGTCAAAGTTTCAAATTGCTTCTATCATAGAGGCTGTATACCAGGCCAGAAGCCCCCTGCTACCAACTACAGTATGTCTTTAACTGCTCTCTTTCCATGGTTAGTGAGCCTTTCTAAATTGCTATTTCGTAGCTAGAGAGAGTGAAACCATGTTTCTCTTTATCTCAATTTTACCCTTTATCCCCCACCCTGTTTTGGATATCTGCACCTATGTTTAACCAACCCTTTGCCGATGACTCATCTGCTTTTCTGAAGAAAATTATAATCCACGTATTATTATTAAACCCTTCTTTTGGTTTTTCTGCAGTGCGATCTTGCCGTGTGATCCAGGCTAGCCTGGAACTCGGCCTGTAGACAAGTTTGGTCCTGAACTTGTAGCAATCCTCCTGCTTCTGACTTCTGAGTGGTGACGGGATTGCAGGGGTATATCGGCACGCATGGCTGTTGGGAAGTTTTATACTGTTGTTGAACTTCAGGGTTTTACCAGTTTGTTTTCACAACGTATACCTTCTCCTTTCTGCTGCTTGTGCTTCTGGGTCTAGATCCACTCTCCTGTTCTCATCCTCATTTAAAACAAAACAAAAACAAAAACAAAACCTTATTTTTAATATTTAATTCTATTTGTGTGTATCTCTGTCTTTATATGTGTGTACACACACGCACACATATGCATCTGGTACCCACAGAGATCAGAGAGGGAAGGAGATGTCCTGGAGCTTTCGTTATAAAAGGTTGGGAGCTACCCAGTGTGGTACCTAGATCTTCTGCAAGAACAACCAAGAGCTCTTGACTGGTGAGCCATCTCTCCAGCCCCTGTGTGTGCGTGTGCGTGTGCGTGTGCGTGTGTGTGTGCGTGTGCGTGTGTGTGTGTGTGTGTGTGTGTGTGTGTGTTTCTCTGTGGTTATGTGTGTGGTCATGTGCAATTGAGGACTTGTACGTGAGGAGGCCAGAGGAGGGTACTGGATTTCCAGGAGCTAGGGGTCCGGTCCAGGGGCTGCAGGATGTGGGTACTGAGAACCAGACATGGTTCCTCTGCTGTAGCAGTTCGTACTCTTTAGCACCAGGCTCTCTCACGCCTGTCATGTTGTTGGTTTCTTTCCGTTGTAAGAGTGTAGTTGTCTAAAGTTCTCTTTACTTATCTCCAAGCGTACGATGTAAACTGGAGCTTTGGCGCAGGAAACACTCAGCATCTGGTCTTATCTCGATATCACTAATTAACACAATAATTAATACCAGTCATATTTATTAATGGATACTTGAGGCACTCTTGACAGCCCTGCCTCATCCCCTTTGCTCTTACAATCAATCACTAAATGATGTTGACTGCCCCTCTTCCTGTCCCCCATTTTGCAGTTATCTCTGTAAAATGTCCAATTGTTGGCATTGTATCATAATCAATCACTTACATGTCTTTTCTTAGACAATGAGTTGCTTGAAGACAAGGATCAACTCTTACTGTCCCGGAACAGGTCTCCTGTTTACTTAAATGCTCAGTAAATATTTGCTGATGAATAGTCCTTTGCCTTCTGTCCACCTTAGAAATGGACTTACCTAAAATTCTTTTGTCTTTATTTTTCCTGATATTTGATTCCCTCTAACCGTTGAGCCTGTCTTCCAAGTCTGCATACAAACCCAGCTTACATATAACTGAATGTGGTTGCAGGCTACCCTAGCCTGTCCCTCACAGCTTCTTTGTGGAGCTAGAGAAAGTTGAGACTTGCTCTCCATTGGCACTATTCTGTATCACTCAGCAGTGCACAGGAGGGCCATCCTCTGCTTGCCCACAGATTCCTGCTCTTCTCTATTCTCAGTCTCCCTGCTCTCTGCGACTCTCCATTTGTTCTCTTTGCCTCGTTTATTGCTTCAGTCAGTGGAATGAGTTTTGGAGCTGTGAAGGTCTGTGCTTTCCTAACAATCATCTCCCTTCCTTAACAGATCTGAGTTGCTAGAAGACACACTTTATAACTTCTTTGGTCTTGAGTCCCCAGAGCCAGCAACAGATCCTGGCCCCAAGACAATGCTAACAAATACACATTTGCTCAGTGCCATGGATCCAACAAAAGGCTCCTTCTTCCAGGGACATTGTTCTTGTGAAGTTTACCTTTTCTTCTTTTGCCCTTGTGAAGTCAAGTTTCTCATGGTTGTTTCTGCAATGGCTAATGTTTGGAGGGTAAAGAAAACTGAAAATCCAGAAGATTGACTCCTGGCTTTGGCTAGCATTCCAGGGGATCTAGAATTAGCCAGAAATCTCCAAGTAATCTGGTAAGAACCCAGTAAACCTGAAAGGGCTGGGAAGGAACCTTTAGAAAGAAGGTGGTCTTTTCCTGCTTTGAATTCTCCCCACTCTCCTAGAGCTCCCCCACCTGTTTCCAAGTGCTAGCCCTCCATTTGCATATGTGTGCCTTTCCTGATCCCTCCTCAGTGTGAGGAATTTTAGAGTGTTTGTGTGAGTGTTGTCTATCATGTACCTCATTATTTTAAGGCAGAATCTCACTACTTAGTCTGGCTACCCTGGAGTTCACCATGTAAACTAGGCTAGCTTTGAACTCATAGCCCGTCCCCTGCCTCCACGCACAAGCACCTCTTCTTGGTCTCAGGGCTGCAATCCATTAACTAACTGGAATCTTCTGCCGCTTATCCAGATGAGTGGATTAGAGGGCAGTGCTCAGAGAGTTACATTATTTACAAACAAGGGGCTGGGTGCTGGCACCTGGGGGAAAAACCAAGCTCCGAAAGGTCCCACAAAGTGGGTTGGTTGCCGTCCTGGGAACTGCTACAGATGTGTCATAGCTGCTGGCTGGAATTTGCTTTTTTTATGTGAGTTTACTTGTCCTGATTTTAACCGGGAGGGGAGAGGTTTTGAGCATGCGTAGCGGTAGCTGTTTCTTTTGCATCATGGAGTCTAGTTTCTTGAAATGTCTTGTATTTTTCCTTTGAGTTTCATATAAACAGACGAGTTTACATTTTAGAATTTGGGTGGGTTTTTGTTTTGTTTTGCTTTTGTTTTTGTTTTTATGAATGGCTGGGATAATGGCAGTAGAGTCTAGAAACAACAACAGAGCCGGTTCCATGCTTCTACAGGCCCATGAGTCTGGTCGGCTGAGTGGAAGGTGAGGAAAGGGTTACCCTGCTTAATGCCCATCTAGGAATCATTTATTGCTTTACAGCTTTGCAGGGAAGGGATTTCAGCTGTCAGGTACCTGGGTTCTGAGTGAGATGGGCTCCCTGTGCTTACTAACCCGTGAGTCTCCCTAGATGAGTACCATTTCTTGAAGGAGCTACAAACCTTCCTTTAGGGTATTTGTTTTGTTCTTTGGGTGGATTTGTGGTTGAGGAGCAGATCTCCTTCAGCAAGACTTGTCCTTGTCCTGTTGCATTCAGAAAAGCTATGCCACAGAGCTGAGAGTGCAGAGGAGGACTTCTCTATCAAGAGGACAGCAGCTCTAGGGACACTGGCTGGTTGTACTCAGCTCACACTGGAACTCTGTTCCCAGGAGAGGTGGAGTGTTGCTTCCCAGAGAGTGTGGTGTAACTGGGTCTTGGAGCCTAAACAGAGACTGTCTTAAACAATGTGAGATGATAACCAACCCTGCTAGTGAAGGAAAGAAGAAGTAGACAAAAGCAGGATTGCAGTCCTGGGTGGGTTCATCAGCAGAAGGTAGAGGAACAAAGGAGAGGATGGAGATAAAGAAATGGATACAATGCACCGGCTGTGTCTTTTCTTTCTTCCTTTGTCTCCCTTTGTACACCTGGTGATGAACCCTTGGAGGCTTGCGGAGATTTATCCCGCCTTTCCTTTTGTTTTAGTCTTTTGCCTGGCTGGTTTGTTTACAAAAAGGGTCTCTCTCTACCATAAAGGAATAGGCACTGGGGGGACAGACAGGGCCACAAGGAGCAGAAGGAATCTTAGTATTTTGATGGGGGTGAGGTGGGGTGGTAGTTGTGTCCCCTGCAGTCAGAGAAGTTCCCTCGCTGCTTTTCCAATGGGATGACGGTTGATCTTGGTTTGATCAAATACTAGTTTTACAGCATTAAATTCATGCCCCGTCTGGGGCAGCCATGCTTTGGAAAATGAGGTGTCTGTCAGATCTAGAGAAAGCTCGTACAATGTCTGCCCGCCCCCCTTTGCTTACAGGGGCAAAAGAGATCTTGATGTTTTCATCCCAAGGAAAGTTACTCTGAAATTCTTCAGGGTCGTTCACAGGCTTCCACTTAGCCTTCACAGGCATTGGCAGATTAGATGGGACTGTGTGGCTGAATTTGGACCACTGAATCCCAAGGAGCATGCTAGGCAAAGGTGCTCTCCTGCCCCCTCCCCGTCCCATTTCACCAGGCCTTGCTATTAAAGTTCCCGGGGTTATAGTTCCTGCCATCCATTTCATCATGTCTTCTCAGAAACACTTAAAAATACCTTTCAGAGAAACTTGTTTGGAATTTCATTTTAATGGGATTTGTGAATAAATCTCCATCTTAATGCTAAGCTTTAAACGGCTCTTCCAGGAGAACACTATCAGATTTTTATATTTTAAAATTTAAATCTCTTGACTCCAGAGCCATAAAACATCTTTGTATTTGTGGGTGTACCATGTGCCTGAGCACTCATGTGAAGGACTGATTTATTTATTTTTTTAAATAATGGTGTGAAGAATTCTGGGATGCGGGGAAGGAGGGACTGTTGCATCACCTAGCCCCTTCCAGTGTAGATATCTGTGGACCGTGCTGGTTCATTTATCGCACTCCATGAGGATGAGTGTTCAGTGGTAGCCTGTTCTCACTATCCATGTGTTCCTCAGCTCTTGGTGAAGTAGTGTAATGATGGTGAGTGATGTAATTCCCCCTTAAAAACTACTGAGAACTGACCAGATGATGCTGTCCAGAGGAGACAAACCTTCAGGTGAAAGGTAGTAAGCTGTGAGGGTAGGGGAGGCTCTCTACACAGCAGGTATCACAGTTAGTGCTGGGTGATGCCCTTGGGATGTAAGGTCTTAAGTGTGCCCACCACACACCAGAGAACACTAGCTGTAGGACTGACGGAGTTGATGAACTTGATCAGAGTGATAGTTTCACACATGATGTGAGCTGTGTACATATGTGTATGTGCACACGAGGGACACTGGTCAGCGTCTCTTATCGTCCTCAGTTGCTGTCCACCTTGATTTTTGAGACAGGGTTTGGCTAGACTGGCTTGTCAGTAGCTCCAGGTGTCCTCCTGTCTCACTTCCCCAGCACCGGGATCACAGGCCTGCTATGCCGTGGGCAAGTGCTGGAATGGAAACACTTTGCCAACTGACCCAGCTCCTCAGCCCCAGTAGTTTGTTCTTGTTCTATTTTGCTGACTATGTCTTAAAAGAAGTGGACAGTAAAGGGCTTCCAGACAAGCACCACCCTTCCCAACCCCCCAGCCTATACACACACACCCCCCACCACACTGTGTCCTCTGTGGTCCAGCTCACTGTCCCTGTCTCTCTCTCCACAGACTCCTCTTACTCGGAGCCCCCCGATGTTCAGCAGCAGCTGAATCACTATCAGTCAGCTGCCCTGGCAAGAAACAACAGCCGCGTTAGTCCTGTGCCTCCTTCTGGGACTGCTGCTGGCACTGAACAGAAGGCAGAAGCTGTTCTTCACTGCGAATTCTGTGAATTCTCCTCTGGCTACATCCAGAGCATCAGGCGCCATTACCGGGACAAGCATGGTGGGAAGAAGCTATTCAAATGCAAAGATTGCTCCTTTTACACCGGCTTTAAGTAAGTGGCATGAAGAATCCTTGTGTAAAAACCTAAATGGCGGCCCCTGCTCCAGCCCTCACCACATTCTTCCCTGTCTTCAGCTCCAGAAATTCTCTGCAAAGTGTTTGATAGGAAGGTTTGGGTTCAGTCTTCACAGAAGGAAGCCAGTTTCAGAAAGACTAGTTGGGAACTGTGGAAGAGGGGGAATAGTTACATAAGAACAAATTATCTTAAAATCAGAGTGTGTGGTCTTCTAAACAGTGTGAGATTGTATCGAAGGACTGCCCTAATGGGACATGTTTTTATTTCTGATTTCACACACACACACAAGAAGGGAATGTTCTCTGAAATAAAACCATGTTCCCTTTGACAACTTTTCTCTAGCCAGTTCTCTTTCACTTTTCTTTAACAAATCTCCATTTGCTTGGGGAAAACAGAGAAAAAAAAGAAAAGATCTAGAGTTTAATCACGTGACCCTCCAACCTCAGCCTTCGGAGGACCTGATGTTTCTAGACCTTACCTGGCTTAATGGGCAGTTTCTAATTTTCAAGAATGACGTATATAGGATATTTATTTCTTTTTACATAATCCTAGCCAAGTGGCAAAGGTTCTGAGTGGTTGCCTCTGTATCTCTCCTCCATGTTCCTTGATGGCCAAGGAGCATGTGGTCAACACACATGACTAACAGCTTTAGTTTATGCTTCGAAAGCAAGAGAGGCCACACGTGGACACCTGTGAGAGACATGCAGCAGGAGACAACATATCAGTGACTGTCATGGTCTCTCTCTTCTCTTTTAGATCTGCTTTTACTATGCACGTGGAAGCTGGGCATTCAGCGGTCCCAGAGGAAGGCCCCAAAGATCTCCGCTGCCCTCTCTGCCTCTATCACACCAAATACAAACGCAACATGATCGACCACATAGTGCTGCACAGAGGTAATCCTCAGGCTTGAATCTGTTTTCTTGGGTCCCGGTGGGAAGGATGTAATGCCACTGGGAGAGAGTTAATGCCACAGCATTTTGAGGATGTTCTCTGTGTACCACAGCAGGATTGCTCTCTTCCCTGACCTCTGCTTCTGTAGGCAAAGGTCACAGTGACAGCCACTGATATCCAATGGATAAGACACCTTCCTGTCAGTAGAATTCCTCCCTGGAGGAAGGCCAAGAGGGCGTGGAGTCTCAGGAACTCTTCCATCAGGGTTCTGGGAGTCAGGAATTTTCCATTTTGAATCCCTTGCTACTGAGGAGATGTATAGGGTGAGCCTGGGGCGGGATGGTGTGAGAAACAAAGACAGAAATTGTGCTTTCCAAAGGACAAAGTGGAATTTGCTTTGAAATGGACAGGAGAAAGAGTTTCAACACAGAGAAGTAGACAGCTGGACAGAATACCTGTGGATTAGGCACTGGATTGTTCTGGTTTGGATTCTGCTCCGTGGAATAGAGAACATTCCTGTGAGATAGTAGCTGGTGGGGTTCCATTGTGGATACACAATGGTGAGTCCTTAAAAATGCATCCCCGCTGATAGGCAGGGGTCCCTGTGAGAACAATTGGGTTGTTTCAATTTTTTTGCTTGTTTGTTTCACTTCATTTTGTTTTGTGTTTTTGAGTCAGGATCTCTCAAACTCAAGTTGGCTTTAAACTCAAAATCCACCTGCCTCAGTAATTTCTTGAAATTGCTGGGATTATAGACAGACCTGGACTGGCTTGCTTGAGTTATTATTATTATTATTATTATTATTATTATTATTATTATTATTATCATTATCATTATCATTATTATTATTTGAATTTACTTCTGTCCAATTAAAACATCTTTGTATTGGAAGGAAGCATGCTGATAGCCTGTTTTGTCCATCCTCCTGTGGGTGGCTGGAGAAAGGTTCCTGGCATGCCCACTGCCAGTCTGGTTTGCAGTGCAGTCTGCTGTTCTTTGCATCTCTTCCTATCCTTCCTTTCTTCCTCTTTTTTCTCATCATCTTTCTTTTTGCCTCTAACCTTGGAAAGCTTTCCAGGATTTGCCACTTATGTACAAAACAGCATGTGTCATCTCCTTTCCTGCTGAGGCTTTTCTTAGGCGCCAGTGTGGAGGCATTTATAAAGTAGCTTACATTTCCCTAGAACTACTACCTTTAGCCAGCATGCCTGTGATGTGCCTACATCTGCCCAAATCTCATAGAAGACCCAACATCCACAGTGCTCTGTTTCCTCCTTCCATTGCAGTCTAATGAGATGAGAGATGGTGGCTGGCTAGGCCAACCACCTGTGAGCCAGGCAAAAGCAGCACAGCAGTATGTAGGCAGGGATTCTTGGCCCTCAGCTTCCTGCCTGGTGTTTTGCCTCTCTCACCTGGCTTCCGATCCCCCAGCCCATGTGTTGCCAACGCCATGCGCCCCATCCCAGCTTGGGTAGAGGCCATCAGTGGAGCCAGTGCCCAGAAAACATCAATGGCGAGTCGTCTCTGGCTGTGGCAAATCCACACTGGCTGCAGTCGTTTCCCATATTGATGCCCGGTGGGATCAGAGCTTTGATGGCTGACAAGCTCAATGACTTTCCTTGTCTGAGGTGAGACTTAAGGAAGAGATAGGTAGAGCGATTCTGCACAGAAGCCAGGAGCACTTGACAAAGAGCTCCCTGAAGCCAGTCACTCCACTGGCAGCACACAAGCAACAGCACCATTATATATGGCCTCCTGTTTTGTGAATAGGAAGCTCAAAGCTGAGAAAGACTGGGGGTGGGGGGAGGAGGGAGGTTGCTTGCCTGTATCCTTTCTACTTTTTTAATTCAGCGTATTTAATTTATTGGAGCTCTGCTTCATATCACAGAGGATTTAAAGTAGCTCGAAGTCACGCCTGCAGAGCTGTTGCATTAAAAACAAATGAAGAACTGAAGGCAAAGGTGATAGAAAGTAAGGCCAATAGAAAGAGCAGCCAACAATAGGATTGGTCTCAGCAACAGTTTGGAGATGCCTTGAATATACAAGATCCCCATCTTCCATTAGCCATGCTTGCAGATTAGGCCTTGGAATCTTTGCCTTCCTTGAGAGAGAAGAATCAGTTGGCTTTGGGGTGTTTATTAAATGATTTTCCACAATTGAGACACTGAAGTCTAGAAGGAATCTCTACAGTGAACAGACAGGGATACTACAGTGTGTATTGACCCACCACAATACAGTGCACATTGAACATCCCATAACATGAATGATGGAGACCAGAAGTGTTTCAGAGTTCCAAAGTATTCAGATTTTGGAATATTGACATAGAACGTCACATTGGTGCTGGTAAAGTTTTGGGTTTCTGGTTGTATAGATGAAGAGGTGCTCAGTCTATTCCATGGGATCATGGAGAGCTGTAGAAACTTAACCAGAGCCATTAGGTGATAAGTATCAGCCCAGTATTTTCTTGTTTTGTCTGATCCCATCACGTGTCATTGGTCATACATAACCTCTTCTATTTAGTTGTTCTGTGGATATGTGAATATTGTCCTTACCAAGGTAGAAATATGATCCAAATGTGTGCAGTTGAAGATCAGTAGTGACACTAATAACTGTGGCTACCATTAGTGTTTACTGTTGTGGGTGCTGTGCTAAATGCTTTACAGTGAATGTTCTAAACCCAGCATGGTAGATATGACTGCTATCCCTGATGACAAACAACAAAAACAGGTTCAGAAAAGCTGAGTAACTTCCCTACGGTCCAAGGACTCTTGGGTAATGGGCTAGGATTGGAACCCAGGTGTGCATGACCCACGGCACTTGCTTTGTATCCCTGGCATCACTCTCTTACCCTTGGGAAGCTGCCGCCACCCTGCTCAGTGTTCCACAGTCTATGAAAGTTGGGTCTAACAAGAGAACTTTTTGAAGGGCTGGAGGTCAAAGATGAGGACCTCAATCCACAGGTGGTAGAGGCCCCTAAGTATCTACTGACTTCTGGCTCTGGTGTCCATCTGCACTTCAAGGTAGAGCAGAGAGAGCCTGGTCTTATCGACGTGGTCAAATGTCTGCCTTGCAGATCAACAATGGGGCTGATCCCAGAGTAATGAGATGAGGCTTCTGCACCTGTGCACTGCCTGCTCTGGATGAATAAACATCTTTGGTCTCCAGAGTCTACAGCATGAGATGTTTCTGAGGCCTCACTTAATTAAAAACCTTGGGATGAAAGACAAGAAAAACAACTCTGAACTGGCCCTGAGACAGAGCTGCTACTGGCAAGGACAGTTGCCATCTCTTTTTGTTGGGACAGAGTGATGTATTTAAGGAAGGAAGGAAGGAAGGAAGGAAGGAAGGAAGGAAGGAAGGAAGGAAGGAAGGAAGGAAGGAAGGGGGGGAATAATCCATCCCATGGAAGTCTGATGAGACCTAGTCAAGGATGTGAACTCCCACACCAAAGGGAGCATACTACTGATTCCTGAGCTCTGCAAACGCCCTTCATTTGCTTGACACTTGCTCACTCTGTTAAGATAGCATTATGTATGATGAGGTATAGGAAACCCATACTTGATCTCCTCAAGATGAACACATGCAGAGTATATCCAAGACAGTGAGTGATGGGTGGCCAGGAGTCCTATTTATGTTCCTGGAAAGAGGTCGTGGACAAAGGTGGCTTTCAAACTGAGCCATGGCAGCATTTCAGCAGACAAGGAAGATTTCAGATGGGCTTTAGTCTCTTTCTAAGTTTACTGAAATTTACATCTACCAACTCATTGGCCTTAAATGATGTATTCTCCCCTAGTTATAGAGGCTAGAAGTATTAGCCTCTTCAGATGATGCCTATGTATCATCTAAAACTTCAAGAAAAACATCCTTGATGGGGAAATGGTAATAGAACTCAATAGTAGATCACCTACTTACCCTTTGATTCTTTGTCATATCCTAGATCCTTGGCATGCTTTGATATCCTTAGCTTATAGTGGCAGCCATCCAACCTCTGCCTCCTCCTTGGCACCTCATTGCCAGTAATCTGTGTTCCTTTTTGTGTTTTCTCTTACAAAAACATCAGGCATTGAATTTTAGACCAGCCATAATCTAATATGACATTGTTCATCTTAATTATATCCCCAATAGTCACATTCCAAAGTTCCAAATGGACATAAACTGGGGGATACTATCAACCACTACAGAGTGGGGGTAATCTATTAGTAAACCCCTGAGGCCACTAGAGGCAACACCAATTGGCAGTGTGGTGTCAGACTGTTCCAGGTACCTGAAAAGAATGTGTGTTTTTAGAGACCAATTCAGATTTGACCTTTCCTTAGTAAATACATAGAAAGCCAGGGAAAAATAAATAAATCAGATTACAGGTAAGACACCTACTAAATAAGAATTTAACCAAGGTTGAAGCAAAGGATCATTAGATCTATCTCTTGCTTACGGGTTTAGATCAGTCAACATCTGGTATGATATGATAAGTCTAACTTGGAAGTTTGTTTCATGAGCTCATTTGGTAAGGACTTTGGGTAAGTTTTCATCTGAGCAATGGATGTGCAGCATGCCTGCTGGTGTTTTAAGATACAGGACAGTTCAGCCATGAAGAAGCAGAAAAAGTTTGGTGTCTGAGGAAAGTTGAGCATTAGTGAAAGCTTTGCGATTGTGTGTCTGTGAGTGTACAACCATTGGAAGCGCAGTGTTCACGTACAGCTTGCCCAACTGTGCCATGTTCCTATATTGAAAAATTTGGACACAGATTGAATCACAGGACTGAAACCTTTTTGATAAATATTTACATTGTGATTATGTAGCTGTGTAACCACTGTGGTTGCTTTCCAGTTGGCATGTTAGCTTCAAGGGTCTATTTCCCGCTTTAGTAGACAAATCCTGACTGAGGCTAAGCCTTGAAGGAGGGCATCCTGAATGGAAGTCATCTCCCCTAATTTATCTGGTTAGGGGCACTTTGATTTCAGGAGATAAAATCAATAAGACCAACTATTATTTTGATTTAGTGAAATTATATGTTCCCTCCCATCAGTATCCTTACCTGTAAGAGAGGTACTGACTGTTCTCAGCTCTCCCTAGAAACCTGCTAATGTCAAAACTTAATAGCTCTTACCAGGAGATGGTTGCTTGTGCTAATGTATCTATTTGTAGTTTTATTTTAGGGTGGTTTTAAAGATAGTAATGGCTTTTTCTTTTCCATTTCACCCTCTTCCTAGTCCTCCAATTTCTCCTTCTCCTCCTCCTCCTCTTTTAACTGGCCCTTTTGAAATGAGGTCTTGTGTAGTCCAACCTGACCAGAAGCACACTACCTTGCCCAGGCTAGCCTCAAACTCTCCACCCTCCATTTCCCAAGTGCCCCCACGTTGGACTAATGTTGTTTTCTTAATGGTTTACTCCAGTCTTTAGCCTTTATCACTCAGCTGTCCAACAACAAGTCATGAATGGGTCTTTGGGCTCAGTCCTCTGGGTTGATGCCTTGTGAGCGAAGATTGTTGGGATCAAGGAATTCCAGTTTTCTTGCTGCCTCATTTAAGACTTGGGAGTATTCTTGGAAGGGAGCTCTACAGTGTTGCAGTTTCCTCTCCAGGGGAGTTCTTACCTGGTGACCCTGAGCTTCACAATCATGTGGCTTCTTGCTAAGAAATGACCCTTAGTAGTTGGCACTTCTGCAGCTTTTTCTAACTGGGTTCTTGCCACCACAGCCCCACTGCTTTCAATACACCTTAGGGTATAGAATGCTTCGGTGATGACTCTAGAGTCCTGCCTCTCCAGTTCCCTGTCTCCCTGTAGCACTGAGTACCAGTTGAGTAGGAAGAGGTGAAACTGGTAAACAATCCTTTACTGAGTGCTGAGTCACAAGCATTTCTTTCCTAGGGTAATTTTGAGAGGTGTGAAATCAAGAGAGACCTATGGTGCTACCGTACTCAGAACTACAAGCTTCTATAGCTAAGCAGGATTCAGTCCATGCCTGGAGCATTCCAGTCTAGCTTGGCAGGTAATGATGGTATACATTTAAATAAGGAAGAGATTTGGTCCACCTTAGCTCATATAGTAGAATGGAAGTGGGAAATCTTGTATTTCACTTTTAATTTTTTACATTGTAAATGTAAAATTACATTTATTTACTGTCTATGGAAGATCGTACAGACATCTTCAAATGATAATAATAATCACTGATGACTCAATATACAGCACTATATCAGCTAATAGACCTCACCTCATAGCAAGCTTTTAATCAATTGTAAAGTCATGTATTAGCTATTATTGCTATTAGCATTTGAACTTCAGAGCATGACTTTGAGGCCTTAGCCTTTTGGGTAAAATTCTTAATGATGCATCATGAAATTAGAAACTGCGAAGAAAGCTAACCAATGTGGTAGAGGAATTGAAGTGGTGAGTGCGTAAAAAGGGGGGTTGGGGAGAACCATTTATTGACTTCGGGCAACAGACTGTTGAGCGGCTGAATAGCCGTCCTCGTGGCATTTGAGGCATTGTTGCTTGGAAAAGTGTGCCCAGCTGTTCTTCATCTCCGCTGAGGTTGACAGATCTAGGGCAGATGGGCCAGGCCAGAGCCAGAGAATAAAAGAGAAGCAGTAAAGATGACAACATAAATCAGGAACAAGTGAGGAGGAGAGCGGAGGGCCATAGCCTCATGAAGTGCCAAAAGTGATCATGGCAGCCCTTTCCATGAAGTACAACCTCAGTGTGCAGGTTGATCCCTGGGACGACTGCTACCCCTCCATTCTAGGCAGCACTTTATTTTAGGCTCTTAGGTTTGCCTATTTTGAGCCACTGTAGTTCACACCTAGTATTGCTGAACTTGATTGGTCTCAACCGGTTCTTCCAGCACTCCCAAGAGTGCACCACCCTGCAGGCATTCTGGGGTGTCATAGGAATGAATGCTAGAAGAATCTGGTGAGTGAAGACCAAAGAAGTTGTTAAGCATGCTACAGTTCACAGGACAGTGCCTACAACAAAGAACTGTCTAGCCTCCAGATGTCAGATGCTACTGTTTTGAGAAATCCAGGAGTAGAGTAGTAGAATGTTCTAGAATGGACTCTTTCAGGCTAACTAAGCACCTCCACCTTGGCATTTCCTCTAACTAGGCATTTCCACCTTGGTTTACACCAAACCATGGAACTGAATGGCTTAGAAGACTGTTCACCATTTGCTATTCTAAGAAAATGTGCAGATTACTTTATAATCATGTGTTTCTTAGCTGTCTGCTGTACTTTGGTTTTAAAATATTTATATTTCTAAATAAGCAACTGATTCTTTGTATAGGGAAAATAACATATGCATTAGGTCTCTGGGGAGTATGTTACAGACACCACCCTTAACACTTTTTCTGCCCAGCATCCTGCTGGCCGATGAGGCGCTAACATTCAGGGTTCCAAGGCAGTGAGTGCCCTGCGGTTAGAATGTCGTGGTTGACATGAAGACGTGATGTTGGGTGGGGAGAGTTCCCTTGTGCCCGAGTGCAGCCAATAACAAAGGAGAGGCTGGAGGAGGCAGTCAATGCTACTCAGTGTCTCTGGGAACAAAATCATGCTTTCCTGATTTAATAATACATTGCTGTCTCTAAATAATATAAGTATATGTTGTGTGAGTCCATTTGTAAACTTTCCGAGTCTTCCGAAATCCAGTCTCAGCATGAAAACACACGCTATATTTGATTCTTGCATATATAGCACAGATTTTAATTTTATCCCAGTTATGGATATCTGGCACGTGCACCAATACTCTGGGCAGACTGGTGTGAAATTCAATTTGAGCAGTTAAACACAAGGGCGAGAGAGTGCAAAATACACAAGCGGATGCATTTCCAGCCCTACACCATTTGGTATGTGAGTGGGAGAGGCACCCAAGCCCCTCTCTTCCCAGCTAGCAGTCTTCTTCCTCTTGTTGCAGTTAGATTACAGATTTCTCTAGAAAGACACAAATCTTCAGTGGTTCCAGTGGACCCTCACCTTCCCCGCAGTGTTACCCACAACACTTTTTCCTTGTAAGCTAAGCATACTGGTGAGTTGGGTTCTTATAATAGCTGTTGTATTTGAGATCCACCAGCTTTCAGGACTGGAAAAGAACATCCTGGAGAACATCTTCAAGGGGGGTGGGGAGGAACAGGAATGGAAATGAGGCCAGCCTGGGTTCACATCTCAGCTCTGTCAGCTGCGGTGTCTGAACTTCAGAACATTTAAAAAGATTGTTCCTCACTAGAGATATAGCTCAGTGACAGAGCACTTGCTGAGTGTATATGGGACCCTGGCTTTGATCCCTAGTTTGGAAGTAGGGTGCTGTTCCTCATTTTTATTTATTCTGAAAATGGGAGTAACTCTAGCCTTGGAATCATTGGAAAGTGAAACACAGTGTCTGGTTAATATTCATTTCCTTCCCTGAGAGGCATCCAGACACCATGGCACTTGCTAAAGAAGGACATTGAAATGGTCTTGTCAGTGGTTATCAATGTTGGTAAAGATGGCAGCCACTTGCTGGGCAGTGGTG
Source organism: Mastomys coucha (assembly GCF_008632895.1). Taxonomy (NCBI): domain Eukaryota; kingdom Metazoa; phylum Chordata; class Mammalia; order Rodentia; family Muridae; genus Mastomys; species Mastomys coucha. The sequence goes on from NW_022196900.1 coordinate 15,854,025, forward strand.
GCTCACGCCTTTAATCCCAGCACTTGGGAGGCAGAGGCAGGCGGGTTTCTGAGTTCGAGGCCAGCCTGGTCTACAGAGAGAGTTCCAGGATAGCCAGGGCTATACAGAGAAACCCTGTCTGGAAAAAAAAAAGAAAGAAAGAAAGATGGCAGCCACTTCCATGTTCAACCAATCTTCATTCAGAAATTACCTAAAACCTTTCCACCTGCCCCAGTCCCCAGTCTAATCATGCATCACACCTGGTATTGAATACGCAGACACTTGTAGTCTTCCAAGTACCCAGTTATGCCAGAGGATTGTGTGTCATTTGGGGAAGGCAGGGAGGGATAGTGTGTATGTGTATGTTGCTCACAGACCAAGACATACATCACAGGAAGTATCAGAATTGAATGGGTCCATTTCCTCTTACATTCCAAAGAAAGAACATCTGCTTTCTGTCAGTAAAAACCACCCATCTCTCCATTCGATTTGTTTCCACAGAAGAGCGAGTTGTCCCCATTGAAGTGTGCCGTTCCAAACTGTCAAAATACTTGCAGGGAGTAGTTTTCCGCTGTGATAAGTGTACCTTCACCTGCTCCAGTGACGAGAGTCTCCAGCAACACATAGAAAAGCACAATGAACTGAAACCTTACAAATGCCAGCTCTGCTACTATGAGACCAAGCACACGGAGGAACTGGACACTCACCTTCGGGATGAGCATAAGGTACTTGCCCAGGACTTCATGCCTCCCCCCACCTCAGCACTCCTGTGGGGAGGGGCCTGTCAGGGGAGACAGGTTAGTGTAGTCACATCTACTGTGTGTAAGCCAGGGAGATGAATTAAAGTGGTAATTACAGTAAAACTTCATTTTCTTAGAATAAAAGAAATGTAAGATCACTTTAGAACTTGGGAAAAATAGATATGGCAAATAACTTATATCTACACTGTCAAACTTTGGAAGAATCTTTTCTGTACTTGTTTCATTTATTTTACATAATTTTGTTTATATTTTATATAAAACAACATCTTGCTTTTTTAATCCTGTCTAATATTTTGTCTTAATTTAAATGTGTTTAATGATTATAGTGTTGACCAACTTTCTGTAAAGGGCAGTCAGTAGATCTTCTGGGGTTTGTGGGCCATATGTGATTTCAGTGGCAGTTGCCCAAACCCACCATTAGTATATAGCAAGAAAGCAGCCACAGACACAGTGGTATTCGAATAAAACTTTATCCAATAAAGATGACAGGCTGTGGGCACTTAGTTGCCAATGCCTTGACTCTCGGTCATGTAAGTTATTTCTAAGGCTTTGCTAACTACAACTTTGAAAGCCATTACTATTCATATGTGATCAATTTAAGAAATTGATATGTTTTTAATGGAATAAGCAGGAGATTTTGTGGGGGAAAAGTCTTTTCTGTAGATTTGCTGAGAATTGATGGCTATCTTAGGTGGTATAGGGATTATTTTGCTTACTGTAGTTGTAGGTTTTGCATTTTGCCCCAAGCACAGGAGGAGTTATGATTAGTATTTGTTTCTGAAAATAGCCTACTGCAATCCTTCCTAATTAACCTAATCCAAAACATCTATTAAGCATTTACTTAAGACATAATGAAAAGCATTTTTGAACCCGTTTCCATTTTTCTCACTCTGAATCCTTTTCAGCAGAAACTCTTTCTTGGCCTTCCTTCCAAACCCACATTGTGAATATTTTAGTCCGAATCATCTCTTGGTAAGGGTTACCAGAGCTTTCTTTGCTCTGGGTCCACAGTTTAACAGCTTGCTGGCAACTTCTCTGGTTACCCGTGACAGCCCTGACGTAAAAGAAAAGAAAAATCTAGATTACTGCACTCAGAAATCTTCATATCCTTTCTTCTTGTGTCTTCGTGGGCGTTTTTCATCCTAACTCAGGGAAAAAATGTCTCCCAGACCAAGCTCCTTGTATTCATTCATTCACGTGCACCTTATTTATAAACTGTCATCCTTCTATTATGGGCGTTCAAGCCTTCAGGCTTATATATGGGAACAAAGCAAATCAGGAAAAGAAATTCTTCCCTAGTTGTTGCAGTGGATTCTAAACTACTAGGAACTCCAGGGACTCTTAGAAACCAAACCAAATAGCAGGCTTCCTGGGCAGTCAGTTGAAGCTTGGGCTTGGGAATTTGAGCTGGGAAGTTTGTTCTCCAGAAAGAGAGAACCGAATTTAGGACTTTTAGAACAAAGACACCTGAGTAATTGCTTTTGCTCCGTTGCTTATTGTGTGTGCATTAGGAAGCTGCTCATACATAAGACCTGTTTTCTGGCTTTTTAGTATGAATTGTTATTCCAAGGGCAGAAAGGCTTTTAGAGTAGATGAAGCCCTTGTACTTCCTGTATCTTGGCACTCGGTCTATGTCCCATAGACTGTGTGTGAATAGAATTGTGCTCCAATATAGCAAGAACTGTATTTATCATAAAGGCAATCATGCTCTCAAAGGCCTGAAATATGAAACCAGTAATGATATCTTGTATTTTAGATAAGTTTTGCGATGGTTTTCCCGTGTCATGGTATGTTTTTCAATTTTGCCCTTTCTTATGGTTGATGAGTGTGTTAAGTCCAATGAGTACCTACCTACAGCTGAGGACTCACCACTTTGAGCATACCCCCGTAGATTCTATCTGGTCTAGATTGTTATTAAGTTTATGGGATTCATGCTTATTAGATAGCAGCACTTTTCTTTTCTCATTTTCTATTCTCTTTTTTTTTTTCTCCTAAATGATGATCACATAATGCAGTTCAGTGCAGTTGAAACTGGTTTTCAGCAGATGAGCATTGGCGCTGTGAACTAGCAAGGCATGGTTGTTCATCAGTGAATGGTATACAAATGTCAGACTCCACAGAAAGGTTGTAGGGGCTGTCAGTGTGTTCAGGACTGACTGCTGATTCTAATGGAAACATTAATGACTCTAAGGCAAAGACCAGGAATGAAAGGCTTAAAAGAATTAAAAGGAAATAGAACTCCCAGATCTCAATAGCTACAAAATCCTGACAACGGTATAAAAAAGTTACTAGAACAATCATGACAAAAATAAATTGCTAAATGCTGAAAACAAAAATTGTAAAAGATTAATTATGTGTATTAACATCAAAAGGAATAAAATAGTTTGGTATGAAATTAACCTAAGAGCTATAAGATCTACTCACTGAGAGCTACATAGTCCTATTGAGAGGCACAAAAGACCTATATTGTTGCCATATGTACCACATTCATGAAATAGGCAACTAATTCAGTATTGATTATTTTTTCTAATCAGATCTATAGATCTCATATAATCTTCATCCAAACTTTGGGAAATATTTTTTATAGACATTGATAAACTAAATCTAAAACTTTATGTGGCAGTGCAAATGACATGGATTTGTCTAAACAATAAAGAAGATCAATTTTGAGAGACTCAACCCTTCTTGCTTTCAAGGCTTATAGTAAAGCTACAGTAATTAAGAGAGAGTGCCATTGCTCAGTTTAAAGGAGCAGAAGAACAAGTCCAAGAGTAGACTGTCTTGTGAGTGTGGTCAGTTGATTTCCATCAAGCATGTCAGCACAATAGAGAGATGATGTTCTTCCGAGGGGAGTTCTGAAACAATTAGATTTGCACATATACCTTTTGGCCCTTGGTCTCTATAAACCAGTTAAAAGTGGTCATTAGTATTTGGGCTACCCTATAAACATTTTAGTGAAACATAAATTTTGCTAGAAATAAGAAATGAAATGTTGGATGTCAGAATAATGCTTAGATGAAAAGCTGTGAGCATTGAGACAAAAGATAAGTTGAAGGTCATCAAAACTAAACGTCCTTCTGCGATGGTATGTATATGCTTGGCACTATTAGAAGATGTGGCCCTGTTGGAGTAGTTGTGGCCTTGTTGGAGTAGGTGTGTCACTGTGGGTGTGGGCTTTAAGACCCTCTTCCTAGAGCCTGGAAGCCAGTATTCTTCTAGCAGCCTTCAGATGAAGATGTAGAACTCTCAGCTCCTCCTGCACCATGTCTGCTTGGATGCTGCCATGTTCCCACCTTGATGATAATGGACTGAACTTCTGAACCTGTAAGCCAGCCCTAATTAAATGTTGTCCTTATAAGAGTTGCCGTGGTCATGGTGTCTGTTCACAGCAGTAAAACCCTAACCAAGACACCTTTAGAAGATCCCATTAAGAAAGCAAAAGGCCAACAAACAGCCTGAAACAGATATTTGCCAAGTATTTATGTGCCAGGCCATGGATCCAACACATACAAAGAACTCTTAACTTGACTCAGAATGAGTAAAAAGTTTGAATAGATGCTTTTCCAAAAAGCATAGGCAAATGGTAAATATGTCCATTCAAAGATGCTTGACATGATTTACTACTAGCAAAGTAGAGACTAAAGAAACATTGTTTTCATTATCTATCAAGGTGGTTGATACCAGGCTGTCAGTGCCAAGCTGTCAATACCAAGGTGTTATTGAGGATATAGAGAAAGTTTAAGTTATCCTGGAGTTCTGGTGGAAGCAAAAAGAGATACAGCCCCTTTGGAGCAGTTCGGCAGGCTGTTTAAATCTTAAGTACTGTGTTACTGTGATACCCAGCAATTCTGCTCTGGCTATCTTAGTCAGTGTTTTATTGCTGTGAAGAGACACCATGACTGCAGCAACTTTTAAAAAGAAAGCATTAAGTTGGAGTTTGCTTACATTAAGAGGTCTTAATCCATTACTGTCATTGTGGGAAGCACGGCAGCCCACAAACAGACATGGTGCTAGAGAACTTGTTAATAGTTCTACATCTGCAGCATTAGGCAACAGGAAAAGAGACTCAGTCTGGCTTGGGCCCTTAAACCTTAAAGCCCGCTGACATATTTCCTCCAACAAGGCCACACCTCTTTCTCCCTGTCAAGTAGTGCCACTCCCTGATGACCAAGCATTCAAATCTATGAGCCTATGGGGACCATTCCTATTGAAACCACCACACTGGCTTAAAATAGAACTGAAATACAGACTGTCTATCCAGTGGAAAACTACTTGTGAGTAAGGAATAAGTTACTGACATTTAGTAGCATGGATGGATCTCAGATCATATTAAATGGACAGAAATCAGAGTTCTGTTTTATGTGGGCTTCTAGAAAATGCAGCACTGTAGCAACAAGAAGTAGCTCAGAAGTTGCCTTCAGCTGAGTCATGGGAATACACTTCAATTATAAAGAATTTGAGGGATTGCCTCAAAGGTGAAGATATTCTAAACTGACCTGGGTGAGGGTCTAAATCAGTCACTTTACTTTTAAAAATAAAAATTGAATTGTTTACTTAAAATAAATAAATTAGATAGCCAGCGAATTATACTTCAGTCCCCAAACTCTAGCACACAACAAGTCCTCAGTAGATGCTAACTTTCAGAAGTATTTTCTGCCAAATTAATCATTGAACTAATAAAGCCAGACTAATGCATAAATTGCCAATAAAAAAATTCAAGGTGGAGATTGCTGCCATGTTTTCAATAAGATAATGTTGAGTGTATTGCCTTTTATATGCTAGCACAAATCACTTTAGGTAAGGTTGGATGGTGGAGACAATCTAAAAGAATCTATAAGGCTCTGGAGGATGTGTTTTTCCATCAAAGGATTTTATGAAGCAGACCTGGGCATACCAACCGTGGACATCTGAGTTCTGCCAAGGCCGTAAACCTGAGGCACATCTCTAAAGAAGCTGATATCATGTGCCGTGGACAGAGAGCTAGCTGGTAATAGCAGAAAGGGTCCTTGAAGTCAAACACATCATTGCATTTAAGAACCAAAATGTCAAATGCACCTGATGTCGGCTGCCGTGTTTATCCTCAGAAGCCAGAGTGCAGAGGAGAAAGGGTAGCGATCAGAACCCTCATCTTAGAGGTGACAAACAGAATCCTGTCCTTCTAGACCTTTCTCTGTGCCAGCGAGCAAGGAATCACGTGTAATCTCCCGGGATCTAAAGTAAACAGTGTAGGCTGTTTCATTTTTCTCATCCTTTGACTCACTGTCTTTTTCTGATCTCCACCATCCTCTAGAAGGATGCACTTTACTCTCTGTCACTTCCTCCTCTTTCTCCCCTCCCCTGCACATACACAATAAACTGTTAGCTTGTGACACCATTTTTCCACAGTTCCCATGAAAAAATGCAGGCATAAAAAAGAGCTTATATGTCTTACATTTAAAAATAAAACAAAAATCATTTTTACTTTGAAGAAAATTTTAAATATATTTCAGTACCTTGTTAATGCTGTTTCATGGTTCTGAAGTCTCTTCGCTACTTTTAAAGGAACATAAAAATATATTATCTCTAACTTGGTTTTCTCATAAAATTCTGATGCTCAGTATATTACATTTAGGATAGTCTATTCAGTCAGTGTACATTTACTAATTGAATTTACTTTGAAATGTTTTTAATTTTTTATACAAATGGAGTCTTAGGCAACTGAGCTCTAAGAAATGTGTATCTTTGACAGTGTGTGTGTGTGTGTGTGTGTGTGTGTGTGTGTGTGTGTGTGTGCCAGTTTCCAGGAAACAAAAGAACCTTCAGTCCAGAAGCAAGCAGCAAGCTCTGGCCTCTTAAATCAGTTTTCTAAATCCATAAAATACGCTGTAGTGAATATTTCAGAAAATGGAATTTGTACTGTAGATCTTTCCTCTCTCCAAACCAGGAAACAAACCTTTAGCCACATTTTTTTTATTGTGTTCAGTTTCTGAACTAAGTACCAGTGAGCAGTCCTGGGGCTTCTGAGGGCATCCACGGGCTCCAGGCCTCTCCAGAGGCTTGTTTTATTTCAGCACTGATCTCCCTCCTGTTGGCTTTGTTTGTTGATATGTCAGCTGGACATCTGTCTCTTTCATGGGGTTGAGAAGACAGATAAACCAGAATCAGACAAGTAAGAAATGTGACTGTTTTCCAGGGCTGTGTGCTTCTATGAGCCCTGGGCAATATTTATCAAGTCAACATTTGACAAAGACATTATTTGCCCATAACCTTTGAAAGTCTTCCCTGGTCAAACCTGATGCTCTCACTTCTAACCTGCCTTTCTTCAGACATTCCTGTGTTTTCTTGTACAGTCTAACAGTGCCTCTTCTGCTGCAGAAACTCAATGAAATGAATCGTTGAGTGAAATGAAATCACTTTTCAAAGATGAAATTTGAGGAAGCCTGTTGGTTGAACTTATCAAATCTTGGCGGCCTTGCCAGCATTTGTGCTTTGGATTGGCAACAGCTCAACTGGCCAGATCAGAGTCTCTTGATGCTGTGCTTCTCCTGGCTTTCCTCAGAGCTGGTGTCTAGAATTATACCAGGGTCTCCAAAGGAGTAGACTTCTTCTGGACTTTGGCCAAGTTAAGTTGGTCAGAAGCTGAATTCAGTTTCAAGAAATTGGATCTGGACCTTGTCTTCTGTGCCCCTTACCCCTCTGGCTACTTCAGGATTATCTCTTTGTACTGTTCTTTAAAAGTCTTTTATCTTGAAGAAAACTTGTCAAGGGATGCCACCTACCCATCAAGTTTCCAACACAATAGTGCTGTCAATACCCACTGGGTGTTTGTTTGTTAGTTTGTTTTCACCTGGGTTATCCACCTTAGTGGGCATTTTTTTCTGCATCCTGAGAATGCCTTTGCATTCTTACAGGTGGTTTGTTATAACAAAAAAGGCCTGAGCTATCCTCCTGAAGAGAAGAGAGTCATTTCATGGCTTGAGCTCTTATTTCCTGTTGTGTTCTCATCTTTTAGTGTGGAAGATAACTGTAATATACTGTACACAGCAGTGTAAGGAAAGTGGGGTACATGTAAAGACCACTGGATACACTTATACTATGTAACAGATATTCACTAAGTATTTTTTTTATCTTTTAATTAGAGAGTGTCCAATTATATTCTCACATCAGCAACCAAATTTATGGGATGTGAATGTCATGAATTCTTTATATGTTGTGATCTTGTGTGAGTTTTTGTTTTTTGTTTTCCCCTTTTTGGATTTTTTTGAGACAAGTTTTTTTTCTATGTAACAGCTCTGGCTGTCCTGGAAATCATTCTGTAGACCAGGCTGACCTGGAACTCAGAGATCCACCTGCCTCTGCCTCCTGACTGTTGGGATGCCTGGCTCATGTGGATTATCATGTCACCAATAAATCTAAACAACACTGCATGTAAACTATGTGTGTGGACAACTGCATGTGGAATAGTATTAAACCAAAAAAAGGAAAGGAATCCTGCCATTCAGGACAACATGGGTGAATATTAATGTCCTCTCTTTAAGGTTTTACTCTAACTCTTACCAAGGGTGCTGCTAGTTGAGAATGTAACATACTTTTAAAATTATTATCTTATTATTTTTTATGTATATGGGTGCTTTGGCTGCATGTATCTGTGTGCCATATGAGTGCCTGTTGCCCACAAAAGTCAGAAAAGACTGAAAGTAGAGTTACAGATGATTGTGAGCTGCTATGTGGGTGCTGGGCATTGAATCTTGGTCCTTTGGAAGAACAGCCAGTTCTTTTAACTGCTCCTTAACAGCCCCTTCACCATAATTTTTCATCTGTCTCCCTGGCCATCCTCCTGTGGGCAATCCTACAGATAATATTTTGTTTTTCACACTGATTCCCTTCCTACATATCCATCTGACTTTCAAAGACAACCAAGGATCTGCTTGTAACATGGATTAGCAAAGGAGGGGTGGCCAGTGGGCTAATTCCAGTGTACCACTTGAGTTTACATGGCCTACCATCCAAGAAAGTGTTTGAAGTTTTTAAATAGTTGAAAAACTCAAAAGCCTGCCGATTCCAAAGTTTGCTGTCCATACACGGGTGTTTATATGTGTACATTTGTATGCATCATTGCATATTGTTTCTAGTGGCTTTTGAGCAGTTAAGTTTTTGTGGTCCAGAAAGCTTACAATAGTTACTTATATGGCCCTTTAAGAAACAAATTATATACAAATGTGTATAAGTCATTCTAGGCTCCACAGTGTCAGTTAACAACCACACCATAGATCATGGCTCCATGTTCTCTGCTGTTACTTTTTCTGGAAAGGAAAGTTTACTCTGGCTGTTCTTTCTCACAATGATAATAAACTGGAGGGAATACGAGCATCTTGGTTGGGTGTCTCATGTGAAGATGAATATGTACAGCCAATAGGAGGCTGAACTCTGTTCCCTGACAACCTGGAAACGTAGAGTGGACTTGCTTTGTCACAGTCTTTCCTACTTGATGTCTATGACATCACCTGAAGATAAGGGTGGCAAGTTCCGTTCAGTCTCTGGCAAACATGTCTATATCAATCTGTTCCGTACCCACTGGGTGCAGCATGAAAATGCATGTTCAACTTGGTAATCTTAATCAATGGCATAGTTCTTAAAGCAAGCTGGCGTGGCAGGGGTGGGGTATATTCAAAGAACAGATCTAAGTCTCTTTCATCTCCTCTCCCCCATCCCTTGAATGGTTTAAAACCAACAAATAGGAAAGGCTGCCATTAGCTGGGAAAGGGGACATCACATCAGAGCTCAGGGGTCAGTGTTTGCTGATCAGCTCATGGACATCATTTCTCACATCCCCCTTCACAGCTGCTTTCACCCTGTACTAGGTTAGTGACTTTCAATGGGGATTTTAGGTTGGGGTCACACATGTGTGACTTTCAACAGAACATGTGGATCTGCATATAGTGTTATAATCTGAACAACATGGGCTTCAGAAACATGTAGCTTCTTTCATGTATGAAACTCGGGGAAGGTTTCTAGATGTAATGCTCCCAGACCCACTCTTTCTCCCTTGGTTGTCAGCTTTTATGGCAACAAGATGATGGGATATTGCTTCTGGTCCTGGGAGGTGGAGGAGGTGAATGGCCTTCAATTTATCTTCTGGACCATCAAGATATTAGTCAGTTAGCCATCAGTCACTTGGTCCAGGAAAGACCTTTGGTCCTTTCCAAAGCTAATTGAGAGGTACATTGGAACCTTAATCAAGTCTATACACTTTGGCTCAGACCCTTTAACTTTACATCTGGAAATTTCAGTTATAAAATGAAACCTTGACATGAAAGAAAGTGAGAGCCAGGAATAACATGACCCCAGATAAATACATAGAGGAATATGGGATCATATCCTCTTATGAAATATGATAAGGTGATTAAAGATGACATTCACTCACAGAACACTGTGTGTGTCACACAGGGCCAAAGACATTGGAGATTCTTGTTAAGATGAAGCTAGATGGTAGCCAGTAAGTCCAGGCAGTGCCCACTCTAAGGTAGACACTGCTGGCAAGAAGAGATGGAACTGGGAGAAGACAGAAAAATCTAACCTCAGGGTTTGCAGCTTGGTGGCAGAGAGGCAGAGCAGGAGGATTTTTTAGAGAATGTGGTGTGTGTGTGTGTGTGTGTGTGTGTGTGTGTGTGTGTGTGTGTGAGTGAGGTAAGCAAGGCTGGGTGCTATGGGAGGGCGAAGAAGCATGAATAATGGAGGAGCAACAACAGGAATGCTTCCTGGCTAGGCTGGGGGACTGAGTCAATGTGTGCGAAGAATACGGCAGGCACGGGCTTAGGAGAAGGGGCATGCTGGGATGTTAAGCTCAGTAAGTTAAGATGATGGGAACAGAAGAACTTGGGGAAGCTTGTAAACCACAGCACAATATTTGAGTTTTACACTCAGGGCAAAGTTTGGCCTTTTCTACATGTCCATGTGTATGTAGAGGGGGGCTTTATGTATGCCCATGTATGGAGGGCACAGGTGGCCACTGAGTGCCTTTCTCAATCACTCTCCACAGGATTTCTCACCAACCCTGGAGCTCACCCACTCAGCTCCATTGGCTGGCCAGTCAGCCCCAGGGAATCTTCCTTCTCCAACTTCTTAGAGTACACAGCTACGCCTGCCCGACTTTTCCTATGGGTCTTGGGGATCCAAACGCTGCTCCTCAGGCTTCTACAGGAAGCTTACTAACTGAGCCATCTCCCCAGCCTCTTAATATTCTCTTAAAGATGACTCTACCCACAACTGGGGAATAAATACAGGAAGAGGGGAAATGGATGCTGCAGAACCAGTTTTGGAATGGGGCTTACGGTGATCCAGTCAGAAGACATGATAGGCTAATAGGGGCAGAAGCAGAAAGGAGTTCTCCTTTTGTGTTCAGATTAGCATTTAGATGGCTAGTTTGGGGGTTTTAAATGTTAGAATAACCCAGCACTATAAAGATTTTTTTTTTTAATTTTGGAAATCTTCTCATTACATAGCAAGAAAAAAAAATAGAAATGATTTTAAGTCTTAATTGCCTTGCAGAGATTACAGACATCTTCAGGACAGATAAATCCTGGGTTGTCCTGGGATGAACGTCTACCATGGAAATGCCACATACTGTTTTAAAATTGTACAGAATCCGAAATGTGAACAGTTTTCTAGCAAGGAAAAATAGATAAGTATAGTTCTTCAGAAACCCGTGAGAAAGGAAAGGGACAAAGGGAACTTGGTTTAATGGCAGATCTTCTGTTGCCATGAACTTCATGACAACTAGCGGACCTGGCAGGGCCTGGCAGGAAAAGAGCAAAATCAACTGACTTCATGGGTTCCATTCTCATAGGTGGAGCAGTCAGTGTATTATCACGAAGGTGCTCTCAGCCTCCCACTAGCTGTACCAATCCCCTATGCAAGTTGCCAGAGCAGTGTTAAATCTCATCATAGCACCGAGTTGGCCCTGGTACCCTGAGTTGAAACCCCTCTCATTTGTCACAGCCAATGATGACGATCCCATCTGCTGGGCATATGGAATTGGTGGTGCTCAGCAAATCTTTGTCCCGGCCTGGCCCCAGAGAATTCTCTGAATTGTCCTGTAAGCCCTCTTTCCTGCCTTGTGCTCTCATTGGACTGTCTACTGTGGCAGCTGTGGAACATGCCTACCTAATTAACGATGTCTGCCTTCATTCGCTAACTATACCGTGAACTTCTGGAGGCAGGGACTGAGTGGCATTTGTCTTGATATCCCCCTACCCTGGCCTTCAAAAGGGGGATCGGAGCACATACCTCAAACAGAGGGTAAACTCCGGCTTGTCCTAGCCGCCTCACCTGTCAACACTAACTCTGTGTGTACGGAGAAGGCACCTTTTGAGCTGTTGATCTCATAACCCCAAACCAGAGCTCATTAAGACATAATAGTTTGGATTATTGCTTCCTTTGAATGATACTTTGAGGGAAGCTCAAGTTCTCTCATCATTCTAACTACATTTTAGATAAATAAAAACCATCCACTGTGTGTGTGTGTGTGTGTGTGTCTGTGTGTCTGTGTGTGTGTCTGTGTGTGCGTGTACAAGCGCACATGAGCGAGCATTCTCTGCTTGATGTTTTGAGACTGCTCTGACTCTGCACCTGAAGCTCCTCGTTCAGGCTCTTACATGGGTCTTGAGGATCAGAACTCAGGTCCTCGCACCTAAGCAGTTTAAGTTCTTCTCCCACTGAACCATCTTGACAGCCCCATAGTCAACACACTTCAGTAGCTCTTAAGGTTAGTTGCCTGTGTTTTGTGCAGGCAAATCCTACTCTTGTAAATAGGCTATGGTCAGTTTCAAACATGGAGCCATGCTAAGCAGCAATAGTATGGCCTTCCATTTAAACTAGAGTTAAGTTCTTATGGTCCTCACGAATACAACCCAGGAGCATGGTTGACAGGTGGTCAGGACACCTGCAGGAGCCTCTTTGCATGCAGAACTATTGAAAGTCTGGGTAGTTGAAGATAGACATGTTTGATTTTAAATTCAGTGTTTTGTGATGCTCTGGGCTCTCTCTGGTTTTTGTACCTGTGTCTCACAGGTTTGGTGAGGTGGTCCAGTGTTGGAATGGGAAGGCAAGGACAGATCTGTCTGAGAGTCAGAGTGAAGAAACGCATCTCTCAGGCTCCTAGCTTGTCTGGACTCGGGTGCAAAAGCACAGACACAGGGAAAATTATGCTGGAAAGATCTCCTCCAGGAGTGGCCGTACAGTCTGTGGCGCACTTCTCCATCATCTGCTTGGCTCTTTTTCAGGTCAGCCGTAACTTTGAGCTAGTTGGCCGGGTTAACTTGGATCAGCTGGAACAGATGAAGGAGAAGATGGAGAGCTCCAGCAGCGAGGACGAGGACAAGGACGACGAAATGAGCAGCAAAGCTGAGGACGGAGGTTAGTCTTACCCTGCTCTCCGAGTCCCAGACGGCACCCAGAATGTCCACAGTGAGACAGAAGGGAGGCAGGAGGCTGCTGTGGGAAGAACAGAAGGAAGGATCCTTCTTGGTTAAGCAGCAGAACAGACTGGCTTAGGCACCATCAGGGGCCCTGTCTTTACAAACTATTACCAGCTATAGAAACTCCAAGGAAAACAGACATTTCCTTTCTAATTATAGATGTATGTTTGCTAAGAAAAAAAAAATTATGGTTCCTAGCAAGGAAAACTAGTATCTGAGGAGCCTTCAGAATGCAGACAGCAAGGAGCAAGATGAATGGCACGGTAGTGCTATCGAGGAATGCGAGTGAACTTAGATTGCTGCTGGGGCCATAGTGAGAGCCTGTAATGAACTTGGACATTATACATGTCCCCACTGCAGGGCCATTCCCTTAACTCCTTAGGGCTCTGTTTTCACTCTGCCAAGACGAAGAAACAGTGTCTCACCCTTTCCTCTATTTGCAGAAAACACCAGCGAAGGTTTTATCTCAGTTTTGAACTAGTGCTCCAACCCTGCCACTCTCCCATTCGTCTAAGATAAGAAGACTCCAAAATATGTTTAATGGCAGATAGCATGTTTATGTGATCTAGAGACTTGTCCTTGTTTACTCATTAAGCATAGAATACTATGGGCATCCCCAGAGTCTATACCAATACAGGTTGAGATGGGGAGTGAAGGGCTGGAGAGAGGAGGGCCCAGCCACTAAGAGTGCTTGCTACTCTTGAAAGAACCTGAGTTCAGTCCCCAGCACCCACTCCAAGCACCTCGTGACCACCTGTAACTCCAGTTCCAGGAGATCAGACTCTCTCTTCTGGCCTGCCCATACCTACACTCCTATTCAAAATTAAAAAGAAAGAATAAAGGTTGGGATATGTTCCTTAAGTTACCGCAGATGGAGCAAAAAAGTTCATGCATGGATACTGTAAATATGAGCAAAAAGCATACTAGCCACCACCATTCGTAGTGATGAGAAGAGGGCATCAGCGGCCATTGCTGAGCATCATTTCTTTAGTCTCGTAATCTGGAGGGTTCTAAAACTTACCCCACCAGATTGTGGTCCCCAGTCTATAGGACTTTGCTTTCTGTCTTTGTGAGTTCACCAGCTCTCAAATATTAGTGACAGTGACAATGATAATAGCAGTGTCTGTCTCCTAGGCTGATCGATATATAGATTTTTAACTTAAAAGCTTCTGGCTTTAAACTTTGGTATTTTCTTTAGTTTTAGTTGACAGGTAAAAAAAAAATGTGTATTTATGATGTTTTAAAATAGGTGCACATTGTGGAATGGCTAAATGGAGTTAGTTAACATTTTTTCCTCGCTTACCTTGGGAAATAAGCTCTTAATCCGCTGAGCAATTTCAGCAATTTCGGTAGCATTATTGGTCATAGTCATCATGCCACAGAGTTGATCTCCTAAACTCATTTTTTCTATCTGCCTGAAATGTAATGTCTTTTGACCAATCTGTCCCCAGAAGCCCAACCTTGGGCTTTGGAAATGTCCGTTCCAACAAAAATGTCCATTCCACAATCTGAATCACTGGATTTGACTGAGGTTTCACATGGAGTGGAATCATTTAGTATTTGCATTTACGCCTGGCTCATTTCCTTTAACATACAGTCCTTATCCATGTTGTCATAAATGATGGGATTTCTTGTCTTAAAGTGGAATGGTATAAATGATATACCAGTGGGTATGTACATCATATTTTCCGTATCCCTTCATCTACGGCTGGCCACTGAAATGAGTCTTTGCTGTTGTGAACACTGCACATGTCTTTGTGATATCCCCTCCATTCATTTCATTTTCTTTGTGTGCTGACCCAGTAATGAGGCTGCTGAGGGACTCACATGAGTATTCCATAATGGCTGCCCAAATTTGCTACTAGTCTACAGCGTTGTTCTTTTCTTACCTTCACCAACACTTGTTATCATTGCTTCTTTTGGTAGTAGACACTCTAACAGCTATGGAGCAGTTCTTAAAGTTTGACTTTGCATTTTCCTCTTGTTCAGGATGTGAAATGCCATTATATTGCTGACATGTGTTTGCATATCTTCTGAGAAATGCTTATACAGAGCCTTCGTCTATTTCTCAATTGGGGAAATTGCCCACTCGAATATTGACTGAGTTATTTGAATCCTGCATATATCCCGGGTGTTGACTTGTGACTGACTTCTGATCTACAGATTCTTCTCCTCTTCTGTGGGTTGCCCTTTCTTTCTGATGTTTCCTTGGCAGGACAGAAACTTTTCAGCTGGATTCAGCTTGCATTTGCCTATTTTTTTCTTTCGTTACTTGTGATTTTGGGGGGGGGGGGTGTCATATAAAAAACCTTAAATTAGAAATCATGGCCAACTGGTGTCATGGAGATTTCCCCAGTGTTTTCTTCCAGCACCTTTTGTGGTTTTAGGATCTATGTTTCGATCTCTTATTGATTTCGAGTTGATTGTTTTTCCATCTGGTAGATCGGGATCTAGTATCTTTCTTCTGCTTGATTGTCTCAGTGATCATTTACAGGACTGTCTTTTTTTCATTGAGTGATATTGGCAACTTTCTCAAAACTCAATTGAGTGAGAGAGTGTTTCTGTCCCATTGCTCCATGAATCTAATTCTAGGTTAGTGTCAAGCTGTTTTGGTGACTTTGTTTTTGCTTACATATCTTAAAGTCACAGAATGGAGTGCCTCGCACTTCTTATCATGCTCACTGTAGATTACTGTGGCTCTCTGGGGTCTCTTTTGTAGTTACCTTGATATAATAATGGAAAGTGAAGGGTAGACATGTAACTCAGTGATAAAATTCTTGCTTGTGGTGTGAGAGGCCTTGGGTTATAAGACTGCCAAAAACATTAATTAAATGACATGACATCCAAGACATGGACCTAATAAATAACAGTTCTGACAAACTTAAAACCTATCTAAAGTAAAGTAGTAAAATAAATAATAAACCCACTGAAGCGTGAATCTCACTCTTCTTGTTCCAAAGCAGATCTCTTAACACTACACACATCTCCAACCCCTTAGATTGTTTAAAAAAAAAAAAAAAAAGACCCTAGTCATGAAATGTACTAGCCCTTGGGCTAGACGAAGACCCCATGGCAGAATATCTAGCAGGCCTGAGCAAGTGTCTTCCTTAGGCCATTTTCTTCTGTGGTACATTTCTTGTCCCCATCCTCCTCCTGTGATAATCAAGGGATCTAGTTGGGTTCTTCAATCTCCAACCAACACAGATAGCCAAGTCTTACTGCCAAAATGTATTAACTTGTCAAAAGCCGCTTGCTGTGGTCAACCTGCAAGACTGCATAAACCAAATAGTCTCACCTGTGGGTTGACTAAAGGCCATTTCTTATAAGGGAAATGCTTGTGATCTCGGAAGTGTGCCTTATTTTTTTCCTTCTTTTAAAAAAAAAAAACAAAAACAAAAAACAAAACAAAAACAAAAAAAAACCCTTTTAACAAATATATTCTTCACAACAAATTCTTAACATCCCTACACTGTTTTGAATGTCCTCAGGGAGAGGGAGGGAGAGCATGCTTCTGAGTAAGGCTACAAAAGCTCCTTTTTCTTCCTGATACTCTGTGGCTCTACTTGTCTCTCTTTAGAGATAAAAGATTCCTTATTGGATATTTAGACTTTCTTCATGTCTAAGGCTAAGCCTAGGCTCCTTCTGAAGCCATCAGCATTCCAGAGTCCTCCATTTCCCAGTGCTCTCTCCCAAAGCAAATAAAACAAGCTTGGGCCATGAGAAAACACAGCATCTGAAATATGTGAGGTGGCAGCAAGCATATCTACCAGCTTGGCCTCTCTACCCACTGGGCTTTCAGCTTCAGACTAGATGGAATTAGGGAGAACTGCTTGGCTTCTGCTTCCTCCTGAAAGTGTCATGTCTACATCCAGAGACCTCAACAAATGACGAAAAACTCCTTGGGTAGACAAGTTGGTATGGGGGACTGACCTGAGTATCTTGGAAATTGCAAGCTGAAACTGTCCCTTCCCTGTCACACATCCTTGCAAGAACGGTTCCCTTTGTCCCATCTCCTTCTCTTTTGAAACAACCTAGAATCAATCTTCCACCATCTCAGTAGATTGTTGCCAAGAAGACAGGGCCAACAATAGCCTGGGGTGTTTTTGCCAGACATCCTGGCTTCTGGTAGAGTGCACTAGGGGCTATTAGCTCAGCTCTCAAGCTGAGGGAGAGTGATTTGAGATGTGACAGGTAGACTGGCCTCTTCTTTGAGGATGAAGCTTAGCATATGCCCTTGGAGACAATAGATGACTGGTTTCACATTTCCTGAGGGCAGAGGAGCAAGTACTAGCACTATTCTCCTTGTGAATAATTTGGACTTTCACATAGTCACCTTCAGTTGGGGAGTTCATGGTCTTCCTGCTACCCAGTTCCTCCCCAGACATGAGAGCTGAGGAGCTTACTCAGAATAGACACACAGCAAGATCAGCCTGGGAATTTCAGAGAGGAGCTATGCATGAAGAAATTGAAAGGAACCCAAGCAGAACACTGCCCACCCTGCCCCCTCTCATTATGCAACTGGGAGGAGTCAGGAAGGCATTCTGTTGATTTCTTGCCCAACATAATCCCTGCTAAGGAATTAATGTGCAGAGCAGATGGCGCTGTGTCATTTCCAGTGAAAAGAATCAAGGAAGATAGTCTGCAATTATTTTTAATGGCTTGTGTGGTGATCTTCTTAATTTGTGAGAAAATGTCTTGTCTTTTGTGAGAACTGGCCCTGTTCATGTAGCTTTTTGTGAGGAGGATGAAGGTGTCACAGAGCCCTAGCTAATGTCTGGAAGATTTCATGAAATATGGGGCATTTCAACCAGAAATTGTCTTCCTGTGACATCTAATCTGCGGGGCCCACAGTAATCAGAGATGAAAATGATCAAATTTCCCCAAGCTCTACCCTTTTATCAGAATTGTGTAGTCTGCAACTTACTACCTCTGTAGGCTAATGAAAGACATATGGGCTTAGAACTCAGGACAGCACAGGCCATGTAAACCCTCATTTTTGAGCTTGCCAGGAGGTATGGCTTAAAAACAATTAGCTAGCCAATCCACATGTATAAGGCCCCTAGCGTGTGCCAGCATCACAGGAGTAGAGAAAACAACTAGACCAATAGTTGATGTGTATACCAGACCCATTCAGAAATATCTGTGTATCCCCGTATTTGTGAATATCACCAGTTGAGAAATAAATACTGGGCAGTTGGCCAGGATCTGTCAGTGTCTGGGGACATGCTTACTTTTATTATCATTAATTATTATTACATGTGTTTATTTATTGTATGTGGGAGAGTTTTGCACATGTGGAGGCCCGAGGACAATTTGCGGGAGTTGGTGTTTTCTTCTCCCACCATGTGGGCTCCAGGGAGCAAACTCAGGTCATCGAGCCTGGGAGCAGGCAACATTAATCTACTGAGACATCTCAATGTCCCAGGCAGGCTTTTCTATAAGCTCCCACCCCATCTCCCAGTTGTTTAGGGTACCGCACAGGAGGGTCTTTGCAGGGCTCCTATCCATCCGACAAAAGCATTACGCGTGTTGTGAAGCTTTGGCCTAACTTGGAATACGAAGACGTCCTGTGGCCTACACTGTAGAACCAGATTGGGTGCTTTCTGTGGTCTATTTTCTTTTTAGTGAGCAGATAACCCTGTTTCAGATACATACTGAGTAGCTGCCAAGCTGTCAAGCCCTCAGTCAGATCATGCAGAAGGGATGAGTTAATTAGAAAACAGATGTATGGGGTCTTAGAGTAGGCCAAGGAGCCTTTTTTGGCCAGAAGGAACCTGGGTTGTTGATGATAGAAGAAGTAGCATAAATGAGGAGAAATGCGTATCCTCAGTGACTGAACCCAGGACAGCTGCTATTCACATCAATTCAGGAAGTGTCCTTAAGAGAAGCCCGGAGTCAGTGGGGGGAGTCTGGCGATACCTGCTGATGGCCTCCAGTTTAGCTTCCCGGGTGAGTCAGGAAGTATTTGCCAGTGAGTGTTGACCGATCCTCTCTAGATTCCAGAAGCACAGAGGTAACCCTGGCCCTTTCTCTCTGTTTGCAGAACTGATGAGATTCTCTGACCGGGGGCCTGGTGTGAACACAGAGAAGCGATTTCCATGTGAATTCTGTGGACGGGCGTTCTCACAGGGCTCTGAGTGGGAAAGGCATGTGTTGAGACATGGCATGTAAGTTGGGCACCCAGAAGACCTTTGTCCCAAGTGAGAGGATGGGAGGGAGGCTAGGATCCCCTAATACTACAAATGGGTACCACCACCACACAGTATCATCTCACTGAGCATGAAGGGCAGGCAGTGATGACTGAGAAAGCAGATAACTCCTTCTTTGTTAATGTTTAAAATGGTCCTCCTGTCACAGTCCAGTGAAGGAAAGCCCCCAGACTCAAGGGTAGCGTGTCCCTTTACTTTGAATCTCAGTCTTGAGAGAAATGTGGATCTTGGTCTGAATTTCTGGCTTCTGTGTTTGCTCATCCCATGAATGGCCTTGAGCATGCCAAGACTTACCTCAGAGACACAGCGCCATTCCACACCTGCCTCCCAGGTAATTGAGAGCATTCCTGTCAGGTTCTGACCTAACCTCTTTGAAAATAGAATTGTCCTTTGCACAAAGGATCCTTCCTTAGTACCCCAGACAAGAGAACTAATTTGTGGTTTATACGAGATAATATCCATGAAGTGTCCAGGCCTCTGAGAACATAACTACGTTTCTCAAGTCACAATTGATGCCTGCAGGTTTTTAGATTTTGTGTGTTTGGATGATTTATTAATAGACTTGACTAGTAAATCTTCAATATCAGAGTTGTTCCTTTTGTCTTAATCATTATTGGCCAATACCTAAGCTTCTGAGGTCAGCTCATAGATCTGAGTGTGAGGCAGTTCTTGGTATTTTTCCTGGAACTCTGACTCAAGGAAAGAGATAATATCAAAAAGTTATATTAATTTGGAAACAAAACATGACATAACCAAAGCACAGTACAAACATTGGATATTTTTAGGGGTCCCAATCATCAGAAAGAGGTCTACATGACCTACATATTACAGATAGAAAGTCATCAGCAATTTAGTAATATGCACATAGAATTCATTCACAGGAAACTTCAGTGCACTTTTAGGATCAGAGAAGTAAAGATAGAGTGTTTACTTTGGTTAGAAAGAGCATGTGAGAAGCCAGGAAGATCATAAAATGCTTAAGGATTTCAACTCCATGCCCAGAATGCAGGTTAACAAGCTGGGCATGACGGTGTGTGTTTGTAATCCCAGCTCTGGGGAGGCAGAGAGAGGAGTGTGCTTACTAGCTAGCCAGCCTAGTGTATTTGACCTAGCCATGAGATACTCTGTCTAAAAACACAGAAAAGATGATGATGCCTGAACTTGTACGGGGTCTCCAGAAGTTCATGCTCACCACTCCTGACCCTCCTGTCTCCACCACTTAAGTGCTGGAGTGACAACCATATGCCACCACACCTGGCTTATGAATGTTTCCACTGTTTTGCTTTTCCAGGGCATTGCATGATACCAACCAAGTGAGCAGGAACGAAATCCATACAAAGGAGATGGTGGAGGAGAGTATGCAGCTGCCCTCCATAGAGGCCAAGGAAGACGATGAGCCAATCGGGATAGACTTTCCCTTAAAAAGCGAAACAGTAACCATCTGCGTCGTAGCTGCCGACAAATCTCTCCTGGAGAATGCAGAGGCCAAAAACGAATAAGAGTTTGGTGAAATTCTTATCAAACCTTACTTGAACCATGACGAAAATGTGGGAGGGCCGGCGTAGGCTGAGAAAGGGAGGGGACAGACAGAGGAGAGAAGACAGAACAAAGCTGCTTTTAGGACTGAACAATCTATTTTCAAAGCACTGGTACCTGTGTGAGTGAGTATGTAAATTAAAGTTATTTAAATGGTTGGAATATGTGGCTCCTTTCCTGTCACTACATCCTTCCTTCCGGATCTTCACCACGGAAGTTTTCATCTGCTGCGGTTTGGGAAGTACCTCCCGTGGGCACAGCGGTCTCCGTGACCCTCTCGGACAGTGCGTGGAAACCGAGGCTCCTGGACACAGAAGACTTCTCCTAGGGGAACAACTTTTGGGCGCACAACTTTCAGTGCGTTTTTCTAGTTTTAATACCTTAAGCTTTTTCAAGACCTAACTGCAGCCGCTTTGGGAGAAAAAAAAAATAACAAAACAGAAAACAAACAAAAAAACTGCTTTGCATAAAACAGTCACCTGTTTCCTAGTACCTCAGACTTAACCAAGGGAATTCTCTGCATTTGTCTGTACTACCTGTCACCCTTGTGGTTAAATGTAGAGAGAACTGCTGGACAGGATGGTGAATAGAGAAAAAAAAAAAGAGTTTTAAAGAAAGGAACACAAATTGTGCTTAAAATCCCCACGTGGGTTTTATTTCTTAAAATACTGTGATTTTTTTAATTATTTTAGTAAAAAACAAAACAAAAAAAAAAGAAACAGACTTTAATTACTAGATAACTGTGTGTGAATTGTCATCTTGTATTCCAGGTAAGCTGTTTATTAGTGTTCAGCTATAATTTAGAATTTGGTAGGTTCATGTGAACTAATTTTATGGTGATTGTGGGATTTCGTTGGCCACATGTTTATTTTTCTCTCGATTTGAGTGTTACAAACACAGCACAAATTCAGTTGTTCTTTCTTCATATGAGTTGTTCTTTGTGTGTTTGTTTTTAATTTGAGGTCAAGGGAGAGTTAGAGTGTGTGTATGTGTGTCTGTGTGTGCGTCTGTATGTGTGTGTGTGAGAGAGAGAGAGAATTTTTATAATTTTAAACATGAACATAACAAAGAGGTTAACTTTCTTTTTAAATTTGTTTTTGTTGTTTGTTTTCTTTTTAATTTAACTAAAGAACCAAACTCTGAGCACAGCTATGCAGCGTGGGGGCCAGACAAAGAGGTCCTATCACCCTTTTGGTTTTTTCTCAAACCAACATATCACGCGTCTCACTAACGATCACTGTTACATTGGGCTGGCTTTCGTGTGTGCTGTGAACTCTGTGTTCTGTTTGCTTTGTGTATTGTGAGGCTGTCTCATTTCTTTTGGGAGCCATCCCTTTGGTGAGCTAAGACAGGAGATGGCATGTCCTGCAGGGAGCCTGGAGAAGTGCTTTTGTCTTCACATCTCGCTGCTCTGTTTCCCCACAGTGGCTTCTTTTTTTTTTTTTCCCAAGAGCAGCTTAGACTAAAGCAAGTCTACATTTATAGCACATTATGTTTGTGAACAAGGGGTTTCGTTCCAAAAAGTAGAAAGGAACTTTCTTGAAGCTTAGGGTGTGTGTGTGTGTGTGTGTGTGTGTGTGTGTGTGTGTACATGTACATGTGCTGGTGTTTGGATGTATGTGTGTGGGCGAATGTGAGTTCTTCATTTTGGTTTTTTTTTGTTGTTGTTGTCTATGTTTGTTTTTTTGATTAGTTTTGTTTTTTTTTAAACTTGGAAGGGTTGATGGGGTGGGGAGGGTGGGCCAGAAGGGAAGAGGGTAAACTGAGGTGTCAGTGTCCCACACAGCTTCAGAGAAAATCCATGGAAAGATGTCGCATTTGTGAAGTAAGTACGTACTTGAAAAGCATGATCTTGGTTTTGCTTTGTTTTGTTTTTTAATTTTTTTTTGCTATTAAGAATTTTTATTTGTAGGATGTTTAATTTAATTTTTTTTAGGGATGGGGGCCATCATGTGGAAACCAGAAAAGGGAGAAGTGTGAAATATCTAGACAGAGATACTTCTGTGTCCTTTTACTTGCTTTTGATTGGCCTCATTTCAAATGTACTAAACAGTGTCATACCTGGATTGGATGTCTGTGACGGTTACCAAAAACAAACAAACAAAACAACGAAAGGAAAAAAGAAAATAATTGTGACATGCTTTTATCACTACTTTATTTTTCAAATAACATGTAAATATTGTAATCCATTGGATTTTTGTTTTGCTAACCTGTTAATAAAAATATGGGACCATTATCCTTTTAACAAGGCTAGAATGTCATTTTTTTTTCTTTTTCAAACATATACCTGATATTTTGTGGCCGCACATTTTGGACGCATTCTGTTTTCTGTTGACTGTAATGACATAGAATTTACAACATTTTTTGTTGTTGTTGTTTAATTTATACAGAGGACATTTTTTTCCAGAGCTTGAGAGAAGAAAATAAATAGCAAAATGATAACCTATTGACTCCAATAATCAGTGTTTCCTGAAACTTGATGAAAGATAGGGGGATCCTGACTCCTTGAAGCCAAGGGTTTAAACACAAAAAAATAAAAATAAAAAAAAAATAAATAAAAATAAAAAACACAAGTAGGTTATTCAAGTTGTTTGCAACATACATTTTGTAATGAGATGTGAGAAATTAATAAAGAATTTTTTCACATGTATCTATGTGCAACTGTTAAGTTATTTATGGGTATGATTATAGACAGAAAGGCTAGCAATGACAAGACCTGTTTTCAACCTATGGGCTGAATCTGTACAGGTGTGGAAAGAAGGTAAAACCAAGGTGAGGTCTGAGCTGGAGTTCAAAATATTAGCATTCCTGCATTGGGGTAAAGAAAATATTTTGGAAAGAAGAGTTTCCACCAAAAATGAGAATCAGTTGGTT
The DNA here is from genome assembly GCF_008632895.1 of Mastomys coucha. Lineage (NCBI taxonomy): Eukaryota > Metazoa > Chordata > Mammalia > Rodentia > Muridae > Mastomys > Mastomys coucha. Next base: position 15,877,839 of record NW_022196900.1, read on the forward strand.
GTGGTACCTCACACATGAAATCTTACTGTTTGTGAATCTGATGCAGGAAGATCATAACAACTACCCCACCCCAAAATGTGGATCAGTAGGCAAGGCAAATCGAGGATCAAGCTTGAAGAATCATATTCTTTTCATCGAGTTCTCAGAGATCCGTGGGCTTGCTTTCATAGGACTTAGGACTAAGCTTCCTTGTTTTCCTAAGAGAGTGGCTCAGTAAGAACTGTTCCCGCTGGAAAGCGGCTGCTCTCCAATGGTTTCTGTCAATAGTTATGAACAGAGTCTGAGTTGGTGTCTAACCTAGGCTTCTGCTTTGTTTAATGTACTGGAAATGAAATGCGTAGATGCCTTGGCCATGGTAAGGGCAGCAGGCAAACTCTCACCCTTCTGGCTTAGTTCTATGGAGTGGTCTTGGTCCTGTGACCCTGTCCCTAGCTTTTTCATCTGATCATATGATGGTGTGCCCATTTCAGCACATAAATACCAGGGTCACTGCAGAAAGCTCAATAGCAGTCTGCCCACTTGAAGGCCTCCCCCTGATAATAGCACACACACACACTTAATGGGCTAGACCTGGTCACAGCCCCAACTATCCACATAAGGAGCTGGAAAGTGTTCGGTCTAGACTACACATGAATCCAGAAAGAATGTGAGCTATGAGCTTCTACCACAATGAAAGACAGAATAGCAGGGACAGGAAAACCTTGTTGTGTTCTTAAAAAACACCAGATGCTGGCCCCATCAGCCAAGGACTTATGCAATATTTCTTACCAGGAGGTTGGTGCTAGCCACTGGATAATGAGCAGACTGACAGATACTGCTCTGGTCTTCTGACAGCTTACAAATGAGGAAGGTGGAAATGTGAGATTTGGAAAGGGGACTTCCATAGAAGGTGCTGCTGGAGCCTACACTTAATCTCAGGAAGCTTTGGGCTTTTGTGTTGTTGCAGTCAGCCTTCTGCATACTAATCTTGAGAGTAAATGTGTTTTTGTCTATCCAGCTAAGGGAATGTCTTTGGCTCAGGAAGGCATATGGAGGATTTGGGTACTCTTATCCACTGGATGGGCCCTCAGTCCTACACTTAAGCAAACAGTGCTGTAAGATATGTGTCCTCCCAAAAGGTAGACATTTCATTCCTTCTTAAAAGGGGGAACCAAATACCCACGGAAGGAGTTGCAGAGATTAACTATGGAGCAGACTGAAGGAAGGACAAGCCAGCCTAAATATAGCTATCTCCTGAGAGGCTCTGACAGTACCTGACTAATACAGATGTAGAGACTCACAGCCATCCATCGAACTGAATACAGGGTCCCCGGTGAAGGAGTTAGAGAAAGGACCTATGGAGCTGAGGGGTTTGCAGCCCCTTAGGATGAACAACAATATGAACTAACTAGCACCCTCAGAGCTCCCAGGGTCTCAACTACCAACCAAGGACTGCACATGGAGGGGTCTGATTGTTCTAGCAGCATGTGTATAGTAGAGGATTGCAAATTCAGTCATCAATAGGAGGAGAGGACCTCGGCCCTGTGAAGGTTCTGTGCCCCAGTGTAAGGGAATGCCAAGGCCAGAAAGTGGGAGAGGGCGAGGTGGCAGGCATGGGGAAGTGGGAGGCAACAGGGGTTTGTTCTTGTTGTTTTTGTTTGTTTGTTTTTTGGAGGGGAAACTGGGAAAGGAGAAATTTACATGTAAATGAAGAAAATATCTAACAACAACAACAAAAAGATGCGTGTCCTCCCTCGCCTTTAGCATTTTGCCTGCCATTGAGCTATTGCCCCTAGGAATAAAGTTTAAAAAAATTAAAGTACCTCCTGCCTTATACAAGTGAGTTGGGGGAAAAAATGGGGCTCTGAGCATTGGTGAAACCATAAGAATTTCTTTTTAGCCAGGTGTGGTAATGTGTATGTTTAATCCCAGCACTCAGAAGGCAGGGCAGATGGATCTCTGAGTTCCAGGCCTGCAAGTTCCAGGCTGATAAGGAAATATGTAGGGGAACCTTACCAATAGAAAGATAGATAGATAGATAGATACATAGATAGATAGATAGATAGATAGATAGATAGATAGATAGATAGATAGATAGATAGATAGATAGATATAGATAGATGGGAGTGAAGTCAGCTGGGAGAGGTGTATTAAAATTGCTTCAGTATCTCCCACATTCATATTCATATCCTAGGAAGTTTTGTAGCCTTTTCTGCTAATTTCTCCTTCCATGGGTCAAATAAGATAAGTAGTTTTATGACATTCTTTTCACTCCGTGGTGTAAATATTTTCCATGTTTCTATGCAGCCATCACAAATAAAAACTATTCTGAGTTGCATAGCGTATTGGATGATCGAAGTTGGTAAGTATACATCTCCTAGGTGTTATTGAACACTCAAGCTTAATGTTTTTTGCAATTTACACAATGATGCAGTTAGTATTTGTCAACAGCATCTCCACCTGCCCCAGATTCACTAAATCCCCAGTGGTATGTTAAGTTTTAAAAGGACATTGTTTCAATTGAGTTTCTGTCCATGACTGTGACCATAAACAACTTGGGGAAGAAAAAGCTAACTTTACTTATACTTCCACACCACAGCCCATCATTGAGGAAGTCTGGGCAGGAACTGAAGTAGAGGCCAAAGGTATACAGAACAGAGGGAGGATATTGGTCAGGACTAGACTTAAACTCAGATCACTTGCTCTTAAGCCCCAGTTGACCCATTAGTGGTGTGATATCTTGGGCCGTTTACTTAAACCCAAGTACCTTGCTTTACTTTTAAAATGAATATGTGGGATTTAACATGAATCTTGCTTACTTTTATTGCTATTTTAAGTTTTCTACATACTTCAGCACAGTAAAATTATTCAAACAAAGAGGCCATTCTTTCAAATTGAGCAGTCTCTTAACAGATGGGTCTTCACTCAAGTCCACTTCATCAGAAAGGGAAGAATTCTTGCCCATTCTAGAAGGTCAAGGATCTGACTGAAGACCCTGCTGTCAAGCCTTGCAAAGCACTGAATAAGAGAGTTAAAAATGTGGAGGAAGAGAGCCAGGGAGATGGCACAGCAGGTAATAACGCACATAATGTACAAGCCGCATGTCCTGAGTTGGATCCTGGAACCCACTTAAAGATAGAAGGAGAGAACTGTGCCACCCACAACAAAAATAAACAAAAACCACATTTTAAAGGAATCAGGCAGTGGTGGCACACACCTTTAATCTCAGCACTCAAGAGGCAGAGGCAAGTGGATCTCTGTAAGTTCCAGAGATCCAAGGCCAGCCTGATTGAAGAGTTCCAGAACATCCAGGGTTGCACAGAGAAACCCTGCTCCTAAAAGAGATAGATGATAGATAGATAGAGAGATAGATAGATAGATAGATAGATAGATAGATAGATAGATAGATAGATAGATAGATAGATAGATAGATAATTTTTAACGATAAATACAGGGGAAAGCCTCAGGATCAGAGTTGTAGAGCCTAGTTAAGAGCCTGAGCTGAAAAAGGATTTAAATGGTGGGTGTGCGATACATACCAGAAAGAAGGAGGGATCTAGAGGGGACATTGAAGGCAGACAAAGGGGCAAAATGCTGAGTCTGGTAAATTGAATGACAAGTAATGTCGGGTGACCCCCTCCAGGAATCCTAATGCCTATTGGCCAGGGAAGGAATTCATTTGAACATTGAGTAACATGCCAGGAATTTTTAATACAAAAAATAGAGATGCCGATAGGAACCATAAACCTAGTATACTGGCTGGTTTTGTGTGTCAACTTGACACAGGCTGGAGTTATCACAGAGAAGGGAGCTTCAGTTGGGGAAGTGCCTCCATGAGATCCAGCTTTGTGGCATTTTCTCAATTAGTGATCAAGGGGGTAGGGCCCCTTGTGGGTGGTGCCATCCCTGGGCTGGAAGTCTTGCGTTCTATAAGAGAGCAGGCTGAGCAAGCCAGGAGGAGCAAGCCAGTAGGAAACATCTCTCCATGGCCTCTGGTCAGCTCCTGCTTCCTGACCTGCTTGAGTTCCAGTCCTGACTTCCTCTGGTGATCAACAGCAATGTGGAAGTAAGCTAAGTAAACCCTTTTCTCTCCAACTTGCTTCTTGGTCATGATGTTTGTGCAGGAATAGAAACCCTGACTAAAACAACTAGTAAGGAAGTTTAACCAAGGTACTGATCAATTTAGGCTCATGGAAGAACGGAGTTGTCAAATTATTCTTGGCTTAGATCTAGCCCTCATCATTTTCCATGCAGCACTGAAGCCTAATTGTAACTGCAAGGGTGAAATGCTCAGCTGTCATTGTGTTTTTTTCAGACAGAGACTTAATATGTAATCTTGTCTGGCCCGGAATTCAGGCTAGCCTTGAACTCATAGAGATCTGACTCCTGAGAACTGGAATTAAAGGTGTTTAGAAACCATACCTGGCATGCCTAGCTTTTAGAAGATATTTTTTTTTTCAGCTTTTCTCTGTTTTTATGTTTTATTTTGTTTGAGCATTTTAATGAATGCTCCATAAAGACTGACCATGTCCTAGGAACAGATGGCTTGCTTTAAGAAGACCAGCATTTTCTTATCTCTTATCTTCAATTTCTTAGTGACAGTCACAAGTGACCACAAGCTTGATGCATGTATTCTCTCATATATATGAATACTCTTATTATTCTGGAAGCCTGAAGTCACAAGTCCAGGTGTTCTTATGTAGGTTTCATGGAAGACTCTGCTCAATGCCTCTCCTAGCTTCTGAGATGTGTTTTATAATTTACAGATGCATGGCTCGAGTCTTTGCTTCTTTCTTCATATCACCTCCTCTATGTGCCCCCTCTTCTCTTCTCTTCTCTTCTCTTCTCTTCTCTTCTCTTCTCTTCTCTTCTCCTCTCTTCTTTTCCCTTCCCTTCCCTTCCCTTCCTTCCCCTCCCCTCCCCTCCCCTCCCCCTCCCCCTCCTATTTTTTTTAAGGTTTATTTATTATTATAATTAAGTACACTACAGCTGTCTTCAGACACACCAGAAGAGGGCATCAGATCTCATTATGGGTGGTTGTGAGCCACCATGTGGTTGCTGGGATTTGAACTCAGGACCTTCGGAAGAGCAGTCAGTGCTCTTACCCGCTGAGCCATCTCACCAGCCCTCTCCTATGTTTTTATGGTTTAGGAGGATGGGAACCCAGGGTAATGGGTATGCTAAGGTGTTATGTTCCCCTCTCTCTCTCTCTCTCTCTCTCTCTCTTTCTCTCTCTCTCTTTCCTATGTCTTTATGGTTTAGGGGGATGGGAACCCAGGGTAGTGGGTATGCTAAGGTGTTATGTTCCTCTCTCTCTCTCTCTCTCTCTCTCTCTCTCTCTCTCTCTCTCTCTCTCTCTCTCTTTCCTATGTCTTTATGGTTTAGGGGGATGGGAACCCAGGGTAGTGGGTATGCTAATGTGTTACATTGCCAAAGCTTCCTTTTCTTCTAAAGGCACAAGTTATTGGATTTAGAACCCATCCTGTCATCTCATGATCCCTCATGACACCCCTGAACATTCGTGTGAACACGTCTTTAGGATGGGTAGATCACTGTCCAGCCCACCCTGATCTTAACCAACCTCTAAGCTGGCTGCTCTCATTGGTGTGCTTTGTAGATTAGCATCCTCGGTGGAGGGTTCAATGATTGCTAAAGAGTCCCAGCTCAGATGAGGTTTACAAGCAGCCTGGTTATCTTCCCTCCATCACGACCCCACCATTTCCCTTTGTCGTACACATTTCTGTCTTTCAGCTACCATACCCAGAGCTGGCCCCATATCAGAACTCAATAGTCTCAGGGAGAAAAGGATGGATGGACGCATGATGAAACGCTCTGCTCTCCCCTTCCCCCACCCAACCCAGACTTTCAGTAGCAGAGACACATTGCTGTCAGATGCAGCTAGCCTTTTTAAATTCAAATATATTCCTGTTGATACCAAGTGTTAGTTCTCATCTGATTTGGCATCAATGTTACATTTACTCTCCGAGCTCGATATTGCTTTTTTAAATATCTAAGTGAAAATATGAGCTTGGTAGATGAAAAATGTCTTTGTCTGCAATTCCAGGCACTCCCTAAGAAAACACCTGAACACTGAACTCCAGCACTCCTGCTTAAGGTCTCCTTCACCAGTCCTTTTCTCCTCAGAGATGGACAAACACTGGGCAGAGTGATGACTTGAGCAAAGGCTGCTGGGAAGTGAGGGACTGGCAGAAGCCAGAATTGGCTGTGATGGGGGCAGAGGCACACAGTCATATAGAGTGGCCTGTGTCCGCATGCTTGATATGAACATGAACAGCACTGAGAGGGTGTTTTTGATAGTGGGAGGATATGGGGGACTTTGTTTTAACTCATCCTTCCACACACCACCATCATCACCCAATGAATGAAAAAGGGCATAGCCACCTACAAGTCTGAAGAGACACTTCCTTTCCCCTCCAACTTAATCATTTGGCTTCTTGAATTAAACTTGGAAAGCAAACCCCTGTCTCTGTTCATCGTTTCTCTCTTGAGCTTGCTCTCATTAACAAAACAGCTAAGTTTGGTTTTAGCTGACTGCTTGCGTGACTTCCAGAAACCACATCACAATGCAGGAGGAATGCAGCCTCTCAGAGCAATGGCAGCCTGACCACATTGTTTAAAGACTGGAGCCAGGCAGCAGCCGTACTTCTGAAATCCATTTACTATGTGTGAAAACATCAGATTGAAATCCTGACCTTTCCCCAGAGCTGAAAGGACCCACTCCAGGAGGCTGCATGAAAGACCGCAGCTACAGGCCTGGACTCATCCATGACTCCCCATTCCTCAGGCTGCTGGTGGCCCTGCCTCTTGTCTGCCTTTTCTAAACCTAGCACCAGCGTAGAGGCTGCTGGGTGTTTCAGAAATGGAAGTGCTGCTTGAGACTGTAAAAGGATAGGGGTTGTGATTATTAATATGTGTTGTCGGCTTGACAGGTTCCGGAATCACCCAGAACAAGTCTGTGGGCATGGCTGTGAGGGATGATCCCAATTAGATTAAATGAGGTGAGAAAACCCATCTTAAAATGTGGGCGGCACTGGTCTATGGGCCAGGGGTGGGGTGGGGGTGGGGCCGGACTGCTAGCACAATGGTCAGGTATTTTGCCACAGCAATGAGAAAGGTAATTAATTGGTACAGGGGCAATCAAGACGGCAAGTGTCATAAAAGCAAAATGTTCCCCTAGAGTGGTGGGTGAACTCTGGGGCTGCGGTCACTCACTGACTTTGCCCACTGGCCCAGGTGTCTTTTAGAGATTTTATTTTTTTTATTTTTAACTGTATGTATGTATGTATGTATGTATGTATGTATGTATGTATGTATCTGTGTGGCGTTTGCACACACGGGTGCAGTTCCAGCAGAGGCCAGAGAGGGCAACTGCAGCTAGAGGCCGTTGTGAACACCAGAAATTAGGGCTGGGAATGAACTCAGGTCCTTTGTAAGAGCAGAGCACGTTCTTAACCACTGAGCCATCTCTCCAGCCTCTGATGGGCCTTTGGGTGACAATCCAGGTGTTTGGAGGCACAGTGAGCTAGGAGAAAGGGCATTCAACCAGAACCTTAAGGAGGGTGAATTTTCAAACATGTGTCTTGACTGTGAATTGAGGATAATAGTGAGCCCCTTACTATTCCATTTACTCTATGCCCTCGGCTGGCCGAGTAACTTGATCCTGCTCTTCTCCCAGTTGCTCCATCTGCATTATTGGCATAGCCATACGTAGTCACAGAGCTTTCTGCCTATGTAGCTTCTGGAACTATACAATCAACTAACCACAGGGGGAAATTTTTTTGCTTAACAGAAACTTGCATCTGGACTGAACATGCACAGACCTTTTGTTCTCATCACTAGGTCCTTAACAAGACAGTAGGGCTAGTCAATTTGTACCTTCACTGCATTGGGGATTACAAGTAACTGAGAGATGACTGGACAGAAGTGGACAGAGAGGTATGTGTGGGTGATATAAACACTGCTAGTTTACATGAGGCACTGGAACATCCATGGGATGTCCTAGAACTAATCCCTAACAGATACTGAGGGACAAGTATACGTGTTATACAGGCTTAAATGTTAGACATCTGGCCCAGGACCATTCCCATAGTGCCTTTCCCATAACACCTCTCCCAGAGTGTGCTCAGTTAATTCAACTGATCTTCCTCCCATTGCCACTGTGGTTAGTTCTTTGGTGACTTGGAACAATTATTACCCTATCTGTTGAGAATAAAATCTCTCTCTCTCTCTCTCTCTCTCTCTCTCTCTCTCTCTCTCTCGCTATTTGAGACAGACTCTTGCAAAATGCTCTAGTGGTGGTGCATGCTTTTAATCCCAGCACTTCGGAGGCAGAGGCAGGCGGATTTCTGAGTTCGAGGCCAGCCTGGTCTACAGAGTGAGTTCCAGGATAGCCAGGGCTACACAGAGAAACCCTGTCTCAAAAAACAAAACAAGAAAAAAAATGCTCTAGTTGGCCAATAATTCACTATAGATCAGGCTAACCTTGATCATACAACTCTCCTGCCTAAGCCTTTCAAGAGCTAGGATTGATTGTAGGCGTCTGACCCTAGGTCTTCAGTGCACCTATATGTATGAGCACTTGAGAGCAAGACATTCTCTACTCCACAGTCAGCAGAGGGATCATTCTGAAATTTAAATATAAGCCTGTCTCTCTCAGTCTCAAGTGAATCTCTCTTCAGCTAATCGTCACTGTTCAGGGCTCAGCTTAAGCACCGTCTCCTCCAGGAAGTGTTCCGCAGGCCTGTGATTGGATGAGGACTCTCTCTCTCTGTTGCTCACGGAGCCTTCAGAGCTTTCTAAGATCCTTGCTGTGATTTCTCTAAACTAAATGTTCTGCTCACTTGTGTGCCTCTTCTACCCCACCAGAAGCAAAAACTGTGTCTCACTGACGATGGTCCAGAGCCTGGCACTGTGCTTGGCAAAGGGATGTATCAATGTATATAAGATGCTATGCTGTGCAAACACAGTGATAGAAAAATCTCAACTCATCATGGCTTAAAGAATGAGGCAATGGATAATTTCAAAGAAGGGGGAACCTGTGGAATGATTTCCAACACTAGCATCCCCTAAATACAAAGCAAAAAAAAAAAAAAAAGAGAACAGACTTCCACAAGTTGTCCTTTGACTCTCACAAGTACACCATGCTATGTGCCCCCCTGTGGTGGTTTGGTAAGGAACGGCTTCCTTAAACATGCGTATTTGAATGCTTGGCCCAGAGGAAGTGGCACTATTAGGAGGTGTGGCCTGTTGAAGGAAGTGTGTCACTGTGGAGGCAGGCTTTGAGGTCTCCTGTGCTCAAGCTACACCCAGTGTGGCACACAGTCTCCTGCTGCTGCCTGAGAATCAAGATGTAGAACTCTTAGCTCCTTCTCTAGCATCACATTTGCCTGCATGACACCAGGCTTCTCACCATGACGAAAATGTAAAAACCCCTGAAACTATAAGACAGCCCCAATGAAATGTCTTTCTTTATAAGAGTTGCTATGGTTGTGCTGTCTTTTCATAGCAGTCAAACCCTAACTAAGAGAACTTCCCAATGACGAATAAGTGAATGTAATTTTTTAAATAACAGACATCCGCATACATCATATACAAAGGTCAGCGGTTCATGATGTCATCGGTGGCTTGGATCCATGCTGATCTTTTGCTTTGGTCACTAGTAATGTCATCTACACACAGAAGCTAATTCCCCTTGAGGTCAGGGCAGGATCCCTAGTTACTTCGTTGTTCACTTTACATAGAGAGAACATATCTGTCTTCTAAGAAGTGTCTATTGTACTTCCTTGAAGTGTCCTTTGGTCAGTTTAGGTCAGTTCATGAGTACAGCCCTTAGCAGGTGCTGCCCATCATCTGGCTGTCTCAAATGAGTAGGATTTCTGTCTGGGATAGAATCAGAGGGGGGATGCTAAGGAGAAAGAAATCCAGGTTCCATTTAGAAAGAGCAGGCCGGTGAGACAGCTCACTGAGTAAAGAACTTGTCACCAAGCCTGACAATTTGAGTTTGTTCACCCTGGACTCACCTAATAGAAGGAGAGAACAAACTGCTCTGAGTTATTCCTTTGTTGGTGGCACACTCAAAACCATGCACATATGCACATGTGCAGACACTAAATAAATAAGTAATAAAGTAACTAAAAATTTTTAAAAAGTGCAATATTGGTTGTTAATTGGGCAATGAGTGGTGCCCTTACATAGGTGTTTAATAATTATTTTGTGAAGGAATGTTATAAATTGAGAATATGGCTTGATCTGTGTGTGTGTGTGTGTGTGTGTGTGTGTGTGTGTGTTGGGGGGATGTAGAATGGCTTCCCATGCATTAGGATGTCTTCCACCTCAGGAACCTGTCCTCCACTGCAGTAGATTAAGAGCACTGCCAGATGTCAGCTTCTCTCAGTCACCTTTGCTCAAAGCTAAGCCTCTCCCATCAAGCGGGGTGGGGGGGGGTGTGTGTGTGTAGGCAGCCGCTTGGACGATAAAATCCAAGATGGCGCTGGTTCCCGATACACTGTAGCAATAGACGATTCCACTGCGCATGCGCCCCTCCCCAGCGGGTGCCTCTCCAGAGCAGGTGTATGCTAATGAGGGTTTGCCGGGGAACCAATCCAGGAGGACTTGGCAGCTCAAGCTCAGGTATATAAGGGACTGTCTCCAACCATTCCACGCCACTCCACAGAAGCAAGCAGACCTGCAGCACCTAGGAAGAGGAAGAAGAAGAAGAAGAAGAAGAAG
>NW_022196900.1:15889187-15894767 GCF_008632895.1 Mastomys coucha
TAGAGCGTGGTGGGGGAGGGGGGGGACACGTTTCTAGAGCTTTTGTTGGAAACACTAGATCTCTTCCAGAACACTTCCTGGCTATGGAGGGTGATGCTTACGCCACCTGGTGCTCTTGTCTAATGAACTAAACCAAGCCTTAACACTTCATTCTTTTTAAGAATCAGAAGCGTCTTTGTAGAAACAATCAAGGCAGCTAGGTTCTTTTTCCAAGGTATGTCCAACCCCTAATATTTCACATGGAGTTGTACAGCAAGGACAATACAGAAATGAGACCAAGTCAAATATATACAGCAGACAGGAATAGGCTTATGGGGGGGTGGGGAGGAGGCTTTCTTTAAGTTGATCGAAAGAGGGACCAGAAACTACTTTCCAAAGGGAGTGGCAGCGTTTGTCACTTTCAGGGCAGACTGAGGTATTGTAAGTTTTTGTAGGCCATGGATCTGGTTTTGGAAGATGTTTTTCTTCCTTGTTTGTGGTGTCGATCCCCTGAGCAGTCCCAAGTGCTGCTGAGCTCCTTCTGCTTCTAATGCCATCGTCTTCCCCAGATGTCTGCATCATCGTCCAGATGTCTCTGCCTTCTGACTTGCTTTGAGCATTATGATAAAGGTGAAGGCCTTTGATGGTATAGCTGCTGAAAGAGCTCAAAGGGCGGTAGAGAAAAGTTATCAGCTCCTACAAGTGACAGGTCAAGTTAATCCTGGGTCAAAGCCTTGGGCAAAACTTGTATTGTATTTATTTATGTGTATGTTTGCGTGTGCATGTATGTTATGTGTATGTTTGTGTGTGTATGTGTGCTATGCTATTAGCAGGGAGGTCAGATAACAATGAGCAAGCCAGGCATGGTGGCACACGCCTTTAATCAAGCACTCAGGAGGCAGAAGTAGGTAGATCTGTATGAGTTCAAGGCAAGACTGATCTGCATAGTGAGACCCTGTGTGATGGTTTGTGTATGCTCAGAGTGGCACTATTAGAGGGCGTGGCCCTGTTGAAGTAGGTGTGGCCTTGTTGGAGTAGGTGTATCACTGTGGGTGTGGGCTCTAAGACCCTTGTGCTAACTGCCTGGAAGTCAGTATTCTGCTAGCAGCCTTCAGATGAAGATGTAGAACTGCCAACTCCACCTGTACCATGCCTGCCTGGATGTTGCCGTGTGCTCCCACCTTGATGATAATGGACGAAACCTCTGAACCTGTAAGGCAGCCCCAATTAAATGTTGTCATTTATAAGACTTGCCTTGGTCATGGTGTCTGCTCACAGCAATACAACCCTAACTAAGACACCTTGTTTCAAAAATAAAAACTAAAACTAGCAAACAAAGCAAAAAAAAGCATGCTTCCCCAGAGGACAACACTGAATCATCTCTCTTTCTTCCAAATGGCTTCTAAGTCCTTAGGCCATCAGCTTTGATAGCCAGCATCTTTACCCACAAAGCCAACTCTGCAACCTGGATAAAACACTTAAAACATAATCGGCATGTCTCCATAAAGAACCGAGTAGAATCTGATCCAAGGTTAGGGCAGCAAAGAGGACAGATACAATGTGAAGACAGAGGCAGCAAGGCTTTTCATCCCACTCCAGACGACCATCGCTCAGGGACGGGTCCCTGTCAAGAACCTATGAACTCAGCAGACACAGCCTTAGAGTTTCTGTGAAGTAACCTAGGCAGCTGTTAGCAAGGCTGGCACAGCAGAGGTGTTATCGTTAGCCAAGCTTGTGGCAAACTACTAATGGGCTGTCCAGCTGTGTGATCTCAAAGTCTTGGGGTTTTAATTAGCAAATGTCATCCTTTCAAGGGCCCAGATTGTGTGTTTCTTGCTCTTGTAGTGGACCCTAACTTCTATCCACCTTGCTTCTTGGGGGTGTGATGAGGCTAGGTGGAAGAAGGAGCTCTTAGGATTTTTCTGAATCTTTTTGAACTCCAGTTTCACCAGAGATGGGGCCTTGAAGACATCCAGCTCTCTGGCTCTCCTTTTCTGTTCTCTAAAAGAGGATGGTCATAAGTAAAGTACCACTTATCCTGCTTCTGAGACTGGGCTTCTGAAATCTCCCCCATGGTCCTGAGATCATGCGCTTGAAGAATTAAGGCCTGTGATGGTTAACAGTGATTGTCAACTTGAAAGACTCTAGAATTGTTAGGAGTTCCTGCCTGCAAAGTACTTCTAGATTTGATGGACTGAGGTAATAAGACCCGCCCTAAATGCAGGTGGCATCACTCCGTGGACTTGAGAATAGACAGGAGAAAGCAAGCTAAGTGCTAGCATTCATTTCTCTGCTTCTTGACCAGGCAGGATGTGTCCAAATTCCTCCTAAGGCTGCCACTATGTTTTCCACCCGTGAGGACTGTACCTTCAAACTGGAACCAAAATAAACACTTACATTCTTAAGCAGATTTTGCTGAATAGTTTGTCAAACCAGTGAGAGGCATAACCCAGAACAAGCCCTTTCCTAGAGCAGAGGGGAAGGTGAGGCCTCATTAGCATTTCTGAAAGATCTCAAGCAGACTTTTAGGGTTTTTTTTTATAGATCTCTCTCTCTCTCTCTCTCTCTCTCTCTCTCTCTCTCTCTCTGTGTGTGTGTGTGTGTGTGTGTGTGTGTGTGTGTGTGTGTGTGTGTGTGTACCCATGTGCAGGTAGCCACAGAGGCCAGGAAAGAGTGTTGGATTCTCTGGAGCTGGCTTTAAAGGTGTTGGTGAGCTGCCTGATATGGATGCTGGGAACCAAACTCTAGTTCTCTGTAAGAAAACTCTAGCTAGCACTCTTGACCGCTAAGCCATAGCTGCACTCCAGTTTTTCCTAAAATAAAGAGAGACACAAAGTGCTTTTCAATGACTACATAGCAGGGTGGTGCTTTACGATTAATGTCTACTTACCATCCTGTGTTCATAAGAGCACCATCAAGATCTCCTTCCTCTTTAGTTATCCATAACAGTGCTGAAAATCCTAAGAGGTGTTCCCTGTTTAGCTGACGGTGATCCCAAATTCAGGACATTTTTTTCTTTCTGTTGGTTTGCTTGGCCATTGTTTTCCCCTTGTTCCCCAGAGACTCAGTCTCAAGGCACTGAAAAAGAACCAACAACCCCATGTACCATCTGCCCTTAGCAGGCTGATTCCTCCTGCGGGACTAGAAGTCCCAGGGAAACACCACCATTAATCCACTTACCAAGGAGAGATCTTGGCCTTGCCTGATTCCTCCTTCACATTAGCTCCTGACCCCTGATAGGTTCACCAGTCCACAAACCCGAATCCACACTCACTCTGCTGCTGTGGCTTCCTCTGCATATCAAGGCCACTTTCATCTCTGACTGTGTGTCTCCTCCAGTCTTAACCATAGCACACAAGGTTCCCTAGATGACAGCAAACCTGCTACATCATTCTCTGAGCCCCTCACAGCCGACACCTGTCGCCTGTGTCCCCCCAAGCTACTCTTCACCTCTCTTCATTTTCTTTCCCTTTCCACATTTTGTTCGAATTGTGAGGAACACTTTCTCCACCTCAACCCTAGCTCTTTTCCTTTAGCCTTTATTTTTATTATTTTCTTTTTGAGACAAGGTCTCTTAACTCCGGCTGGCCTCAAACTCCCTACGTAGTTGAGGATGGCCTTGAATCCCTGATCCTCCTGCCTCCGCCTCCTAAGAGCTGGGATTATAAATGTGTAACGATATTCCTAGCTTAAGAGGTGCTAGGCACGCTGGCTAAGAGATCACGCTACTAGGACTACACCCCGAACCCTACTTTGCCTTAAAACATCTCACATTTAACAACTCTGAACTTGGGCTTTCTTCCTATAAACCAAGAATAATAGTCCCTACCCCACACCCCGCCCCAGGTTGTTGGAAGGAATAAGTTAATCCACAGGAAGATCTGTGTCTAGTAGTTCAATAGACAGTAGCCATTATTATCTCTTCCGAGGAGCCTTGATTTTCAACCACACTCCTCTTCATAGCTCTGTGTTTGCCTATTATCCCTTGCTTGCCTTATCCTGGCCCTAAACAAACAGAATCAAAAATGACTTGCTAGAATGTGCATTCCTTGAGAGTACATACAAGGTCATACTTATCCATGTCTCTTCTCAGTGTAGGCTCAGGAACACCGAAGGGACCTAGCGAATTTTAGTTGAGTGAATACATGCGCGCAGGACATGAAGCTCTTTTAGCACTGAATGAAAGTCCTCCCAGATAAATCATGGAAACTCTTTTCCACTAAGGCTTCTGATAAAATACCCCTGAGATGTCTGGCCTTCTGCCACACTTTTTAATAACTAGGGACAATCATGTCACCCCACTGCGTTCGTGGCATGACAGGCAGAGCCACTTCCTCTTCTTCTTCACTTAAAAAGGCGGGTGGGGGAGAGTAACTTAGTCGTCGCTGTCAATCCTGACAAATGAACAGCACTATTACACACTCCAGAACTCAAGCAGCAGCACCTAATTAGGCACAGGTACAATCAGCAGCGAGCTCATGAGCTCCTGTTAGGCTGTGAGTGGCTCATTTGCAGTGCAGAAGAGATGGGGATGCTGATTTGCATGCAAACAGGGCCTCGGAGATGCTCAATTAAATAAGGGCATTAATATTTTTTAAGGCTCACTCCAGGTAAAATTCCTTTTTTTTCCTGAGAAAAGGTGTAGTGAAGCTGCCTAAATGTGTGACTCAATACCAGCAGCCGATTTATTAAGATTTTTGTTTTGTTTTGTATTCTGATTATAAACATGATACACTCACACTGTGAAAAACCTCGAGAACAGACAGTAAAGAAAGGAATGACCATTGGCAATAACCTTAGGGCACCTCACTGTGCTTCACTAGACTCACTCACAGCTACGCACAGTAACTCAAACTGATCTCATCCAGTGATGGGCTCTGAATGCTAAATTTATGCTCATGGTTCTCAAATGAGTATCTCCTGTCCTCATCACCACACTCCAGACTAGATGTCAAGAAGTCAGAGCCAGAGCCAGTGGATGTTTAATGCTATCAAAACCTTCATATGTACACACATACATACATACATACATACATACATACATACACACACACACATATATATACCCTAACCCTAACCCTGTTCATTTGTCAGGATTGACAGGATTGATTGTATATGTATGTGTAACATACATATACACACATGCATACATACATACATACATACAAACACACATATAAACACCCCACTTACTTTCTCTCGTCTCCACACAAAACTCTCCTCTAGTCCTCTGTTGAGCTTTCCCACATGAGGAATTGCCCCAGTCATCCACCCATCTGCTTAAAACCCAAATGAGAGGCCATACCCATGTCCTTCACGAACACTTAACCTATCAGCAAGTCTTAGCCAGCCTTCTCCAAACCACTGCAGGTTTACACCTTCCTTTTCTCTCAAAGTATAAATAGCCAATATTTCCTGCCCAGGATATTTTTGTAAGAGCATTTCTGTCCCCTGTTTTTTGGTTTTTTTGTTTGTTTGTTTTCTCTAGTCCTTGTAGACAGAGTAGTATCATGTTATTGCTTTTAGGCCTGACACATGAAAGTAAGATTGTAAAAAAGGGGAAATGAATGACCCAGGATTCTTTTTTTTTTTTTTTTTTTT
>NW_022196900.1:15894834-15902566 GCF_008632895.1 Mastomys coucha
ACTCAGAAATCTGCCTGCCTCTGCCTCCCAAGTGCTGGGATTAAAGGCGTGCGCCACCACGCCTGGCCCCAACCCAGGGTTCTTGATTTTGCAGGTACATGTATCCAGTTTGTTGGTTGTACAAGCCCTGTCTAGTAAGACCTTGACAAGCCTTAGCTTACCAGAGACCCCCTGAGTGAATCACTTGGAGACTGATCAATGCAAAGAACACGAAGATTTTTATTTCAGTGTACTGAGGCTGTCCCTGACCCTCAGGAAGGAAGCGACCGTGCACAACTTGTTCAGTGAGCTTTTATATAATTTTCAGGGCAGCAGCTATTAGACACAATGTGATTGGTAGAACAGTGTAATCTTTTAAACTGATTGGTTTTTAGGGAACGAGGTGGCAAGGACTTACCTGGTCTGAAGGTGGGCAAAGGTCCACCCTGTGGAATGTGCCCCCACCTGCAGGTAGTTTCTCAACCTGTGATCTGAGGAATGTTAATTAGCCTTTCCCTTCCAGAGAGTTCCACTACCTTCCCAAAGTTCCTGAGCTTATCTTATTAAGGAAATTCCTGGCCTCCCGGAGTTTTTCTGAGATGTCCCTGTTTACTTGGATCTTATATGAGGTTTTAAAATAGCCTTGTCCTTCCGCACGGACCCAGCTAGAGCAAACTTGGTTCTTTTGGTTCACAGTCTTCCTCTCACTGACCAAAGTCAGAATTACATCTTTGATCATTTCATATTTGTAGTCTAGTATGAGTTTTCACACTATGGTGCAAATGAATAAAACTATCACTTCCAAAATATTTTTGTCATAATTTAACTTAGTATTCATCTAGAGCCTCTATGTTGTTTAGTAATTGAAAACTCAAATACATGATGCTAACATTCTTTTTTTTTTTTTACTTTTATGTATGAATGTATGTATGTATGTGTGTGTATATGGGGGGGCACACATGCACCACAGTACACATACGAACTCTAAGGACATCTTTTAGAGGTTGTTTTCTCCTTTCACTGTGGGATCCAGAGATGAAACTCAGCCCATTAGGCTCACACAGCAAACATGTTTACCTGCTGAGCCATCTCACCAGCCCAAATCTACAAAATTCTAGATCTATCAGTTCCTTGAGTTTACACTGCCCTTTCCGTTTAAACTCAGCCAGTTTGTGTTTCCTAGCCCCCTTCTCCTCAGGAAGACTTACTAAAGTTTATAGAGGTAGTGGGCTTCAGCATAACTTGATGGATTTATCCTGGGATTGAAAGAGGCGACGAGTTTCTGCACTGTTATCTGCTCTAGCTGGAACCTTAAGACCTTGGCTCCAGGTGGGGCCGATTACTCCCACGTTTATAAGCTAACACGGCCTCAGCTCTACCGTCAACGCTCTAGATAGCCCTTGTCCTATCCTCTTGGTCCCTCTTGGAATCACAGGAAACTTCCAGATCTGCTACTTTGGGCCTTTATGTACCATACATCTAGTCCTTTCTACTTCAGCACTGGGTGCGTCTGCCTCGCTACCCTTAGAAGATCAGTTCAGGCCCTTTCTCCAGGCTTCGTAAGTCTGGTTAAGTGTTCTATTATCTCCCAGATGGAGGAGTGTTACCTCCCTCCTCTGGCACAGGGAGGGGAGGAGCCTGGAGGTGGAGTGGAGGCACACTGCCTGACTGCCTCTCTAGGCAGACAGATGTTGCCCAGCTGCAGGGAAGGGGGCAGACTCCTGTCAGTCTTTCCAGATGCCGAAAGCCACACTTCCCAAGGCCATGCATGCCCTCCACAGAGCAGCTTATGTTCAGGGACTGCGTGAGGTGAGGTACTGAACTCCAGCCATTCGCCCACGATAAAACCATGGCGGTAAGTGTGCTTACTCCAGAGTCCCTCCTCCCAAGACTTTGTCAGTCGCCTCTCCCCCTGCCCGGTCCTGCTTACTTCTGCTACCGGTCTGGGGCATTAACTGCTAGTTAGCATTTTACAACCAACGTCATCTCAAAGTGGACTCAGAGAGACCCTAGCCTACAATATCTGAAAATATAAACCATGTTTGGGGCTCCTCCACAGAAATACTACAGCTGTCCCTATTTTCCCCTAGCCCCTCCCTCAGCCCCCGTCCTTGGAAACTAACCCCTCCAGAGAAGTAGACCACTGGTTTCTCTATAGTGTCACTAGAGTCTCCTAATCTTTGGTCTCTCTCTCTCTCTCTCTCTCTCTCTCTCTCTCTCTCTCTCTCTCTCTCTCTCTCTCTCTCTCTCTCTCTCTCTCACACACACACACACACACACACACACACACACACACACACACACTAAAGCCACTCTTTTGAAAGAAACTTTTTATACAAGCCTGGCTTCCTTCACCTGGTCTTTGAAAGAGTGCTTTTGAGACTCAAGGTTGAGGATGAATGCTTTGTCTGTGGCCTTCCTTCATGAGGTAATGAGCTTGAAACACTGAGTGCTGCCTGAAGTAAGTGGAGAGTTCTGTGGTGCGTGAGCGTGGAGGTGTGACTGAGAGGAACTCTAAGAGTGCATGTATTTTCCCAAAGGCCTTTTTTTTTAAAAAAAAAAAAAAAAAGCGCAGTCTTATGTAGCCTTGGTTGGGCTCAAACTTGCTATAACAGAGGATGATCTCGAACTTCTGACCCACCAGCTGGTGCTTCAGTTGGAAACATTTGCTGCCCACACCCTATTTACCAGGCTTTGCAGGTCTTACTCATATGTCCTCCCTCTAAATTACATCCCCAGCTCTTTAACTCTGTCTTACCCTAGCTTTCTTGGGAAACACCTGTATTGTCAAAGCACCAATGAAAACAACTGGAATTCACATCTGTTCTGGTTTTGAAACCCCTATGGAAGGAAGGCAAAGGCAAAGAGAGAAAACTCTAAAACCTTAACTGCCAGCACTTGAAAGCTAAAAAGACATTCTATCAGGAACTTGGAAATGAATAAGCTCCTGGGAGAGACACGCAAATTCATCTGAATGAGAGATTAGCACTCTGAAGAGTAAACCAGCCTGCACATCCCACCACTCAGAAAGCTGAGGCAGGAGTGAGATGCTCCAGCCCCCCACACTAAAAAGACAAAAACAAAAAAAAAAAACTTAAAAAGTTAAAAAATAGGAATAGGGATGTAACTCAGGAGTTTGACCACTTACTAAGCAAGATGGCTTATGTTTAATGACATGCACTGGGGGGTGGGGGTGGGGTGTTAGGGTTTTGTTATATATATATAGCAAGTGAATGAATTCAGTGAATAATGAATATATTATTCATCTAGATAGTAGAAATAGTAATACAAATGTTAAGCAATATCAAGAAAAGAGTCTGAGAAGCAGGTGGGAAGAGTTCTACTGTAAACTCCCTCCCTTCTGTATCAATCAATGTATACAAAATACCTGGTACTCTGCTACAGTGCTGGCCTTTAATGAGTTGAACTGTATTAGCCCCTTCCTGTTAGCTTTAACTGCCAACAAGACACAACCTATAATCCCCTGGGAAGAGAGCTTCAAGGAGAGATTGTTGCATTGGGTTGTGGCATGTTGGGTTGTGTTGACTTGTGATATGCCTATCACTTAATAAATTAACCAATGTGAAAGAAGCAGCCCAGTGTGGGTGGTGCCATTCCCTAGGCATGGAGTCCTTAGTAGAAAGATGGATTTGAGTGCCAGCAAGCAAGTAGCATGTTTGTTCTCATTTCTCTCTTCTACCAACTGTGGATGTGATGTTCCTACCTGCTTGAATTCCTGCTCTGACTTCCCTTAATGGTGAATTGGAATTGTATGATAAAATAAACCCCTTCCACCTAAGTTGATTTCTGTCAGGGTATTTAATCACAGCAACAGAAATGAAACTAGGACATTTCCCTTGAGTCTAGAGTGGTCCTGAGATAGTGGGTCTGGCATGGCCTTGGTGGGGACAGAATGACACATTGCTGCCTCTGGGACAGGGCCGGTGGGTGTGGACCTCCACAGTATCGATGGCTGCCATGGGGTGTTAAGTCTTGTTTGTATAATAATGTGCATATTTTACATTTCTCCTTTAAGGAATGTTCTCCCTGTTAACATTAATGATTCCATGATGATCAGAGACAGTGCGAGTCCAGGAGGTGGAAGGTGTGGCTAATGTCTCAGTAAAATGGAAAACATTGGGCCCTTTAGAACCTCCTTTAAGGCTGTGGAAAAGAACTCTAAAACCACGAGTTTAAAAATATATAATTTCTCAACTATGCAAAAATATAAGGATGCAATATGAATTGTGTAGTATCTTCATAGAACTAAAGGAACAGAGGCAGCTACACTAGGAGCCAGCTTATCAGAAAGATACGAAGGCAGGCAGGCAGACTCCTGAATACAAGGTCAGCCTGGGATAGATGGATTTAGGTCCAGGTGTGGTTGGAATAGTAATCTCAGGATAAGGTCGTACACAGCTAGTTTATTGTCTGTGCTTAACAGAGGCAGACAGGTCTCTGAATTCTTTTGCAATGTTAAAAGAAAATGTGTTTGCTGTCTCCTAAGAATTTAGGGGCTGAAGTCTCAGGATGCTGATTCATGGGATAATCTAAAGGAAACCAAAAGCAAATGATTGGATGGATATGTAAAATAAAAGACTTGGCTTATGATCTGCAAGAGATGAACTATCCAGAGAATTTTTCAGAATAGCAAGAGAGAACTGCTTGGAGAACTGTCTCAAGCAGAACATAGAGAGAGAGAGCTGTCTGGAGATCTCCAGAAAAAACAGATTAGAGAGAAAGAAAGCCGACAAAGAGAAAACCAGGCTGGAAAGCTATCTCCAGCAGAACATAGGTTGCCAATTTGGACCCACAGTTTGACTTCAGGTTGTTTGTTCTGCTGTTCACAGACACCCCTTTCTCACAACCCTTCTCCAAGCTGAGGCTGGTCATTTACACCGAGTTATGCTTTCAGGATCAGACTGTACAAGAAGTGATATCAAGACTTCTAGGCATAGAACCCAGACTTGATGACTTCTACTGCATTCTGAGAAGCCCTGTTCCTCTATGATAGGGATCTGCATGTGCTGCTGGAGACTTTGTCAAAAGGCATGGAAAGAGCAGGACTGAGGTGATGGGGGAAGAGAAGAGACCCAGTGATTCTAGCATTCCTATGGACCTCAGACCACAGTGGCAAACTAGCTCTATGTAGTCTCAAGGGTAGTCACTAGCAAGACCAGTAAAAGAACTGTCCAGCCAAGAACACCAGTTTTGTAGACTTGTGGGACACAGTGAAACATGGTCATTTTTAAGCTAGTAGTTTTTTTAAAAATGGGGGAGGGTCTACTATGCTATAATGCTTTAGATGACCAAAAAGAGGTTGTAGCTTACAACTTACTTCAAGCCCTCACGGCAGGCCCTTCCAATTAAGAGATGAATTCACCACAGACAACTCAGTCTATTCCATTAAACATGCACTTCACCTTATGTCCTCTGTGCTAATTACAGGCTCATCTAACAAGCTTCCAACCCTTCCATGAGCTCCCTGTTCCTGCCTTGTCACGAAATGCTGACTTGACACATAGAAGGCACTCGCTTAAAAAAAAAAAAAAGAAAGAAAGAAAAACTAAATTAATTTTACTGCTGTACTTTAAAAAGTATAAATTATAGAAAAATGCACAGATCTTATAGTTAGATGAATTCTGATAAAAGGAGTGTACCTTTGCAAATCGACACTCATAATAAAAGTATCAAAGATCTGCATAAGCCAGGAGATTGTGCATGTGTGCTCTCTCACATTTGGCTTTATTCTCTCACTCTACTGACTTACTCTTTCATTCCTACTGTCTGTGGAATAATTTGCTGCTGTATAAATTGGTCATCATTCCTTCCTCTGGCTGACTATTGTTCCATAGAGTAGATATACTCTGGTCAATGGATTTCTTTTCCAGTTATTTTCAGCTTGGAGCTATTAAGAAGATAAACAAATATAACTAACAAGTGCATGAATAGTATATTCAATAACTATAGCCATCAGAGAGTTTTAAATTAAACTCCTAATAACAATATCTCATGTTCACTAGATATACTGGCTGGTTTTGTGTGTCAACTTGACACAAGCTGGAGTTATCTCAGAGAAAGGAGCTTCATTTGAGGAAATGATCCAGCTGTAAGGCATTTTCTCAATTAGTGATCTTGGAGGGAGGGCCCATTGTGGGTGGTGCCATCTCTGGGCTGGTAGTCCTGGGTTCTATAAGAAAGCAAGCTGAGCAAGCCAGAGGAAGCAAGCCAGTAAGGAACATCCCTTCATGGCCTCTGCATCAGCTCCTGGTTCCTGACCTGCTTGAGTTCCAGTCCTGACTCCCTTTCTTGATAAACAGCAATGTGGAAGTATAAGCTGAATAAACCCTTTCCTCCCCAACTTGCTTCTTGGCCATGATGTTTTGTGCAGGAATAGAAACTCTGACTAAGACTCTAGAGTAGTAAAAATTAATACAATTGTCAAGACCCAATGGATATTGTCCTGGCTAGTTTTTTGTCATCTTGACCTTACTCTCCATCTTGCTTTTGGTCCTGCATGGTGTTTCATCACAGCAATAGTAACCCTACTAAGACAAGTTGGTACCAGGATAGTGGGATATTGCTGTGACAGACCTGACCATGTCTGGGGAAATTGTGGAAGGACTTTGGAACTCTGGGCTAGAAACGCCATTGAGTGTTGAGAGTTCAGTGGCCTATTCTCTAGGAGTTAAGAATCTTGAGAGTACTGCAGAAGATAGAGGCCTGGCTTGTACAATTTCAGAGAGAAGCAAAGACTCTACTATTTGTGTGAAGAATCTGTAGAAGAATCAGCGGTGATTAACAAGAGAACAGAACTACTAAAGTGGAACCTTTGCTTTCCTAGGCTGATGGAGCTGTAAAATTAGCAGCGATTAAGAAGAGACCAGCATCCTAGAGGTGAAATCTTCTGGAATGTGTTTCCTAAGAGTCAGTACACAGAAGCTATGTTTCAGACAAGGCCAAGGTTATATATTGTGCTGTCAGCCAAACTTGGTAATGAAAGGGTCACTCTGTCATACTGGTCTCGAAGTCATGAAGGGTATGATGGAGAGCAATTGAGGCTTGACACAGTGAGAGGCCAGAAGAGGCCATTGGTGAAGGTGCAGACTCAGTAGTAGTTGAAAGCCCAGGACTGAAGGTGTCATGCAGAGCAGTTGAGGCTTGCCACCATGAAAAGAGCCTAGAGGAAGCTATTTGTGAAAGTCCAGTCTGGTTGCAGCATAAGACCTCAGCATTTGGAGCTGCCTGTACCATGGGGTGACCACCATCAGCAGCAGCAATGGAGTGGAACCAGATAGGGTCTAGAAGACAAGCTGTGTGTATTGCAGAAGGGACACTTGGAGAAGTGGCTTTGCCTCTTGGAGGAGCCCAGAAGATGGTGAGTGAATCCTAGACATTTGATATTGAGTTATTTACACTTTTGAAGTTTGGCTTTGCTTTGCTTTGATTGTAACTGTGGACTGGTTCTTCCCTCTTGAGGTGAGTATGTATTTAACTTATTTTGGTTTACAGGAGTCCACAGTTGAGAGACTAAAATTTAAAAGCGACCTTAGATTGTTTTTTTTGGTTTTGTTCTGTTTTGGTTGGTTGGCTTTGTTTTGTTTTGTTTTTTGAGAAAGGGTTTCTTGGTGTAGCCCTAGCTGTCCCGAAACTCAATCTGCAGACCAGGCTGGCCTCGAACTCTGAGTGATCCAACTGCCTCTTCCTTCTGAGCGCTGGGATCAAAGGTGTGCATAGCCACACTCAGCTGAGA
>NW_022196900.1:15902576-15938559 GCF_008632895.1 Mastomys coucha
CACTGAATTTTAAAATATTTGAATTTGTAAAGAATTCTACATTTGTAAAATGGTTTGGGTTTTTGTTGTTGTTGTTGTTTTGGTTTTTCGAGACAGGATTTCTCTGTGTAGCCCTGGCTGTCCTGGAACTCACTCTGTAGACCAGGCTGGCCTTGAACTCAGAAATCTGCCTACCTCTGCCTCCCAAGTGCTGGGATTAAAGGTGTGCGCCATCACTGCCTGGCTGTAGAATGTTTTATATTGTGATGCTGAGGTTAATGTGTGATCTTGGGGATGAACAAGAAAGTAAAGGTGTGTTTGTTTGTCAAGTTGACAAGGGGTCAATTGTGCTTGCTAATGTCACATCAACTTGACACATGCCAGAGTTATCTGAAAGAAAGGAACCTCAATTGAGTAAATGCCTCCATAATATCTGGCTATAAAGCATTTTCTTAATTAGTAATCAATGGGGGAGGGTCCAGCCTGTGGTAGATGAGGCCATGCCTGGGCTGATGGTCCTATAAGAAAGCAGGCTGAGCAAGCCATGGGGAACAAGCCAGTCAGTAGCACTCTTTCATGGCCTCTGCATCAGCTTCTGCCTCCAAGTTCCTGTCCTGACCTCCTTAAGTGATGAACAGTGATGAGGAAATGTAAGCAAAATAAATCCTTTCCTCCCCATCTTGCTTCTGGTCATGGTGTTTCCTCATAGCAATAATCATCCTAACAAAGACAGATATGGAACTAGAATTCTCATACATTAATTGGGAAAATATAAATGATTCAATCATTTGTAAAACATTTAGCAACTTTTTATAAAGATAAACACAAACTTAAATCAATGACATATTTCTCAGTGATTTACCCAAGACAAAACATATAACTTAACATTTGAATATCTACTATTATAAAATAATAAGTTGATTTTTAAGATAATATTAAATTCAGCTCATATAAGTTCACATTAAAAGTGACAAATCTGGTTTTTTTTTTGTGTGTGTTGACAGAAAATCAGGTTTTTGGATATTGAGAAATAGATCTGAAACAGGACCAGCTACTTTAAGCTATTGATGACTATCTAGGGGTTTTTCTATTGAGTGGACCCACTGGTGAGCTCCCTGATAGCAAAGCCTCACCCCCACATCACCATCTGGGTGTGGAAAAGTTCTGTCTGAAAAAGTAAGAGGAAAGGCAGCATATAAAAAATAATGTCAGAGAAGACAACAGCTTTGAAAGGCAGATATAAAAGTGGAGTTAGCCAGAGAAAGACATGTATGAGAAACAACCAAGAAAAAGAGTTTAAAAGAAGAGATTCCATGTGGAGGTGGAAATGGGAGTGGGAGTGGGACATAACATTAAACCCAGCAATCAGGAGACAGAGACAGGTGGATCTCTAAGTTCAAGGTCAGTCTGGTCTACAGCACAAGTTCCAAAACAGGACAGCCAGGGCTACACAGAGAAACCCTGTTTTGAAAAAAACCAAACCAAACCAAACAACCAAACAACAACAACAACAAAAAACAAAGAGGAAGAGGAGGATGGGGAGGAGGAAAGATTACAAACTGTCAGATGTGGCAAAGAAATAAATTGAGAAAGTCCTAGACAAATAAATGGTTTTGTGTATAGAAAATTAACAGTAGCAGAGGAGCAATAGAAGAAAGAACCAGAAAGGTGCGTTGAGAGAAAAGTAGAAAAGAATCTGTGGCCACTGGGCAGTGGTGGCGCAACTTACCTTTCCAGAGTCTGTTTCATTGTGGAAATGACTTTCCTTTCAAGGTTGCAATATAAGCAGAATGGGATGATAAATAGGAAGTGAAGTAGAGGTTGCTGGTGGATCCAACCAGCATAACTTACTTTGAAACTAGTTTGTTGAAGAATCGTGTTGGCTAAAAGGATTTGGGTAAGCTCACTGTTTTCAATAAAGTTCCCTTAGATCCTTTCCATGACCAGAAAAAAAAAAGAGAGAGAGAGAGAAAAAAACAAAACAAAACAATGAGAGGTGGTTGAATCCAGGAAGGATGAAAAGCTGGCTTGGCACCTATGTCAGGAGTAGCTCTTTTTTTCTGGTTCGTATGCTTTCCGAGCCTCCAAATACCACATAAAGCTTGTTAAAGCAGGTGGGTGTGCTCCCCTCCCAGGATGTCTGATTCAGTATATTCAGGGTGGAACCCAGGTTTTTCTACTTTAAACAAGCCCTCCAGTACTGCTGGTACTGCTGCTGCCGCTGCTACTGCTATCCCCAGGACCTCTCCTTGACAACCACTGACTTCACATAACTACAGAACCAAAAGGAAGATATTCCTTACATGACTCTCTTTCTGAGCAGAGCCAGCATCTGCTGGCCATCATGGAGAGAGCCATTTTTCACCACATAGGTCCCTTTCTCCTTCCTTAACTGGTGGTCAGTAGTGAGTGTCTCTGGGTCACTGTGATCAATCTCTGGAGCCTGGCTGACAAGTTATCTAAGGCAAAAAAATGTTGAACCTCATGAGTGGGTTTGGTCAGTAATTGAGTGGATTGTTTTCTCAGATCACGGTGAGAATGAAGTTGAAGTCAGGCTGTACCTCGCAGGGATGGATGGTAATGGTTTCACCTGTTTGTACTAGGTTCAGGAGAGGTCCAAGAAAGAAACTGGGCCAAGGAGAGTGAATAGAATTGCTAGGGGGACTCAATTCTGGGTTATAATGCTGAAGAGGAGGTAAATGTTGTTCCCTGGCTTCTCCATCTTCTCATGCCTGAGCCGTCATGTTAGTGAAGTTGGATCCAAGGACTATAAATGCAACTGAGGGTGAGACTAGCTTTTCCAGCAGTTAGAGATGTGATGGAGATTTGGTTCATCACTGCGCAAATGCCAGACACCAACAGATGGTAAGACCAGAGGCAAGAATGCGTGAGTCTGTGGGAAACTCCTTTTGAGTTTCTTTTCTTTTAAAAACATTCCTTGTTGATTTTTGAGAGAGGGTCTTATGTAGCTCGAACATGTCTTGAACCTATTACTTAGTTGAGTGTTGACTTTGAACTTCTAATCTTCCTGCCCCTGCCTCTCAGTGCTGGGATTACAGCCACCAAACCCAGTTTGACATGGTGCTGTGGATAAAACAGAGCATTGTGAACCTTAGGCAAGCACTCCATAAACTGAGCTGCATTTCCAGCCCTCTGGTAGATTTCCAAAAGTATTTAAGACTATAGTCCGATGGGTAGCACGAGGCACATGATCAATGTTAACTAGCACCCATGGAGGGCTACATTTTACCTTCCTGAGGTAAAGGCTGGAATCAGGTTAGTGGTTGGTTCCTAGCTGCAGTGACCCTAAACCTAGTGCCATAGACATTTTGTTTTATTTTGTTGTTAACTTTTGCTTGTAGCTAAAACCCCCGCTCCATCCACAATCAGTTCAAAATAAGCCCTGAAATCTAACACCATAGTTCTGAGCCCTGTTCTCTTTTTGTGTACACACCCTTTCTCCTCCTTTTTTTCAGCAATGCCCTCCTGACTTCTCATCATTCTTGAACAAATATTTTAGCCTACCTAGACTTATAACTCTTTGAGCTTTAAGTAGGAAAGAACAATTCCTTTTCTTTCTTTCTTTCTTTCTTTCTTTCTTTCTTTCTTTCTTTCTTTCTTTCTTTTTTTTTTTTTTTTTTTTTTTTTTTTTTTTTTTTTTTTTTGGTTTTTCGAGACAGGGTTTCTCTGTATAACCCTGGCTGTCCTGGAACTCACTCTGTATACCAGGCTGGCCTCGAACTCAGAAATCCACCTGTGTCTGCCTCCCAAGTGCTGGGATTAAAGGTGTATGCCACCACTGCCGGGCCACTTCCTGCTTTTGCCACACTTTTTTTCTGCATCTGCAGCAACAGCCCTGGTAGACAAGGGAGCCATCAGGTGAACAAGCTTCTAGCAAGGCTGTCCAAATCCTACCACTGCAGGAGAGGGGCACAGTGGAGGACATGCATCTTAATTGGTGGCATGAAAAACATCTCCCAGATGCTGAATTGGATTGTAAGTACCATCTGTCTTGCCACAGAGGATTAAAGGGAGGAACACCTTTGTCTGAATCTCGGGACAGTATAGGCATTGAGATGAGCTGTTGCTATTAACTTGTCTGCACTCCGCCTGACTAATTGCCTTCCAGAGAACCTGCCCAGGGCTTCTGGTTTGAAATCAGTGGCTGGTGCCATGGCAGAGCTCTCATTCCCATGTGTTTGGTTGCATTCATTAGAGAGAATTCTGGGAAGGATGAGAATTAAACGACTTGGAGCTTATCGTGGAAGGTTTTATCAACGCACCCTACTATTTGACATTTGAAGAAATGAAGTACTTCATTCTGGTCTCCGGTTCTTTCATATATTCCCTTTCATTTGTGTATTCCTGGGCACAAGGGATGCAAAGGGACATGTGACATGATTTCTGTAATCTGGAAATTCCCTGTCTTGGGTGAGGAAGTAGCAAGAAGTGAGGCCTGTAAAACAAAGTACAATAAAATGTGGCAAAGAGCAGAATAGAGGTTTCTGGGCTGTGGGTGGGGAAGGGAGAAATAAAAAGCCCTGAGAGATGTGTAGTTGTGACTGAGTCTGGGCCTCGGGGCCTGGGCCTGCCCTTGAGAGGGATCCCCAGCTCCATCATAGTATTTCTCCAAAGAAAAATCTCATGGTTAAAACCTAACCAGCTGGGTCACACAATCTTTCTGTCCTCAGTGATAGATGCAAAAGACAGGACACAGCTGAAAAAAAATGATCAAAGGGGGTCTTGCCACAAAAGCAAGTGTTAGGATGCTAAGAGAAAGAGGAATGGTATCCTGACCTAAGCCAAGAGGTGGACTCCTAATCCTGCCTCCAGAGGCCCCATCATAAAGGGTTTGGGGAACACACATTTCCTGTGTTCCCAGAAGAGGGAATAATGCAACTAGAAGGGGGGGAGCAAAATCAATATACGAGAAATGTCTGAACATACAGTAATACACATGCACATTGTATGAGGGGTTTCCTATTGAATTATAAGCTAAATGAGCTCTAAAACTTTTAGTGCTTTGACAAATATAAAATTTTTTTTAAAAAATTTCATTTTTAAAATCAATTTTAACGCAAGAATGCTTTCTTTTAATATATAATGCATATATATTATTATTCATTGTTCATAGTCACATCCCACTATCCTATCCTGCCTCTCCTCCCTACCCACTCTTTACTGGTCCCCTTCTGACACCCCAGATTGTCTCTCTTCTGCCCTCATATTTTATACATACACACATCTAGATGAGATATTTGTCTCTAGCTTATTTAACATATGATCTGCAGTTCCACCCATTCTTTTTCAAATATAAGTTCATTATTTTCTATGAATGAATGAAACTTACGTTGTTTGTATGCACATGCACATATGTTATAGCTTTTGTTTGTTTGTTTGTTTGTTTTTGTTTTTTTCAAGACAGGGTTTCTCTGTGTAGCTTTGGCTGTCCTGGAACTCACTCTGTAGACCAGGCTGGCCTCGAACTCAGAAATCCGCCTGCCTCTGCCTCCCAAGTGCTGAGATTAAAGGCATGCACCACCACTGCCCGGCCTGTTTTTATTTCTTCCTCCCCCCCAAAGATTTATTATTTTTATTTTATGTACACAGATTTTTTACCTGCATGTTTATGTTTGCATAGTATCTGCAATGCCTGAAAAGGCCAGAAAAAAGTATCAGGTCCCCTGGAATTGAAGTCACAGATTGTTGTGAGCTGCCATGTGGGTGCTGGGAATTGAACCCAGGTCCTCTGGAAGAGCAGCCAATGCTCTTAACCACTGAGCCATCTCTCCTGCCCCTACTTCTCCATTTCTTAGCTATTGTGCATAGTGCAACAATAAGCTCAGAAATGTAGTTGTCTCTGTGGCATGCTGACTTAGGTTCCTTGGGATATATACCCAGGAGGGGTTGTAGCTGGGATACATGGTAGTTTTATCTATCTAACTATCTGTCTGTCTGTCTATCTATCTATCTAGTGAAAAACTTTCACAAAAGCAGATAAGGGAGAGTTGTATCCCTGTGCACATTGTTTAAATCATTCCTTTTATTTTTAAAGAAATTTTAAATTGAGATGCCATGTATGGCACCCTACAACCAGACATAATTATGCCTAGGTAAAACAGAATCTTTTTTACTGGAGCCTAAAAAGGCCCAGATGTTTTAATCACCTCGAGAAGAGGGTGTATTATGTTTTTTCCACAGAATGAAGAGTCTCCAATTCTTTAGATCCCGAAAAGACTGGTCCAAGCAGCCCTGCCTCTCCTGCTCACACACTCGCTGAGAAGAGGAGGGAGAAGGACAAGAGAAGCAGACATCCTCCACAGACTAAAACAACGAGAATCGCTAACACTGCTGCTGTTCAACTAAATTTGTTTGGACTTATTGCTGCCAATATGAATTTTTCTTGTCTCTTATCCCTATGCTATGTTGTTTAAAAGTTAGGTTAGCCACTAAGTGTCCGACATCATTTCAGTAGACTAAGGCTTATCTACAGAGTATGAAAAGATACAGATATTTCTCACATGGGACAATTGAAGACAAAAATTTCAGAAATTAGCAAAAGTCATTTAGATACTTGGAACATTGATGAGTTGGCCAGTAAATTTAAAAAAATAATAATAATTTAAGTACATTAAACCCTTTAGATTGGGTTCAGTACATAATCTTGCTTGCTGTTATTACTAAAATTGTTTTAATAGTAATTATTGTGCTTCCATTTGCCTTTAGAGTTCTTCTAAGATCCCTAACCACGATGAGGCGAGACATTGTGGAGCTCCGTCTGAAAAATAATAAAAGAGTGTGAGGCGGTATTTGAGGCGTAAACTTCAAGGAAAGTCAGTCTCCTGCCTCCGCATTGTTGCCTGGTACCCCAAACTCAGAGGTAGCCCAGATATATCCTCATACTTGTGTGCTAGGGGCTCACCAAGATATCATTTCTTAACAGCTAGAAAAAGAAAATTCGGACATTGCTCTCTGACCTTCACCAACGTTCCAACGTCCTAGTCAAACCCTGGCTTGGAATGTTAAGCCATTCTAATTGCCTCCAGCATTGTGGGTAGGGCACTGAAGCTCACAGAATGAGAGACTTATCCCAGGACAAGGTCAAGTAAATCCTCATTCTCAGTCTTGTACTTCAGCTGAACCACTCCTAAGAATTAGCAAGAGACTGTCTCTACTTCCCCAAAAGATTAGCATAGTGGGCGTTTTACCTAGGATGGGCGGGACCTTAATTTGAGAGTATGTGTGTGAGAGCATTGAGCATTCTAGATTCAGCAGTCTGCATTCAGCATTTAGACTCCCTCGCACTTGGACTAGAACCAGAACTTAGGTGGACTAGGACTTAGATCCATGTAGTCCGTAGCCCCCCGGGCCCGGAGCGCTTGAGCCCGGGGGGTTGGGGGGGTGCAGCACCAGTAGAGATTCAAGAGATTGAGCATTAGAGATTCGAGCATTCAACATTGAAGATTCAGCATTGAGGACTGGAGATTCAAGCCTCTATTCTCCTGGCTGGCGCACCCGCAGCCTCCTGGGACTCTGGCCCAGACCATGCAGCCCAAACATACTCGGAGCCCGGGGGTGCTGCACCAGTAGAGATTCAAGAGATTGAGCATTAGAGATTCAAACATACTCGCCCGGGGGTGCTTCACCAGTCCATAGGAGATGGCTGCTGTTTTAGACCTAATGTGTTTTAGGTGGCCTCAGATGTACCTCGACAACTGAGCTGCCAGATTTTTCATTTCTCTTTTACAATGATTGTAAAAGCCTCATGTCAATTTTTTAAGAAATACATTCAGATAGAACACTTCTTGTGTAGTGTCTATTTGTCGAAGCCGAATCCTGTACACCTGGCCAGAACCCATTGTCCCACGGAACAAGGGACCCCGCAAGAAACCCCAGTCCGTGACATTGTTGCATTGTTTACACCTCCACCAGCAGTGGCTAAAGGTTCCTCTTTCCCCTACATCCTTGCCAGCAATTTCTGTCCTTTGTTTTCTAGATAATAGCTGTTCTAGCTGGGGTGAGGTAGAATCTCCATGTACTTTTAACTTTCATCTCCCCAGTGGCTAATGATGGAGAACATTTTTTTCACATGGGTAGTGGCCATTTGTGTTTCTTTTTTTTAGAACTTTCTGTTCACTCTGTTTGCCCATTTATCGGTTGATGAGGGGTCTTGGTGTTTAATTTTTGGAGTTCTTTATAGAGTCTAGGTATATCCCTTGTCAGATGTATAGTTAGATATAGAAGACTACTAAATTTCTTTTAAGTCCATTTTGGTCTGGACTCATTTGTTTTGGGTTTCAAACACACAGAACTCAAAAGGATCCTGTAAAATATGGGAGCCAGACACAGTGGTTCAAATGAAGCAAGGTCTGAATTGGCATCCTTCACCATCCTACAAAGAACAAGACATTCTTGAGGGCTGTATATAGCCTTGGCACAGTTACATCTTTTAATCACAGAGGCTGTGCCATTCACATACATGCAAAAGTTTGAGGACCTCTGTTCTAGAGAATAGTCGCCCACATGAAGGTGTGATGGCACAGGCCTGGAGTCCCAGAACTTTGAGATGGAAACAGGAGGATCAAGAGTTCAAGACCAGCTTTGTTTGAGACCAGCCTGGGCTATAGGAAACCCTATCAGAACAAAGAATGTACAACTTCTCATATTTCAAAGCAGCACCAACTTCTTCCTTTATCAAAGCAGATCTTCCAAAGCACTTTATATCTGGGTCCTTCATACTTTTGTGTCCCTCTGTGGGGCTATATTTTTTTTTAAACTCATACATTGTATTTTGGTAATGACCTTCCCCTTTCCCTAACTCCTCGAAGAACTAAGGTCTATGTGGAAGAGAGAAGAGAAAGATTGTGAAGCCAGAGGTAGTGGATGACCCAGGAAAATTGTTCTGCAGACACAACAGGATTGATGCACATATGAACTCACAGAGACTGACAGCCTTCAGGAAGCCTGTGCAAGCTTAAACCAGAGAAGGCACCAGCATGGAGAAGGAGAAATGGGAACAAGGCAGTTTTTTTTTCCTTGCCTCACCCTTAGATCTTCCCACAGACAGCAATGGATCAAGATGCTGATGCAGAAAGACAAGCCCAGGATATCAGTCTAGAGCTTTGCTTAGGACCTCATTCATCTAATGGAAGATGGAATTTTGATTTGGGAAGTTTTAAGCCATTTCTCCTAGAGAAGGCTAAGTTACTACACAAACTGGACACCCTGGGAATGCCAAATTCATATTGAACGCTGGAAGAATATAACCAGTCATTTCTGAGAAACAGTTCTCTAAAAGTCACGAGAGTTATCTTACCAAGAAATCCCTGAAGAAGACTAATCTCTGTGATTGGCTTCGTGTGGTTGAATCAGACAAGGAGACTTAAGAACTTTGTTATTTCCAGAGGAGTCAAGATGAAGGTAGGTCAGAATCTGAGGGCTAGTTGGCCTTCACTTTTTAATAAAATGGAGTATGCTTGAGAAAGAAACCTAAAGAAGGACATTTTATCAGCAAATAAAAATCATTGTACTCCTTAACAAAAAATGACCCCTATACTCTTGGCTTCCTGTGACTGTGTCTTGCAAAACAGGTTTAAAAATACATGTAATTATTTTTCCTAAAATGAGATTTCCTATTTTTGAGTGATTGGGAAATCACTTTTTTCCAACAAGACAAGTGAAGGCTTAATGAGTAACCTGTCTACAACCCGAGTCTTCCGGCTCCACGTGGGGAACAGAACAGCATCATACATACACATAGACATCAGGATGCTATCGCCTGTGAGAACTTCAACCCTCACATTGCTCGGAAGGGAACCACGTCTGTGAAGAAGAGCAGTTCCTATCTCCATGAACAGCAGTAAAATAATGTGTATCTGCTACTGGCCTCTCTGTGTAATGTCATGCATGTTTCTGGGTATCAGATCCAGGTGGTTTCAGAACAAGCCCACTGAGTATGGTTAGGAAACTGGAATCCTCAAACGTTTTTAAATAAGTGAGAAAGCTGTGAGGGAAGGAGAGAATGGCTGTCAGGTATGACAGGGAAATAGGCTGGAGAAACAGGAAGCAGAGTAGCACTGGACAGGGGAGAATAAAGAAAACAGCGCCATCAGTCACGCTCACCAATGTCACTCTCTTCAAGGTCTCATATAAGTTGCTCCAGAGAGTGAGCCCAGGACAGCAAATGGTGGAATCAGTAAGGATCTTATGCTAGCCCCAAAGACCAAGAGAATAGGCTGAATATAGAGACAACTCAAGGAGTTCAGACAAAAGTGGAACGTTTGTGGCCCAGAAATTGGATGGATGCACTGTGATGTCAGATAGGTCTGGCTTGAAGCTGCTATGCCACTTGAAGTAGTTCTGCTACTCAACTTCCTGTTTCTCCAGTCTATTTCCATGTGGCACCCTGTCACAGTGCAATGGATGTCTTAACACTGTCATCATTGCCAGAGATTAAACATCCCTTAAGCAGAACTGTTCAGGCTCAAGAATCAAACGAAGAGAGTGCTGGATTCTATGACCTGGCAAACCCCACTTCGGTCAGAAGTTCTCCTTAAGTGACTTCCCCAAATGTGACTATTTCCCTCATGACTACAAATTGACAGTCCTGAGACTAGAGCTGATTGGGGGGTAGACCATGGTAGTCTGCGAGAGGCAGTTTCTCTGGTGAAAGGGGCAGGCTGCTTCCAATAACGAATCAAGTTATATTGACTTAATTGCAGTAAACCCGTTATCTACCCTCTATCTCTGTGCAGTTCTCACTGCAGGGTTTACAGCTGATTGATTGCTTTTTCCGCATTCTATAATTGCTTCATTAGAGACTTCAGATGGTTCATTGTGTTGGCAACTTCCTGTAAAACTGCACAGTTCAGAGGACACATGCCAGTCATCCAAGATTAAAGCTGTCTCTCTCTGTCTCTCTGTCTCTGTCTCTGTCTCTCTGTCTCTGTCTCTGTCTCTCTCTCTCTCTCTCTCTCTCTCTCTCTCTCTCTCTGTGTGTGTGTGTGTGTGTGTGTATGTGTTGAGTGTCTAAAAAGCAGAATATTATTCACCCTGTGCTGGCTGGCTAGTCTTATGTCAACTTGACACACAGACTAGAGTTATCTGAAAGGAGGTAACCTTACTTGAAAAAAATGTCCCCATAATATCTTGCTACAATGCATTTTCTTAAGTAGTGGTTGACAAGGGACAGTTCAGCCCTCTTTGGGTGGGGCCATCTCTGGGTTGATAATTCTGTGTTCTATAAGAAAGCAGGCTGAGCTGGGCGGTGGTGGCGCACGCCTTTAATCCCAGCACTTGGGAGGCAGAGGCAGGCAGATTTCTGAGTTCGAGGCCAGCCTGGTCCTACAGAGTGAGTTCCAGGACAGCCAGGGCTACACAGAGAAACCCTGTCACGAAAAACCAAAAAAAAAAAAAAAAAAAAAAAAAAAAAAGAAAAGAAAGAAAGAAAGAAAAAAAGAAAGCAGGCTGAGCAAACCAGTAAGTAGCACCCCTCCATGGCCTCTGAGTCAGTTCCTGCCTCCAGGTTACTGCTCTGTTTGAATTCCTGTTCTGTCTTCCTCCAGTGATGGACTGTGATGTGGAAGTGTAAGCCAAATGAGCCCTTTCTTCCCAAGTTTGCTTATTGGTCATGGTGTTCATCATAGTGATAGAAACCTTAACTATGACACACATTTTAATCCCATGAATACAGCCAGCAGCTGAGCAAAATGATCTGTCTCGCAGTGTTACCACCCACTCACTAACGACTCCCTGGCTTCCAGCTCCAGTTAAAACTTTAGGCTAGATAGCTGAATACCTCAAAGTCACCCCAGCTTGCCACCCCCCGCTCCTGCTCCCTGTGCCCACTGGTCCTCTCTCTCCAGCCTGTGCCCACAGCAATAAACAGCTTCACTCTCCATGCAGCGTCATAGATTAATCTGACTGTCACCTCTACTGTCTTCAAGCTCTATATCCGGCTTGCTTCTGACTCCCGTGACTTCGTCTTCCTACTCCAGTTCCTCAGTCAGTCCAATTCTTCATCTTTGCAACCCCCTCTTTAGTCTAAGCTACTGCTGTGTTCTCCGTGAACCACTGCGGCAGCCTCTTCTCATCCAGCTCCCTCCAAACGGCAGGAGTCTGAGGTATCCTTTTAAAGGCAAGTCTGAGAACATTGTTTTCATATTTAAAACCCTTCAAGATGTCTGTAGCAAAAGCCACTGAGGCTTTATTAGGTCAGAGTGTACTTTCTTCTCAGTACTTCTTGTTCTTCTTTGGGGAAAAAAAAATTCCTTCTTTTGCATAACCCTCTTCACAGCCTGACATCTTTTGTATTTACAACTGTGTCTCCTTGATCAGCAGGTTGCGGCCATGGAGAAGGGGCTAGGGGACGGGCTAACTAGACTGTGGCTACAGAAGAACAAGTAGCCATTGTCCCCATTTGCTGGCTTTTCACCCTCTGTTCTGAGATGACTTTGGGAATAGAAAAATGGAACACTTCAAAGAACAAATGGGCAGGACTTGACACATGAGGCCACCTTGAGTGTCTTTTTTAAGGGCACAGATACTCGGAGACCTCCACCCCTGCGCTCTTATCTACCTCTAGTTATACCATCAAGACTCAAATACCATCAGGGCATATGAATTCCCAGGGAACACAAACATCCCTCAGTCCATTGCATCATTCCACCACCTTCGTACCATGAAATGTATAACTATTACGGAATGTATAGCCGTTATGGAATGTATAACCATTATAGAAGCTGCACACCCCAAACTCTCTGTGTCACAAAGCCTTTATCTCATCAAATATCCTAATCCTCTCTGAGGAACAGCTCACTCATCCAAACAACCATGAGGAGGTATAGACCAAGTCAAGGGCTCCTGACCTCCAAGCTCAAGAGTAGCCACCCTCCATAGAAACCAGGAATTAAAAAGTAGTTTCTGTCAAATGCCAAAATGTAAGTAGTTTAGTCTTCATAGCCATTTGTTCTCTATCCTGACCAATCAGCTCCTCCATGATAGCACAAAAGGAGCCATAGAAATTATATAAATGAATGAGCATGGCTTTGTTGCAATAAAACTTTATTAGCACTTCTGAATTCTGAATCTCATTTAGTTCTCACATGTCACAAAATAGACTTCTTTTGATTTTTTCCCCCACTTAAAAGCATAAAGAGCAAGCCTAGCTCATGACTCTATAAACAGATAGAGCTTACTTATTCCTAGCCTAAACAGTCACAGTAAAATTAAATCAATACTTATTTTTTAAACCACATTTCCCTTCTTGTGACACTCCTACAGGATTCATGCTGTGCCTAGGAGAGCCCGCTTAGCACTGTCCACCTAAGGGCTTTTGGCCTATCCTGACCTCTCAGTCCAATCCTACCTACAAACCAGGGCTGCTGTCTTGTCCTGTCAGGCACTGATTCCTGGGTTACTAGCCCTCCTGGAAGCCGGACCGACCCTTCTGTCCCTCGGGTGCTTTACTGTACCCAATCTGCCTCTGTGTCTCCCCATCTAACCAGACACATTTGTCAGTCATTTATCACCTTTACATCTATAAGGAGGCCAGCAGAATACAGGCAAGGAGGTATCCTCTGCTCACTGTTGTAAAACCAAAACCTAGAAAGTTATAGCCCTGGGAAGCACTCTGTGACACATGTCGCTTAGGGACGTCTCGCACAGAGCACTCTTGGCATTAAAAAGCTAGGCTGAATCTGGGTACAGTGGTGTATGCCCATGATCCCAGCACTCAGGCAGATTAGCTTGAGTTTGAGGTCAGCCTGTGCTATATAGAGAGACTATCAGGGCAGACTGCGTTATGTAATGAAACACTGTCTTAAAGCAAATGAACAAAACTGAAACAAAAAAGCCTCCCCAAAAGCAAAACTAACTAATACATTAAAACCAAAGGACAAACAGACAAACAACTAGGAAAACAAGCCAAGTGGGGTAGCATATACCCATAGTCTTATCACATTGATGGCTGAGGCTGGAGAACTGTGAATATGAGCTCACCCTGGACTACTTGGTGAGTTCGGGGTAGCCTGGGCTACATAGTGAGACCTTATAATAATAAATAAAATTAAAAAAATCTTTGGGCAAAGAGCTTGATAAGCATTGCATCTTGATTTTCATCAGAGAGCTAACTGTAGTGAGTTTGTAGAAAACCCTTCTTGTCCCTGGAGTTTGTGCAGGCTAGACCCAGACCCTGGCCTCTTTTCTCTGAGCTCCCTGTTAAATGGCTGTAGGCTGGGATTTCTTTGTTTCGTGAACTCCTGACCCTGCTACTTCTGGAAAGCTGAGCTGGAGGAGAAGACAGGAGGTGACAAGGGCCTGGGGATCGGTCTCAGACAGGAGCAGCAGATGGAGCTGGGGACCGCTTACTGATCATGGCCTGGAATTCTGGCAGAAAAGGGAAAAGGTGTGTGCCAGGGCTCCTGGCGAGCTGGCAGCGAAGGCTTGGCTTCTTGTTCAGTTAATTGAGGTAATTTCTGCTGCCACCTTTTGGATAGAATCGAGACTCTCCTTCCTCTAAGCCACAGATCACTCCCTGCCCCTTGCCCCATCCCGCTGCACGGAGGCAGAACTCTAAATTTAGCTCCATTTATTTAGCTAGTCCTTAAAACTTTTGTCACCTAGAAAAATAATTATAGGATTTCTCTGACAGTCTGAGATACATAGAGTGCACCAAATTACAGGTATAATTTGGAGACCCAACTGGGATCACCAAATGAAATTGACAACAGTGGCCTAATTCCAGAATAATCTATGTGGCATTGGAGAGATGTTTGTTACCGAGGTTCTTCGTTTGAATCTGCATCCTAAGCCAAGAGGTCCAAGGAAGTGAACCTCACTAAAGCAAGAGACCTTAGGACTGAGGTGCGGACCCAGCCTTCCTCCTACCTGGCAGAACTGTCCCCTAAGAGAGTGAGGTCCATCTTTTGCCGCACAGGCAGCCAGCCTCTACTCTGTCCAGCCAAGAATCTGCCCAGGTGGATGGGGAGAGGAGAGAATGGATTCCTCCTGCCTCCTTCATGTTTCCTATCAAAATGGCAGAATCCAAAGCTAGGCTCCCAAGGAAAAACTGAAGCCCAGGAGACAAAAAAGCAACTCGCAACTCCTTCTGGGAAATGTGTGCAGAAAGCTACGGAGAGATGAATAATTCTGTTACCCATTCATTCTTCAAATAAGGCTAAGTCCCTGCATTTACAAAGTTTTGCAAGGAGGTCAGGGTCTCGTGTGATTAAAGGGGGGTGGGGGGCGGCAAGAGGTGCTGGGCAATGTAAGACCTGTAGAGGTCATCGTTAAAGGACTTGGAAGGTACATAGAGTGTCCAGTGCCATTGGTGCCTGTGGATATCCCCTACCACCTGCCTGTCAGTCAACGCCTTGATTGTTTATCACGCCTTCCTATTGGAGAAAAAGGGTTTCCAATAGAGGCAGCTCCCTAGAGTCAGGAAAATGTCTAAGGTCTCCATTGAAAAGCGGGTGTGGAGGCTTACACCTGTAAACCTAATATCCAAGAAGCTGAGGTAGAAGGGCCACTCCAATTTCAAAGGCATCCTGGATGACGTGGAGTTCTAGGGAAGCCTGGATCACAGCTTGAGGCATCAAACAGCTAAAAGCAAGGGCTGGAAATGCAGCTGAATTGGCAGTATGCTTGCCCAGCATTCATAAAGCCCTGGGCTCAATCCTCAGCACTGCGTAAACTTGGCATGGGGGCGGGGCGGGGACGGTGGTGCCTGCCAATCACTGCAGCACTCACGAGGGGGAAACAAGAGCATCAGAACTTCAAGCTTATCCTTGGTTAAAATAGGGAATTAGAGGCCATCCTGTACTACATGATACCCTGTCTCAAAACAAGAGAACAGAGAACCAACAAATCAACACTTCCTCGAGAAGCTAATGATACAGAAGTTAACCCTTGCACAGCCTCTCACCCAGAAGAGCCAGCCTAAACTTTCCAGCTCCCCCACCCCCGTTTGTCCCCGTGGAACAGTCCTTCCTGTAACTATCCCGGGGCCCCACGCTTTGGGATATCTGGGCACAGCCTCTTTCCTCTAGCAAGAAGTCTCCTGGATGACTTGGGCACTCAACACTACCTCCTTGTCTAGGCTTTACCCACCAAGTAACCAGAGGCACTACCTCTTCTCTGGTCACTGGCTTAGCCTGCGCGTTCCTCATTCATCTGTTAGTTAGCCTGTGCTCCTCTCTTCTCAGTGTTCATCCTCAGGCCCAGTCTGCCACAGCCTGTTCTGCACTCCACAGATTACTTGGAGCATCTGGTTCCATCCCTTACCTTCTCAGAGGCCAGGAGAGTACCGGAAGGGTTTAATATATGTCCGTAGACTTCCAACCGTGAAAGCAATAGCATACACCAAACATAGAGAATGTGGGCTGCCAAGTGCCGTATTAATTGCAGGCATTGTAATAACAGTATAAGGAAATTCTACTTTAGCATGAACCAAGCGATGACATAATACTTATGAGCTATGAATGCAGCCCAACACAAATCTGTACACTTAACCTAAAGTATTATGAAACTGGGGGTTGGGGAGACTACTAAAAGTTACTATTGCTTAAGATTTTCCAGAGGACCCTGTAATTCCAGCTTTAGGGTATCAAACTTCCTCTTTTGACCTCTGCCGATACTGCATGAGCATGAGAACACACACAAACACACACACACTCACGTGCACACACACTCATGCACACACACAAATATTTAATAATTATGAGATTTAAACATTTATTTATTCTCATTGTGTATGTATGTTTGTGCATGATGTGAAGAGGCATGCCCCGGCTGCAATTTTTATGTAGCAATCAAAGGATGGCTTTGTAGAGTCAGTTCTCTCCTTCGACCATGATGTAGGTTCCGGGATTGAACTCAGCTCATCAGGATTTCAGGGTGAGCAGGCTTTTACTCACTGAGCCATTATGAGATTTTTTTCTTTTTAAATAACTCAATGATGTGAATCTCAAACATGGACTTTGTATATGACAACATCATGTCCCAACGTCAAAAGGTCACACATTTCTGCCTCCAGTACACATTCCCATTTTGCAGAGGAGGAAATGGAAGCATGAGGCCATTTAAATAATTTTTCCTAGCTCACCCTGTTAGTGAGAGCGGGGACCAGAGGCCACAGCCAAATTAAATTAAAGAAGAAAGAAAGAAATGATGTCTTTGGCAAGCAATGTCTAGACCCTCCGTCCAGAATTTAGATAGGGCCCCATTTCAGTAGTAGCATGTCACCATTTATTGTCAGGAAAAGTCGCTGGGAAATGAATTTGTGAATCTCTGTGGGAAAGGAAGGGCTTTTAGCTCTTCATCTAACCATCATCCCTCAGTTCGCAGTCTGATGTAACTCTTCCTAAGAAATTCCTAAGAAAACCCAACAAGCAAGGCTTTCCTCTTCAGTCTCCCGCCACCCAACCCTCCTCCCTTCTCACACCATCCATCACCAAATCCAGAACCACTAGCTTCCCCAGCAGCTGGAAGGGTGCTTAGAAGAGACCCATGAATTCCACCCCTCCCTTCCATTCTTCCCTAATCCCAGTCACACCGGGGCAGAACACTGGCTTGAAATCTGCATGCGGGAGTGGTTGGGAGAGCTGAAGAGAGCAATTTTTGTTTCACATCATTTCTTTGTATAATGTTGTATCCTTGTGACAAGTCCCCATAATACAGCTCAACTCCACCAATTGCTGCCTGAAGACCTATCTTTAATGTCACAAGAACAATGGGCGTCCTTCCAAAAAAGAAGGGGGGGAATGACTTGCTTTGAAAGAGTTGGAGAAGAAAAGTGCAGAATGTTCCAGCTTAACGTGAGGGGGGAAGAAAGTTAGCAGCTGTGTGCGGGCTCCCGGCTGCAAGACCGAGCAACTCTGCCAGCCTCATCTGTCTGTGTGCCGTGCACCGAGGCAGAAGTCTCTCAGCTGGGTGGCATGGGTAGTGTGGCTAGGGAGATGAGGGAAATCTAGTTGTCTATGTAGCTGTGGGTGTGTTTCTCCACTTTAAAGTAAATGGAGTCTGCTTTCTCTTCACAGACCTTGGAGGCTCCATGCTTTTGTGGAATTCTGCCAAGTGGGTCTCTTCCTTTGGCCAGAGTATTGTTTGCACCTGGCTACTCCTCACTAAGCTTGGAGATAAAGCTAGATTCTGCGCAATCATGTCACAAGGACATGGGGCACTTTAACTCCAGTTACAACCCCCCCCCCCCTTTGAGGCTTGGGATTACCTGTCCAGTTTTATACTCTTACACTTGCCGCTTTGTTTCTGATATTTCATCTACACGAAGCATTTTGGAATTTCCAAATGAAGCAGTTTCCTTTGGCTGTGTCCTCTGACCCAGTGCCTTTGTGTATACTAATTTTTCAGCCTCAAACGTTCCAGAACATTTTCCTTATCTTTAAGACTTAGCTCACTGGGCCAGGGTGACACATACCTGTAATCCCTGCCCTTGGGAAGCAGGAACATTGCAGCAACTTCAAGTGCAGCCTGGACTACATAGTGAGTTCCAGGCCAGCCTACAATACAACCAAAGGTATCTTAAAAAAAAAAAAAAAAGACCAGGGAAATGGCTCAGTTGGTAAAGAAATTGCTTGCATAAGCATAAGGATCCAAGGTCAGCCACCAGCACCCATTTAGCAGCTGGGCATGGTGTCATGAGTGGAACCTCATAGCTAGAGAGGCACAGCAAGGAGGAGCCCTGAGATTTGATGGCCAATCAGTCTAGTCAAATCTATGAGCCCCAGGCTAATAAAACAAGGTGAGGCAAGGAAAGATGGCTCTGTGGTTAAAAGCTCTTTTGTTAAGGATTTGAATCCCACCACCAACATGCAGCTTACCACCATCCATAACTCCTATTTCAGAGTATTCAATGCCCACTTCTGACCTCTATGGGTACTAGGCATGCATGTGGTACACAGACAAGCATGCAGGCAAAACACTTATTTACATAAAATAAAAAATCTTTTAAACAATGTGCAAAAGTTAAAACGATGTAAAAAGTGATTGAAGAAAACACCTGGCACTGACCTCTGGCATGTGCACACACACACACACACACACACACACACACACACACACACACATGCTCACACTTGTGCACACATGCATACAGACACATAAAAACAAAGACTTAGTTCAACTATTTTTTCCTTCTGGCACTCAGTCGGATCCCCTCAATGAATCTACCACCTTCCTTAGGGTTCCAGACTACTGCTATCACAGTAGACATGTGTATGCAATTCACTGAATCACATGACTACCGCCCAATTAGCTGGTAATCATTTCAGAAGGAGAGGCCTTGCCTTATCCATATAAATACAGATACCAATGTAGCTATGGCAGTTAGCCTAGCTCAATGCCTGGCACAAACAATGTGCACTCAATGAAAACTCATTGCACTTAGATGATCTAAAACAGAGGTTCCCAACCCTGGCTGGAAATGAGGATTACAT
Source organism: Mastomys coucha (assembly GCF_008632895.1). NCBI lineage: Eukaryota > Metazoa > Chordata > Mammalia > Rodentia > Muridae > Mastomys > Mastomys coucha. The sequence continues at coordinate 15,922,007 of NW_022196900.1, forward strand.
GCAGGGTTAAAAGGTGTACATACCGATGACAAGGCCCTTATCCTAGAACAAAGTAAATAGAACCTTTGGCTCTGAGACGGCTGAATTCAGCCTGTGTTTGAGTCACCTGAAGGGCTCATTAAAGCACCAATGGCTGAGCTTACATCAGAGTTTCTGCCTGTTGGTTTTATGGCTTGAATCTGAAATGTGTCCCACAAGTTCCTGCTTGGACACTTGGTCCCTAGCCATTGGTCTGGTATTTGGTAACAGCTTTGCAGAAGTAATGAATTTGGTGAATATGAAGTGGGCCTTAGAGTTGTGGATGTGTCTCTCTGGGGACAACACTTTGAGAAACACTGCAGAAAATGGTTTTCCTCTTCACCACCATTAGTCAGCTTCTGTCAGAGGAGTCTCTTACACACTGCACTGGGCACTGAAGCAGGGTTCCTTGCTTGTCCTAAGCAAAAATCAGAGAAGCCCTTCTTAGTATAAGGTGCATAGGAAACATCTGGATTGTTAAGCTGTGGGCTTGATTCCAGGGCCCGTGTGATCCCAAACTTCTGTATTTTGAACAAGTTCCTAAAGTAGTGCCAGCACTCTGTAGTAGGAGCTGGCAAACTTCCTCCCTGCAGGACCAGATAGTAGACCTTTAGGCATCATGGGTCATGAAATCTCTGCTGTGATTACTCAACTCTGCTCTTATTGCCTAACTGCAGCCACACTCAATGTAGGCATGGCTGAGTTCCAATAAAACTTTATTTGTTTACAAAAGCAGGTTAAAAAGTCGGGATTTTCCCAAACGGGTAATAGTCGGCTAATTCTGATTATAGAGATGTAAGGGAATAAAAACTTGTACCTTTGCTGTGATAAAGCTAGGTGCAGGAGGTCAAAGAGGAGGCAAGGAAGAGCTGGGTTTGCAGCTTCAAGTTAATTAAGCTCTGAGCAGAGGAAGGACAGGAAAGGATCTTGTGGGCAGAGGCACAGAGGAAAGATGGAGAACATGGTGGAAATAATGAACAGACCAGAATGTGAGCAATTATACTGTATTAGCTTCAAAGTGACCCACTTAACTCTCAGTCCTTATTCCTGCTCCACACCAGAACTTAAAGTCTGCCTTAGAACGTTTACTAGGGCAGGCTTTCCTGGGAAATAAAGATCAGGCAGGAGCCCAGCAGCATATGAGGCGGGAAGATAGACCCCTGACTCTTGAGGTTCCCTTACCATTGCTGAATTCCAGGTTCCCGCTGTAGAAGCAGGAGCAATGGGAAGTCCTGGGATCTGGGATTTATTAGTATGTGCTCAGCATTGTTCTGGCAACTTATTTCACTGTCACACTTAATCCTACCAACTCTGTGCAGTATGTGTAACAGTTAGAGGAGCCCAAAGGTGATGGGTAGGGTCATCTCTCTTCAATACACATATATGAGAAATGATGACCCCCATAAAGTCAAGAAGTGTTCTGGTACCAGGAGAAAAACACAGTTCGATTGTTTCCATTGTCTGGCATTGATCCATATAATTTTCTCTAAGACTCTCACTAAATATAGTGAAAATGTCCAACCCTAAGAACATACTTAGATATATTCCAGAGAGGAGAACAGATAATGAAATGGATGACCTTTGTTAAACATTCAATACATGCCAGTCACTATAATTATTCTACTTGTATAGATTTATGCAATCCTATAAAAATGCGATGAATTAGGAATTGCTATTTTTATCCCCATTTTCAATTTCCATGTTTTATGTGTAAAGAAACTGAGGCACAGAGAAGAGGTATAAGTTGGCCAAGGTCACTCAGCTACTAAGTAGATGGTAAATCAGTAATAAAACTCCACAGCCAGCCATGGCTCTTAATTCCTGTGTCATATCAGTTTCTTCTACTTCAAGAATTGGGTTTTCTGTGATTAAACTTCAGGTCTGATATGGATAGTTCCTTGCATGTGGAAATTTATAGTTGAATAACCTATTTCTCACTTCTTCCCCTAACACATATGCTACACCATGGTAGAGAGAGAAAAAATTTCAATTAAAGTTCCCTCTTAGGAAAAGAAGACAGGAGCCAGGCAGCGATGGTGCATGCCTTTAGTCCCAGCACTTGGGAGGCAGAGGCAGGCAGATTTCTGAGTTCAAGGCCAGCCTGGTCTACAGAGTAAGTTCCAGGACAGCCAGGGCTACATAGAGAAACCCTGTGTCAAAAAACAAAACAAAACAAAACAAAACAAAAACAAAAACAAAAAAGAAAAACAAAAAGAAAGACAGGAAAGCAGAACATACATCACCAAGAACACAGTGCAGAGGGCAGAGACAACCAATACACCTCAACCCTGAGGTCCTAAGTGGCCAGCCTGGCTTTCCCTGGGTCTGCTGATCAGCAGGAATTCTCCTTTCTGGACTCTGCGGCCAGCATTAAGAGACACATGGTTAACTTGCCTTCTTAGGGCCTCTCACTTTCTATTAATGAACTCACCAGCCTGTGCCTGTCCCAGTGGTTGACTACTGTGTTGTAAATTGTTCCAGTTTGCTTGTTGTTGTTGTTGTTGTTGTTTTGACCAAATCAATCTGGACAGGAAAGGGTTTATTTCAGTTTTCACTTCCAGTTCATAGTCTATCACTGAGGGAAATCAGGGCAGGAACTCAAGATCAGAAGCTGGGGAAAATGTGGAGGAACACTTCTTTTTGGCTCCCTCCATGGATTTCTGAATGTTATCTTCTTATACAACTCAGGCCCATGAGCCTAGGGATGATGCTGCCCACAGTGGCCTAGCCCTCGGCTCCCATATCAGTCAGTAATCAAGACCATTCCTCATCACAGACTAAACTAACTTGATCATACAATTCAGTCAAGATTCTCTCTTCCCAGTAGTTCTAGATTTTATTGAGTTGGAAATAAAACTAACCAAGACTCACATCATGGTTTTCTTGATAAATGTTGAGTCAAATCCAAAGTCAGAGTGGCTGGCCATTGGATCTACACCACTGTCTGACATTATCTTCCCCTTGGCAACAGGACATTGGGCACATTCAGGTTGGTATGGCTGTAGACTATCCATGCATTCTTTTTCTCAAAGTTCAGCTCTGTCTTCCTTTGTATTGGTTTCATTCTCTGATGGAAAGCTCTCTCTGTAAGAAAGCATCAATTTACTTCCATTATTTCTAAAAAAATTCTTATAATAACTAACATACATCTGTCCACCTTCAACCATGTGACCTAACCACCATCAGTCACAATGAACACAGAAGATTCAATACAGTACCGAAATTTAAAGTCAAGAAGTAGAAATCTCCTCCCCCTCCCCCATCCCACCTAACACATGATATACAGGTGAAAGGTATTTTCCTAAGTGGGGGGAAAGAGTATTTTTGTCAGCAGAACTGCTGTCCCATGGACAGATATTACAAGCCCACTTCGGGGAGCATGAGTATGTTGGCTATTGTGTCCCCAGAGTGGAGTGTACTGCCTGATGTATTGGGTATGCTCAGTCAATTGTTGCTGAATGGACAACCAGAATTCAGAGATTATGTGTATATTCTAATTACTCTGGGAATAAGCCCAGTTGAAGATGAGCTCTTTAGACAGCCATGAGTTCAAGAGTATAGTCTACATTTATTGACTTCTGGATTTTCATAGTTGGAAAAGTAATCATTCTCCTCTAGGGAGCCATCTTTCTAATATCATCACCAGGAGGGACACTAACAACTTTCATGCCTCTCCAACTCAAAAGATAACAGGGAAGTCTTAGAACATGAGAAGTCGTCAACATGGCACATTCCTGTTTTTTTTTTTTTTTTTTGGTTTTTCGAGACAGGGTTTCTCTGTGTAGCCCCGGCTGTCCTGGAACTAACTCTGTAGACCAGGCTGGCCTCGAACTCAGAAATCTGCCTGCCTCTGCCTCCCAAGTGCTGGGATTAAAGGTGTGCACCACCACCGCCCGGCTCTCCTGGGTTTTTTTAAATTATTTATTCTATAAATATTTATGGAGTGTCTATCACATAGCAGATACACTTCTTGGTACCAGGACAGAGACATGGAAGGTCATAGTCTCTTTAAGAAACTCAAGCCTAGTAAAGATACTAATAAAAGACTATTTACTTATTTTGATTCTTTTGAGACAGGGTCTCACAATACAGCTCTGGCTACTCTGGAAGAACTCACTATGTAGACCAGGCTGGCCTTGAACTCGCAGAGATCTGCCTGCCTCTACCTCCTGAGTACTGGGATTAAAGGTATGTGCCACCCCAGCCAGTTCAATAAATGACTTTGAAAAAAATGATTACAAGCTTTGGTATATGATCTGGGTTTGAAATATGGCTTTGTCACTTAATAAATTATCAATAAAACACTGGGAGAGTTAGCCTCTTCAAGCTTTAAATTTTTATTAGCAGTAAAATTAGTCATAACAAGATCACTAACTTCATAGAGGTTTAGTATGGATTAAATAATACGAGCTGACCCCTAGGACAAACAACAATATGAACTAACTAGTACCCTCAGAGCTCCCAGGAACTCAACCACCTACCAAGGAGTATACATTGTTCTGGCAGCATGTGTATAGTAGAGGATTGCAAAGTCGATCATCAATGGGAGGAGAGGTCCTTGGTCCTGCGAAGGTTCTGTATCCCAGTGTAGGGGAATGCCAGGGCCAATAAGTGGGAGAGGGTGGGATGGCAAGTATGGGGAGGGGGGAGCCAACAGGGGTTTGTTCTTGTTGTTTTTGTTTGTTTGTTTGTTTGTTTCTGGGAGGGGAAACTGGGAAAAGAAAAATCATATGACATGTAAATAAAGAAAATATCTAATAAAAAAAATAATATGAGCTGAACCTCACGTAGGTCTTGGTATAAAGAGTCCTACTGCTTGAGGGCATGGAAGATAAGAGGAAAGAACAATAAATCCAGCCTATAGACATCAACGATTTTACAGAAGGCTTAAGACTTGCACTTGTTCTTAAAGATCATCAGGAGATTCCGGGTAGAGGAGGGAAAAGGTAAGGACGAGCCTTCTGACAGAAGTAGTAGTTTACTCCCAGCATTGAAAGCCAGAGACAACCTGGTGGGTTTAGAGAGCAATAAATACAACCAGATGCCTGGTATACAGGTGGGATGGTGGTGAGAATGGTGGGAAGTGAGGACATTCACAGGAAGATGGAAGATCTGGAACTTGGTCCCTTAGAAAAAGAGGGCACCTGGAAATCTCTGCCCAATAGCCATGCATCATTGGCCTTCCAGGTGAATATCAAGTAGCCAGTAGCCAGTATCTCTCTTGTGCACACTAGATGGTGTTTTCTGTATGGATGAAGGTTCATTTATAGTTCCTTCCAGATGCTCATAGTAATTTTATTCAGGATCTGCTTTGAATAGGGCAGGATTGTGAGTCAGAGATTAAATGCAATAATATCCATAGAGCATGTTGATCTCTCAGTGACTCTGCAGGATCTGGGGACATATGGTTTCTACTCCGAGGGACCAGACTGCTGGAGTGCTGGGCAGAATACAGATGGATAGCAGAGAAAGACTTGCTTCTTAAGTAATGTGACACATTGGTATCACAGCTAGGATAATCTGTTACAATCAGCAGATACAGATCCCTATTTGACAGTACGAAATGTCAGCTGCTCAGGCCTATGTGACCCCTTTCACTAGGCACTTCCCCACCTCCATGCCCCACACCCCATCCTGCCTTTCTGTGTCATATGCTAAGCCTCTTTCTCATCAAATAAAAGGCCAAGTCTCTGAAGCTTTACTTCTGGTGTTGATCTGAATCTCTCCCCCAACCCCTACTTTTTATATGTTCATTAGTTTTGCCTGCATGTATGTTTATGTGAGTATGCCAGATCCCATTGAACTGGAGTTCCAGGCAGTTATGAACTGCCATGTGTGTGCTGGGAATTGAACCTCAGTCCTCTGAAAGAGAAGCTAGTGCTCTTAACTGCAGAGCCATCTCTCTATCCCTCGAACCTTTATCTTTAACCCATCCCATGTCTCAATTCCCAACCTAGTGCAGATTGCTAGCCATGGTAGAGCAAACGAGATCTTAAATTTCAAATTCCTAGCCTGCTGCTTCCTGATGATACAGGTTCCCTATGAATACACCCGTGGTGGACAATCAATCATCGAGGGCAAGATGAAGATGGTGGACAGGTGAGGTAAGGCTGGTGGACCATCATCAAATGTGAGATGATGGACAATCAATCATTGAAGGTGAGGTGAGAATGGTAGACAATCATAAAAGGCAAGATGAGGATGGTGGACAGGCAAGGGGAGGATGACAGACCATCAAAGATGAAGTGAGGATGGCTAAATGTCGGCTTACCCCCAGAGAAGCTTCTTAAGGGAACCTCACAAGTTGGTACATAGGAACCAGGCCTGAAGGCTAAGAGGCCAGTTGGGGAATGCCACATGCTTAAGCTCCTAAGTAGACACAGCAATCGAAGAGACCAGCTGGAGGGACAAGTTTAAGAATAAAAAAGGGAACTGGTTGATGAGCTCATCCTTGCATATATCAAGTCTTTGAGGAAGTTGACAGACATGTGGGAGGTAACATCTCTCACACACACACACATACACACACACACACACACACACACACACACACATCCTCTAAGATGGAAGAGAAGTGCTACAAGGTTGGTAAGAGACATTGCTGGAGTTTGGAAAGAGTGTGGGGTGAGGTAGTTGGAGGGGATTCTGAGCAGGTGGCTGGAGGGTAGGAGGGTCCCAGTCCCACTGTGTGGTCCTGAGGTAGAAAGTATGAGAGCTGAACAGCTTTAAGTTGAGGAAATCATAGTCCTATAGGGTACTGGAAACAGTGCACCCTAACGTACAAACAACAGAACAAGCCACAGAAATTCACATCTTATAGTCACAGTGGCTGGGAAATCCAAGCTCAGAATGCCAGTATTTGCGAGTTCTGCAAGACCCTCTTCTGGATTGCAGAGTACAGCTGTCTGCCCTCTTCCTATAAGAGCACACATCGCATTCCTAAGGGCTCTACTTTTAGGACCTAATCCCTTCACTTGGGCCTCAACTCCAGAGAAGATTATTTCACCGTAAGAGGGAAGGGGCCAACAAACACTATAGCTGGAAGATAGAGTGGGATCAGAGGGGTCACAGGACATGATGCTGGGGAAGGGAGCAAATCAGGAGACCTTTGAGCATAAGCAGCATCTCACTAAACCCTTGCACCCCAGCAGAGGCTTGTCATCTTTGAAGTGGGTCACAGTCAACTTGCATGTGACAGACAGATAACCATGTGAGGAGGCCAGTGAGCTGGGTTATGGTTGTTGCATTACTTTGCCTGTAAGCTACATACCACTATTTAAAAATTGAAGTAAAATCCCATTAAGTCTATTTGAAAAAATGACATGTTGCCTGGAGAAATAGCCATTTCCCGACCATGAGAGGTTGGGTTTGATACACATTTTTAAATTGCATTTTTCCAATTATTTCCATACAAGTATATATATTCCCTCTCCCAGTCTCCTGACCCACCTTTGTTAAACAAACACTTCTACTTTGATGTCATATACGCATATACAACATTATGTCTAAACACGTTTTTAAAGGCTAAAGGTATGAAAAAATACATTTAAAAATGAAAATAGCTAATTGTGAACCAGAATGAACACTTCAACAAGGCCCAAGTTAGGAAGAACTGAGTTCCTCAGAGCTGTTTCCTCAACTCAGGAGCAGAGAAACCTTTTAGCCCAGGTGGGAAATGCCTGACCCAGGAGCTGAGAAAGTTCACTTCTTTAGGAAAAGAAAAGGATGGTTCTACTTTAAAGGTTAAATTCTGATCTGGGAGCTATAATAACACTGTCAAATAATTATTATTGTTATTTTTACAAATCTATTTCATTTTAAAACAAGTTGGGAAATTTCTAACTTAGTTTAAATGAGACCTCAGTTCTCCCAGGCCTGATCTGCCACCTGAGGCAGGACCGCCCGCTGGAGGAGCGCTGTGCTGAGTCATTAAGACGGCGGCTCCCACAGAGAGAAATAAAGAAGTCGGATTCTCGCAGCAGAGCCACTGAACATAGGGGGAGGGAGGGAAGGAGGGGAGCTCATTTTTGCAGGCAGATCCGAACGCTTCTCTTCCTAGGCACTCTTAGTCAATATTTATCTAGCTATTCACAGGATGATAACTGATCATTTGTCTCTCTCCTCTCCGCTATCTATCTCTGCCTTTTCCTGGTGCACTGAACCTGGGCGACAGAACACGACTGTAGTAACTTCTTCGTCTTGCTTAGAGGAGGTTGGATGGAAAACTGGTGGCTGAACTGTCTTCAAACACTGAACCCCAGGCAACTGGTTCTGGGCAACGCGACTTAGGTCCCCCAGCTTCTGGGTGCTGAACACAGAGTTCTTACAACGAGGCTTAGGTTCCTCAGCTTCTGGGTTCTGAGCACAGAGCTCTGATTCATTAAGTAGGATGGAAATTTCTAGGGGTGTTTTATTTTTTTAATTTAAATTTTTTTAATAGTATATTTTGGAGAGGGGTTGTGTAGGGTCATTTGGAGAGGCCTTTCATGGTGTCATTTGAAGAGGGTTTATACCCTGGGGGTTGGGGTGGGCAGGTGGTATGTGCATATGTATGAATGTGCTCACAGAGTCCAGGGGATGATGCCAGGTGTTCTGCCTTAATCCCTTGGGTCAGTCTCTTGCAGAACCTAAAGCTAGGCTGCAATCCTAGAGATGCTCCTGTCTCTGCCCCACCAGCACTAGGGTACAGGTATGAGTGCAGCCATGCTGGCTTTTTACATGTATCCTGGGGATTTGAATTCAAATCTCCATGCTTTTGAATAAGGGCCACTAGACATCTCCCCGATCTACCTGAGGGATTGTTCATGGTGTCATTTGGAAGGGGACTGGCTGACCCAGACCTGACTTACTACCTCCTCTGGCTCAGGATATTAAAATAGAAGAAATCACATTTCCTGTTTTGAAGTCCAGTGGAATGCACAGGAGGCGTCATCTTTGCTATGTCTTTGGTAGCATCCCAGTCTTGGCTTGCTCTACACCAGCTCATAATAACTGTTTCAGTTAGCATACAAAATCGTGGGTTTCACTATTCATACAGATGTATACAGATCTATCAGTTTACCCTGTTCTTACTCTCCTCATCCTCTTATTCTCTATGATCTCTGTTTCATGCCTCACTGCTTCCCCTATCCTTGCAGAGAATCTCCCTTCTGTTTCATGGTGTGCTCATACGGTGTGGTGTGTGTGTGTGTGTGTGTGTGTGTGTGTGTGTGTGTATTATAGATAGACAGGCAGACTTTGTGTCCGAGAGAAGACATGAAGAGTCTTTTTTAGTACTCTAAAGAAGATCTCAACCTGCATTTCATCATTAAGGAGCACTGGAGGCTTGGCTGGCTTCTACCAGCCTAATCCAAATTCATACATTATAAGCCTGTGGGTAAGAAGCCGGAGGTCACATCCACTGGGAAACACTGGGATTTGGGTAGAAATGGGCTTGGAAACACCAAGAAGTGAAGAGATAGGCTGGAGAGATGGTTTGGTGACTGAGAGCACTGGCTGCTCTTTCAGAGGATGTAGGATTGATTCCCAGAACATGCACAATTTGTAACTCCTACAAACACTTGTAACTCCTGTTCCAGGACATTTAGCTCCTTCTTCTAGGCTCTATGGGCACTACATGCACACTGAGTGCAGACATACATGCAGACAAAACAACTATATACATTAAATTTAAAAAGAAGAGGAGGAGGGGGAGAAAGGAAGAAAAGGAAGAAGAAGGAGGAGGAGGAGAAATGAAGAGGGCAGGGTTGGTAGAAGTAAAGGGTAAGTTGAAGCTTGGTGCAATTCCAGTAAATTCTGGAGCAGCTCTGGGCTAGGGTGATTCTTTAAAGATTTCCAGAAAGGAAATGCAAATGTTTGGCTTTCACAATCTCACACCAGGTAGTGACTGGATAAGGGCTGTTCCCAGTGAGAGACTACTGGGGAGAGCCATTCTCTTTAGCTCAGGATGTTTCTGCAGCCAGCAAACAGCACCCCTGTCAACTTCTCCTGACAGTGGCGAAGCACCCCAGTTCTGAAGGAGAGCCAAGAGTCATGTCATAGCTCTGACCAGAGTTTATGTACATATCATTTACAGCTGAAGCCTCTCTAGTGCTGAAACATGAATCCCCATAGCATTTGTTTCTGAATCTATCATTTGCACACCACACCACATTTACTGACTAGTCTTATAAATCATAAAAGAATACTAGACAAGAAGGACCATGATCTAATTCAAATCTCTACCCCTTTTAAAAAACAGACATCCACATCACAATAACAGGAATAGTCCATTCAAAGTTTTGGCAACAGTCACACAGCCAAGATGGCATCCAAGCCTCTGACTTCCAATGCCCCAGTTTGTTCCCTTATTCATGTCTGCTGTCTCCTTTCCTTCCTAAAATGACCCTAAAAACATGGAGGAAGAGAACAGTCTCTATAAGAAGTGAATGGACAAGCTGAGCAGTGGTGACACACGACTTAACCCCAGCACTCGAGAGATAGAAGCAGTCAAATTAAGTTTCAAGCCAGCCTGGTCTACAGAGTGAGTTCCAGGATGGCCAGGGCTCCACAGAGAAACTCTGTCTTAAAAACAAAAACAGGACAAAACAAAACAAAAGTGAATGGACAACAGCTCATTCAGCTAGTTAGCAAAACTACAACATAGGTCTTTTGAAGAACCTAGCTCCTGTTCAGCCAACCTCAGCACATCCCCGTTTCAGCCATGCCTTTCTGAGTATCTGGACACTGCTGGACTCTAATGGTATGACCATTTGGTAGTCACTACACCAACTTTCAATGAGTTTACCTCATCTAACTAAAGGAGAAAACAGAAAATAATAGATCAGCTAAATATTACTTGGTCAATATTCTGATCAGACTAGTGTTTTAGTGTTTCCATTGCTATGAAGAGACACCACAACCAAAGCAACTCTTATAAAAATAACATTTAATTGGGACTGTCTTACAGGTTCAGTGATTCAGTCCATTATCATCAAAGCAGGAACATGGCAGTGTCCAGGCAGGCATGGTTCAGGAGTTTCTAAGAGTTCTACTTCTTCATCTGAAGGCTGTTAAGAGAAGACTGGCTTCCAGGAATCTAGGACAAGGGTCTTAAAGCCCATGCCCACAGTGGCACTCCTCCTCCAACAAGGCCACACGTCTTAGTAGTGCCACTCCCTGGGCCAAGCATATTCAAACCACCACAATGAGCCAATGTAGAAGGATCCCAGCTCAAGCTGAGGGCCTCTTGCAAAAGAGACTGCCAGGATTATGATATGTCAGAAGCAGCAGAGGCAAACACATTTTACTTTTCTACCATGTCAGACTTCACTGAAGGACAGTCAATTTACAAGGTACAGTGGTTTCACTGGCAGAAATTTGTGTAATAGAACCCCTTCCTTTAATAGCTCTCAGCAAGATAATTAAAAGTTCTTTTATTCCAATCCTAATTACTAATATTAACTCTAAGATCACACGTTGCACTTCACACTATAAATCTTTCTCTCTGAGTATGTATCTCTGCCTCTGTCTAAATCATCTATATCTATCTTTGTGTCTACCTACTTCTCTATATCTATATCGGTAAGTTACAAAGGGGCCTGAGAGGCAGAAGCTGATGAGAATAAAGAGTCTGCGGGAATGAGGTTATAAATGTGGCTGTAGGTCTCCTGGAAATGCAGCTGCTGCCTTAGAATAAGTTGCAGGGTCAGAGATGAACTGCAGAAGTGAGGTGCTATGGAGGCTAGAGAGGAGAAAGCCAGGACCATGTGCAAATGAACAAACAGATACACTGATGGATGGCAGGCCCAGATGAGTAAGTGGGAAGATGAAAGGGCAGCAGTTCTAGGAGGGAGAGTCAACAGTGGAAACTGAGTCATGCTGGAGCCCCTGGGACAGTTAGGACTTCTCTACCTGTTGATACATTGATGCACACTCCCATGATAAGTCATTAGATCATTCCCCTATAGCTGTGTTAAAAGTCCTTTCTGTACCCTTTCATCAATTTGGTATGTCTGATGAATTTCCATGCCTGGCTTTGCTGATAAGATTTTTAAACATCCATATGGGCCCATAGTCCCAATGTACTCAGATAAATTTACAGAGTGGCTCCGGTTCTGCTAGTAAGAAACAGTTATCAATTGGTATCTTAGTGGTTCTGGATACATAGTGTTGTTCACATGTTCAATATGGTGCAGAGTCATCCTCCACCCTCAAAATAGAGTAAGGAGCCTCTTGTTTAAAAACACTGCCTTTTAAGTGGATTTCTGAGTTTGAGGCCAGCCTGGTCAACAGAGTGAGTTCCAGGATAGCCAGGGCTATACAGAGGAACCCTGTCTCAAAAAACCAACAAAACAAAACAAAACAAACAAACAAACAAAAAACCCACTGCATTTTACCGGGTGGTAGTGGCTCATCCCTTTAATTCTTTAATTCTAGCACTCAGGAGGCAGTTGGATCTCTGAGTTCATGACCAGCCTAGTCACAGAGCAAGTTCTAGGACAGCCAGGGCTACATAGAGAAACCCTGTTTCAATTTAAACAAACAAACAAACAAACTCACAAACAAAACCCCCCAAAACAGTGTCTCTCAGGTCAAGGCACAGTCTAAACAATCACCGTTGGACACAATATGGAGTAACTTAGGTGCAGCAGTAATTCTAAAGTCGGTATGGTTTGAATGACTGGCAGTCCCAAGCCACTACCTGTTCATCACTACCAGGTCTTCAAAGCATCGCCTACATAAACCAATGGCTCCACCATCGATCTACTCAATGCCTAGAGCTTGGCACTTATAAAGCCAAACACTTACCTGCAACCCAGCAAGAGTTCACTAAATGATCTCAAACCTGAGTACTCTTTACATCTCAAGATTTCTTAACTGGGTGAATAAGGTCCTCTTACCTAGTCCCCCTGTCCCGTCTTGATTCATTCTTTACATTGCAACCATACCATCCTTGAATAGAAGAACTAAGCCTCAAGCCATCTTTTTTAAAAGTCCTTGTGAGACCTGCCAGTGGCTTTCTCTTGATTCAAAATTCTTGACAATCCTGGCTTCACAGATTTCTTTTCTCATGTAAAATCTTCAACTGAGTTTCCTTTTCTGGTGCTGTAAACTGTGGCTTTTTTTTTCTAAAAATTCAGTGCAATACCATTGTTTCCAAAAAGCACTCTCTGAGACCTCATTCTGATAGCAATGACCCCAGGGCACCTTATCTTTGACTCAAATGTTCACTGTTGCAAGTGTGTCTTTGTCACTGAGTCAAGTACTCTTAGGGAAACAGTGACTTATCCCATTAGAATTCCAGGCACCAGACACCACGCACCAGGCACAGAACAGAGGCACTTTGGGCCTGGGGCTATAGCTCACTTAGTAGGATGTTTGCCTAGCATACACAAAGTCCTGGATTCCGTCCCCAGCACCCCAGAAACTGAAACATAAACTGGGCATGACGGCACATACCTGGAATCCCAGCACTAAGGAAGACCAAAAAATTCAAGATCATCTTTGGCTACCCAGAGAGTTCCACACTGGCCTGGGATATATGAGACACTGGGGAAAGCATGAGATTGATTGAAAGAGGAGGAACAGCTTGTGCGAAGCCATTTTGCTTGATAGAATTAGGATACAAACACTAAGCAGCAAAGGGTATCATGACACCATAAAGAGGACAGGAAACTTTCTCTGGAAAAGACTAGATAGAAATATTTTAGGGGTGAAGTCGAGGACAGCCACTTTGGCACTTTGTTTAGTCATTCAGCATGCAATGGCCATTAGATATCAAAGCCATTCTTCTCTGTGGCTTTGGAGGGCCAAGTTTGGGTACTGGCCTGTAGTTTGTCAACCGTTGTCACAGCAGATGAACAGACTCGGCCCACTAGGAAGGAAGAAGCAATGGTCTAGTCATGAAGAGCACAAATAATGAGGGGAAAGGTCTGGATCTAATTCTGTAACTGCTGGTGAGTCACCAGAGTGAAGCAGAGGTAGCTGGATCTTATCTGTAGCTTATGAAGGCACAACTAGCTGACGCTCAGAAGGGGCCTTTGATTCATCTGAGCAAGTCAAACTCCATCCACGCAGCTTCCCCCTTCCCCAACATGTGGCATGGCAAATCCATCCCAAAGGTACCTCTTTCCCAAGTGCAGGATTCCTGGGAGACCCAGAGCTCCAGACTCTAGGATCTGGTCTTTGTACAGCCATCAGGAGCCTTGGATTCCAACGACTCTCCTAGCAAGACAACTTTCCTTATCTTTTCCAAGGACAATGGAAGGGTCATGTGAGAGCAGTGGAGCAGAGGCCATGAGGAACCTTTGCAGTTGATCTGCAGATCCTGTTCTACCTGGGTCTCCCAGTGACAATGGTTATTTATCTGACCTTTATTTCCACATCAGCCCACCTCCCACACAGTACTTCCCAAACAGGTCTCAAATCACTCTGGAGACAAGCCAAGTCTGCCTGAAAGAGGAAGTAAGCCTGGCCCAGTCAAAGTTCCAGCACTCTACAGATAGCAAAACAAAGAGGACAAAGGCTGACGAAATTACCCCAGACAATGAAAGCAGGATATCTCCTCTTTGAAAGAGTAGCCCAGACTAAGACAGTAATGGCTGAGAATAAAATAGGCAACTGAGTCAGAAGGCTTTCTAGAATGAATGGAAGAGTCTTAGTAGCCAAATCATAAAAGCAATGACTGTGTTTTCTATAAATGTCTGCCTGAGTTAAATGGAGGTCTGCTTTTGGTAGCTTCTTTTGACTCAGTGAGGGCCTCTCGAGAATGACTAGCTCAACACTAACCTCTGTGTGGCCACACCCATACTTCATACTGAACTTTCCTCTCTGCAGGAAAGCAACTGAAAAGCTCAGCTCAGGAACTTTGGTTATGTCATAGAACACTTACTCCCCTAGAAGGGAGAAGCTAATTAACATTCCTCAGACCGAAGTGGGGAGACCAAACCTGCTAGTGGGGACACATTCTGCAGGATGACCACCATTACTCACCTTCAGACAAGGGAAGTCCTTGCTACCTCATTCCCTAAAGACCAACCAGTTTAAAAAGTCACACTGTTCTGCCAATCACATTGTGCCTAATGACCGCTGCCCTGTAAACTGTATAAAAAGCTCACTGACAGAGCTGTGCGGGGCTGCTGCCTCTCCTTTGGGTCTGGGACTGCCTCTCCTTCAGATCTGGGATGACCCCAGTGCACTGGAACAATAAATTCCTCATGCTTTTTGCATGGATTCCGGAGTGGTTCATTCAGGGGGTTCCCAGTAAGTTAAGGCTCGCCAGAGTCTTACACAACCTTGAACCTGACTGATGGCTCAGATGTTGGCTGTCATAGTTCACTGCTGGCGTGCTGGCCATATATTTTTAAGCAACTTTCTAAAGGAGAAAATGGTTTCTGGAGCTGGTGGAAGATTCAGTCTGTTTGCACCTCGATATAGGGGGAGACTAGTTGTTTAAATGTCCAATATTCATTGCAATAGCTCTGCCTCACTTAAAAGCTCAGCCATAGTCCTAAACCTTCAACCAATATTCTTGGGTTCCAGGAACAAGAAGATAGGACAACCTATATGCTAAAGAGCTCAACCCATCCACAACCTACAGTGATACACACACACACACACACACACACACACACACACACACACAAGCAAACATGTAAATGAGGAAAATTGTCTAGGGTGCTGAGGCTGAACCCTGGAGTCCCGCTAATTTTATGGGAACTGTATTGTCCTCTCTTAGCAATTAACATCTTTTGTGACACCTTGAAGAACCAGAACTAAGATAATGATCAACCTGACCACACTTTAATCAGATTGCTTAATTATACATGCCTCTTGTCCCCAGACCCAATTCTTCTATTACAGCCTAGAGTTCAGCTTGGTGCTGGGGAAATGGACTTAAGAGTTACTGAATATCTTCTCAAGTTGGCCATGCTGTATAATTCTCTTTGCACCAATAACTATATCTTTGGTTTGGTTTGTGGTACGAACTATTGAACCTGAGACCTCGTGCATGGAAACCAAGTGCTCCACTATTGAGCTGCAGCCTACAGCCTTTGATCAGTTTTTTTTATTGGTGGATTGAGACTCGTGACCAAAAGCCAAGTGTGTTGGGAATCTTAGAGCAAGAGCTTTTCCCATAACAGAACTATCTACAGTTGTCCCAGAATAACCTGCCCTATTCCTGTTAGTGGCCAACTGTGTCTGATAATATTCTATAAGGCAGCTACGTCTGCAAGGGTTTCATAGACCAGACCCTCATATTTTTAACTTTCAATGTCAAATTTGTGGTAGGTGTTCTGAATGGGGGAATTATGCTTATGAACATGAACAGAGTGGACTATATACAGTGTTGTAAATATAGTGAGTTGTCATCTACATTTGGTGACTCTGCTGACCTGAAGAGAACTCTACTGTAGAAAGAAACCTTTCTTTCATCTTTTACAAGAATATAATGGCTGTCATGTTTAGTGTTCAGAAATAAAGGGTTCTGCAGATGTCCCTCAGCAGAGGAGTGGATACAGAAATTGTGGTACATCTACACAATGGAGTGCTAC
>NW_022196900.1:15939141-15962681 GCF_008632895.1 Mastomys coucha
TGTTTGTTTGTTTGTTTTTTGGAGGGGAAACTGGGAAGGGAGAAATTTACATGTAAATAAAGAAAATAATAAAAATTAAAAAAAAAAGAAATAAAGGGTTCTGGAATAGATAGATATATTATAGGATATCTGTAAAGGAGAATTTCTGGATAAACAGTGACATATTTTGAGGTCCTCTGATTAAGACGAGGTGACAGTATAAGACAGTATAAGAGGTGGACCTGAGGACTAACAATCACCCTAGTATCTCCAACCCTGCTGCCTCAGTTATGGCGACAGGGAAAAGCAGCACTACAAGCCCATAGAACTCTTCCTTGCCAGGATCAAGTCCCTAGTTCCTACATACTTCACCCTTGCTAGGTTCCATTTACAACTTTACAATAAAAAAAAAAATCCAGATTTATTATTTTTAGTTTGTGTATCTGAGTATTTGCCTGCATACATGTATGTGTACCACATGAGGGCCTGGTGCTTGTGGAAGGTAGAAGAGGCCATCAGATCCCTTGGAATGAGTTACAGATGGTTGTAAGTCACCATGTGCATGATGAGAAGTGAACCCAGCTCCTCTGGAAGAGCAGCCAGTGCTCTTAGTCACTGAGCAATCTCTCCAACCCAAATCTTGCAACTTTTCAGTTTTGTAAACATGATATAGTCAGTAGAAGCCACATTTTGGGTTTTGATGGTCTCCTGGGCTAAAAGTTATATGACACAATCCTGTCTTTATGCTGGGCTGGGTCAACTGAGCATCTGTGACATCAGACATGTGGTCAGGCAGTGAACCAAACAACCCTTCTTCTACAGTGTTCTGTGTTGTTAAACTATGATGTCATTTTTGGGGAATGAGTGGATTCAATGCATTTTTAACCTAGAACCCTGTATTTATTAATTTAAAAAATTAACATTCTCTCTCTCTCTCTCTCTCTCTCTCTCTCTCTCTCCCTCTCTCTGTCTCTCTCTCTCATGCACACACACACACACACACACACACACACACACACACTGTATTTTATTAACTTTTATCCTCACTGCTCTCTCTTGTCACCATTCACTCTTCTGAATCCCTTCTTTTTCCCCAACAGCCCCTTCTACTTCCAGGTCTCTTCCTGTGTGTTGGTAGGGTTGCTTGTATAATCACAGGGGCTGCTTACTAAAGCATGGACAAGTTCCTTGTGACTACACAGGTCCTAAGTAATCACCTTACCCACTGTGCCTCTCAGTGCCACCAGATGGTAGGAAAAGGGTGCTTTCAGCAGGTCATTTTTCCAGGGCCATTCTCCCAGATGACAACAAATTCTGAAAGTAATTCACAGAGAAGGCCATAAATGATCAGGAATGCCAATGGCCCATAAACTACTGTAAGCGGGTCTTGGACACTGGCCCTTAGGTTCCCTAGATGTGACAGCTGTTCAGTGTGTCAGGCCTTCTTGCAGAACAGCCCTTGGCTTCTGCTTGGGAGACTCACCCATGGTAGGTTGTTCTCCTGAGTCAGTTCCCTCTGGTCAGATCTCATGACAATAGACTGGGTTACTTGCTTCCTGCATATGAGGGTCCTAATATCTTTCCTCTGTGTGCCTCATCCCCACGCTGCACAGGACCACTTCCCCTCAAGGTGCTCCTGGGATCACAGCATGAGTGAGAACCATAAATGCAAACTCTCTTAGATGAAGGCCCTGATAGCAGACTCACGGTCTGGCCAGGACAAAGTGGCCCATTTTGAAAGAAGTCTAATTTGGCTTTGCAACATTGCCTTCCCTTAAGTGAGTGCCATCCCTATGAACCCCAAGCTTCTAGACCTTGATGAGACAGAAACTTTTGCACTGGACACATTCACTCTAGTGAGGTAGAGGGAGTGATACTCTATCAACATAACAGGTAGAAATTCAGGAGTTCTGTTTAACACTGGCAAGTAAATATTGGTCAAGGGCTTTGTACAGGCAGTATCTAAGCACCTTACACTTATGAAGTTATCTAAGCTTCCCAAGAATGAGTATAAGCTATGTGCTGGTTTGGTTCTTAGTTTGTAAATGAGAAGGCACAGAGGGCCAGGAGTTGGACTCATGGGTAAAGTACTTGCCTAGCATATACAAACTGAGTGGAGTGTCAAACGTCTATATTCTCAGTAGAGGCAGAAACATCAGGACCACAAAGAAGTCCTTGGCTTCAGAGGAAGTTCAAGTCTAGCCTGTTCACCACCCCAGTAGCCCCCAAAAGTAAGGTATACAGGACTTTGTGGTGGGTAGTGAGTGGGTGGTTGACTGCTGGCTCCTGGGCCTCTGATTCCTAACCTTTATGTGGCTCCCAGGACTGTATTTCATCTTCTGTCACTCAGTCCTCATAAGTACAACTGACCCCATTTTAAAAAGAAGATGCCAATCACAGAGTTAGCCCACGAGGAAGTTTCAGCTACCTTTCCCGGGGCTCAGACTTGGCCCTTCCTGTATATGAAGTAGACTCATTTTCCATGATTTTCAAACCTATGAAAATGAGAAAAGGGGGAGGTAAAACTGTTATTTGGAAGAGAAGGTAAAGTAGATATTTAGGGAACAGTTACATTAATGAAATGTTTCTTTTCCACACGATATTGATCTGAAGTTACATCTTGTGTTTCTTGATTTGCTTTGTTCATTTAAACACATGAAAACCTGGCAGACCGAAACAAACTGGGAACCATTAACACATTAAAAATAAAACCCTTAGGGAATTTTTACACAAACAGTTAAAAAAAAAAAAAGCGGTGACACCATTTCTTCTCTTTGGTTAGAGAGCTCTGCAGCAGGTCCCTCTATGTGTTGGCCATTTGGAGGGAGCATTTGGCCCAGCTCTGCAGCTCCTCTGGCCCAGCCACAAAGGGAGGTACACTCCACAGAGCTCCTGCCATCCCATCGTCAATGGGCTGCGCTTTTAGCCTCAGCTTTTAGAGCCACCCTATGGGGAAGGGCAATTGTTCCCCCGGATCCCGAGGGAAGGCATCAGCTTGGCAGTGACAGTCCCCTGAATCATACACAGAATTATTTAGGGGGAAGTATCATAGGACCAATAAAAAGAAGTCTGTGCTGTATTACTTTGCAGGGTCCAACTGGTTGAATGTAAAATAAAACAAAAACAAAAACAACAAAAGAAATTACACACTTGATGCAAAATTAGAGCATTTAACATTTCTATGTCTTTCAGGCATTTTAATCTATCTCTCCATCAGGACAGCTAAATGGTTGTCTAAAAGCCTTTGCCACTTCCCTACGTCCTTTTTAGATGCCTATTTTCTTCAGGCAGTCCCTTTCCACAAACCCATGTTCATTTTGTGCTTAGGATTTATTGCCAAGGATACAGTTCTTTGAGTAATTTAGGAATTATCCAAAGAATTATTAGAGGATTTAAGTTGTCTGCGTATTAATTTACCAAGAGATCCGTGAAGACTTTTTTTGTTGTTGTTTTTATGAATGTCTATCGGTGAGAAAATTTTCGGGACAAAAATGATTAAGTCACAATATTGAAAATAACTAATAGTAAGAAAGATGAACAAACATATCACACTGTTATGAAAAAGACCACTCACACACATAAAACATACATTGCATTCTTATCAGACAAAGCCCCAGACAGTGATGTGCCATTACTTCTGCCCCATAATACACTCTTTTTCCACTGTTATGTACATATACAGGATGGGTAAGCTGATCTAAAGAAGGTATAACACGCTCTTTGTTGAATGCCTTTCTATTTACAGTTCTGTCCAAATACTAATTACACTGTCCTTTGATCTGAGGCTTAATATTAACAATTATTTGGGTTTCAAAAGTCATATTTAATATCAGAAAAGCAGTCTTTTACGCATTTCCTTGTGTTAGCTACTGCTGAATGAGCCAGATGGTCTTAATTTAACAGCCAACCGTGACACGGAGGAGCACACAGAAGCTCAGCCAAAGGCTTTGCTGACTCTCCTTCTCGCGCGCGCATTCGCATGCTTTTGTCTGCAGTGTATCTTGGGCAGCATCTGCTTTGCTCGTAAATCATCCCCACAATGATCAGCGAGTAGGAATGGTTTACAATCGAACATTGCTATAATTTGTAAAGAAATGCTGTGGAAGACGTCGAAAGGCATGTTCAAGTACTTTCGAAGGTTCTGGTCCCCCGCTTCTGGCTTACTGAGCTGAATGAAGCAGGGATTCCAGGCTAGGGGAACCTGAACTGAGAGATGGGGAGAGAGTGGCTTTCCTATTGGTGCAGAGGATAGGCAGGGAAACGTTGTGACTGAGTGTTAGGACAAAGGCCGAGAATTAAGTCTGAACTTGGCATTCAAGTTGAGATGAAGGACGAGGCAGTCCTTTCGCCCAGGGTTCCTTATGCTGTCTTCAGTGAAGACCACATGGTTCACAAATGCTGTTGTGATCGGATCGTCCTCTGGGCTTGGAGGGGTGGTCAGAGAAGGGGGTAAGAAAAGACTGACGTGCTGTCTGAATTCTCATGGAACTAAGCCAGGCATCATAGTAACTTCAATGGTTTTGGAATTTTGTAAGTGTTGCAGCACTTTTAGAATGTGAAACCCTTCTATGTTGAAACTTCCATGGTGTAGCTCATGATGAAGATCTGTTATGGAGCACCAATAGAAAACGCATACAAACCGAACAGTAGTAAGACACTAGCTTTTCAGACTCCCAGTGGATGAGCTGTGTTAGCATTCAACACTGACTGCAGATAAGTCAGTTTACCCCTCTCAAAGTCATGTCCTGTGTGGGCAATAGAAGGTTTTATACAGACCAGCAATAAGCACTCCATCGCCAGAAAAATAACACACAAAGGATCTTCCATGTGTGGTCCCTTATGACTGTTCAGAGCATCTTTGACCTAATTTAAACATCAAGTCAGAAACCTGCTCCTTTGCTGCAATTTCTCCAATATGCACAGAAAACAATGTTTTTAAATTAACATTTAAAATACTTCACTGTTACAGGTAATTATTAGATTATATATTTCCCCATGGGAATCACTCCATTTATTTTTCTTCTCATTTTGACTGATTGGGAAATTTGCATGCTTTTTCGGTCAATGGGCTCTAATACAAAATAGAAACTTATTATTCCTAAGGATATGACCTTTAAGTCCTTTGGAGCTCCATACCTGTTTTCTTCAGTGGCTTTTCTTAAGCCCCAGTTCATCTTAATTAACTTATAGCAATTCTGTACATTAGCTAGAAATCAGGGGCTGATGACAAAGTGCCTTGAAAGAATTGTCCTGACAGTTTATTCACTGTAACAAGCCACTCCCTGCCCCTTATTGATGAGTAGTGAAGATAATAAGAGCAAAGAAGGCAACTAGCAAGGGGTTCCCTTTTGGTTTCAGTTCTATTTTGTTGTTGTTGTTGCTGCTGCTGTTACTGTTGTTGTTGTTGTTATGGTTGTCATTGAGGTGGGGTCTCAAGTAGCCCAAGCTGGCCTCACATCTGCTGTGGGGCTAAGGCTGAGCACATAACTCTCAGATCCTTCTCCTTCTGCTTCTATTTCCAAAGCAGGGTTACAGGGAGCACTGCTACACCCTACTCCTGGTCCACTGTTCTAAGGGCTACGCTTGCTCAAAGAGCTTTCCCCGTGGACTCCAAAATCTCACGTGAAAAGAGCAAATCTCCAAAGAGCCAAACGACTACAATGTTGCTACCCAAGAAAAGAGAGCGGCTTCCCTCAGGCCATGCCCACTGCTCTCACAGCCTCGTGTTTTTCTGCTCACAATTCATACTAAGCCCAGCCACTGTGATCTCTATCCAAAGCCTGGCTCTGAGGCTCTTCCTGTATATATGTACCTTCAAGGTCTGCCTAGTACCTGAGATGTTTCCCCTGTATCATGTTAACTACATTGCAATCATATATCATGCATATTAATATGCTAGAGTTGCCGTAACAAAATGTTACAGAGGAGATGACTTACATAACAGAAATTTATCTCTTCTTGGTTCCAGAGGCTGAAAGTCCAAGATTGCAAGTTTAGTTGCTTCTTGGGCCTCTGTCCTTAGCTTGCAGATAGCTGCCTTCTTACTGGTCCTGCTATTGGGTCCTGTCATAAGCCTGAGGCTTTAGTATGTACACCTCCTATACCCTCCTACCCCCACCCACCTCCTGCCCTTATAGAATGATGTCATTGGCCCTGTTGAGCTTTGATACACATCCCACACTTGTACTTGATTCACATTCCCCTCATGACTGAATGGCCCTTTCTGTCCCTTTGTGTTTCAAGTGATCCACAAAAGAGCTCTCCTTTTCTACAGAGCCTCCCTGAGTTATAATCACACATACTCTTCAGGTATTTTCTACCTGTTTGGTGACATAGACTTGTTTAATATATGTAGTTGTTGGTATCTCATTACCTTTTCAAAACTATAAGCCTTCCAAAGCATAGAACTGAGTCTCTTTTGTCTCCTTTCAAGTCCACTATTGGAAAGGGCTCCATTCTAGTAAAGGAGCAGTCGGACCACTCCTCTGTAGGATAGCCACATTAAACTGAAACAGGTGCTGCTGTTGCTTACTAACATATCAGTAGCCTTGAATTCTACCTCCTGTAACTCAATATAGAGTGAATATAAGCCATAGTGGCAATATTCCTCTGTGTATACACAAATGCATGCACATGTATACACACACATCTTCATGATGACACTGTGTAGTCAGAATGCCTATCTCTTAGCTAAACATATACTTTTCCATACTAGGAAGCAATTAGAAGCGAATCTCTATCCTTGTTGGCACCAATGTTAATTTCTTGGGCTAATAAAAAACTACCACAGACTAGGTGACCTGAAACAACAGAAATTTATCCATTCATATTTGAGAAGTTCAGTTCAGAGGGCAATATCCTTGCTCAAAATCAGGCTGTCTAACCTTTTGACATTATGGCATGATGCTCTCTCTCATTGTTATCTACAAATTTCATGCTTAAGAACCTTAAGTGACAAAGCAAAATCTCATATTGTTTTAGGTGCTTATGATTTTGTATTGGGCTGCCTTCATAGTCGTTCTCAGCTACACGCTTTTACCTCTTTGTGGTTCCAGTGGTTTCCAGAAATCTTGAGAGTTTGTTAGTTTGTGTATGTGATGGATGGATAGCTTTAACTGTCAAGTTAACACCATCTGGAATTACGTGGGAGGTGTCTCACTGAGGGATTTTCTAGATTACGCTTGTTTCTAGGCATGTCTGTAGGGGGTTATCGGGATCCCATTAGTTGAAGTGGGGAAACCCACCCAACTTGGGTGGCAACATTCCCTAGGCAGGGGATCTTAAACTCTATGAGTAGACAAGTGAGTCCAATCATGCATGCCTTGCTCTCTTTGTTCTTAATTATTGATGCAGGTGAGCAGCTCTCTCAAACTCTCGAAACAGTGATTTACATACTATGATAGACTGCAACTTAGAATTATGAACTGAAATAAACTCCTGTTTTCCTAAGATTGCTTCTGTCAGGGTATTTTATCACAACAACTGGAAATGACCATCTGCACGTGGTGTCATTTCTACCTGTCTCCTTTTTACTGCATCTCCTCTGTAAGGACACTGGTTACAAACCAATGACTATAAGGCTGTCCTAATCTAGTATGGCTTCATTTTGTCTTGGTCATGACTGCAAAGTATGGCCACATTCACCAGTGCTGGATCATAGTATTTCAACACAACTTCTTGGAGGTGAAGCTCACAATAGATCTGCAGTCCTCTTGTCCAGCTGATGGGTGCTTCCCTCCATTCTCTAGCAGAGAAACAACAGAAACCTCAAAGCCAATGGAAAAGAACTGACAGTCTCTTAAAAACACTAACTCACCATAAAAAGTATTATATGTAACTGTAGTAAAAATATATTTAACATAACACTTAGCAGCTCAACCACTTCCAGGTTCAGGTTCACTAGTACTAAACACATTCACCCAGCTCCTTAACTGCCACAAACCACCTTCATTTCCCTTTTTTCTTTTGCAAACAGAAGTCAAAACATTGATTGGTCCTAATGATGGAGCCTTCAGAATAGATTGGTGTCATAAGCTGCTGGTGCAATTAAGGAGATTTTTACATTGTTTGTCCCAGAATGTGACTCAAATCCCTCATTTGACTGATGAAAGTATTGCCTAAGCAAAGTGACTTGACTGGGGTCCCTTGGGGATATTTGTGACAAACACTCATGGGAAGCATTATTGGCCCCATTTGAAAGTGCATGTCGATGAGTGTACTGCTACAAATATTTGTTCACAGGGCTTATTGCTTATCTATGCCAGACACTGCTCTATGTATATACCTTGGCTGCATCTTTACAGTCAATCATAAATGTAGGTATTTAATACGAGGAAACATCTCTGGGAGCACATTTTTCTGTTGTTGTTTTGAGACTGGGTCTAACGTAGTCCAAGATGGCTTAGACATCATTATGTAGCTGAAGATGACCTTGAATTTATAATCCTACGGCTTCTGCTTCCAAGTGCTGAGATTGCAAGCATTCACCACTACGTTTAGGTAGTGCTTGAGCTGGATACAAGGCTTTGTGTGTTCTAGACAAAGGACTCTACTTACTGAGCTGCATCCTCAGCACTTATTTCAAGTTGTATTTAAAAAGAAAAATACTTAACCTAATTATTTGTGGGAGTTGGGTGGGGATGGGGTGGTGGCATATGCATGAGTACCTGAGGAGGTCACAGGAGAACTTGCAAGAGTTGCTTCACTCCTTTCACAGTTACGTCATTAGGTCTGAGCCATCTCTGCAGCCCTCTTATTTCACGTTCTGAATTCCCAACACAAACTTTATCTTTCAGTCTTAAGATCATATACCCAATGGCTAACTAGGTGTTTCCTCTGGGGTGCTGTACTGGCCTAATCCTTAAACATGCCCAGAAATTAGCTATCTTCCACTTGCAACTCTTCTCTTCATCCCGTTGCCCTCCCTCTTCCATGCTTTTCTTCTCCTCCCTCTTCCCTTTTCCACCCTCTCCCTCTTCCTTTCTTCACTAATATTCATCCACTTTTTTGTTTGTTTGTTTGTTTTGTTTTTACCTTTTCATCAGTGAGACTTGGCAGGGGAGCAACACAGATCAGCTACAGGAAGGAATCTCAGTGCTTTCAGAGCTGGATCACATGATATTTGGGGCTATATAAGAACTCATTAAGGACTTACAACAGTTTCTAATGACCATGACCTTCAGGCCATATGAGAAAGATCTCATGGAAGAGTACTGCCTAAAAATTTGGGACAGATTCCCTGAAAAATGCTATTCATGTTAAGGAGTCTACTCTATGGTGTTGGGCGAGTAAGCAGACAGGGGAGTGATTGGGGGTGGGGTTGGACTACTCTGACTGTAAGGAGCTGACCAAATAGGAAAACAGGGACACAAGAGTTGCTGTCACAAGCACCTGGAGTTTGGTTCACACACAGGATAAACCGGTACTAGAGTTCCAAAGCCACAGTGAGCATTTTAGCAGCTAGTGCTGCCTGGCACAAGAATGTTAGCTACAGGTAGAGAAGTGGCTGCATTTTCCCCAAGGACTAGCTTCCCCAATGTTTCTCTTCAGTGAAAATACGATACAAATACAAAAATACAATACACACAAGAATAGGGATCATGAACATCTTAGGGTTACTATTGCTATGATGAAATACCATGACCAAAAGCAACTTGGAGAGGAAAGGGGTTTTTTGACTTATATTTCCATATCACTGTTCATCACTAAAGAAAGTCAGGACAGGAACTCAAGCAGGGCAGAAGCCTGGAGGGAGGGACTGGTGCAGAGGCCATGGAGGGGTGCTACTTACTAGCTTGCTCCTAAGGCTTGCTAGGCTTGCTTTTTAATAGAACCCAGGACCACCAGCCCAGGGATGGCACCACCCACAATGGACCGGGCACTTCCCTGTCGATCACTAATTAAGAAATTGCCTTACAGGCTTACCTATAGCCAGTTCTTATAGGGATATTTTTTCAGTTGTGATTCCCCTCTCTCAGATGACTCCAGCTTGTATCAACTTCACAAAAAAATTAGCCAGCCCAGTGTGTATTTTATTTCTTCCTCAATCCCTACTCCCTGGCACAGATAGGCACCCAGGATTATTTGCTGGATATAAGAATGGAAAAATAAAGGACGGAAGTAATGAGGGTAGAAGGAAAAGAGGGGAAGAAGTGAAGAAATTATATGAAAAAAAAATTATATTATTACATTAGCCGGACTGGACAGACTTCTGGGATCCATTAGTAATGTCTGTCATGAATGTATCTAGGAATTATTAGCAATGTCTGTCATGAATATAGACCCACATAAGAGTGCCATAAACATAGCTGCACTATCAAAGGTCTAGTAACTACTTCTCAGGTTTGGTGGCAGTGAAGGGAAGTGGTAACCTGATCTTTGGCATTTCTCATGTTTATTAAGCACTCCCATCAGGGCTGATTTCAAGCAACCAAAAACTTTCAAACTAGTTCTCAAATCCCTGGACACTTAATAGGCAGCTTTCATGACTTGATAAGAGCCAATCCCAGCACAGCACTGTATCTATCAATGACATGTATCTAATAATTGCTCCTGAGATTGCCCTATGCTTTTCTCTTTCTTAGAAGGGAATTAATTACCCCAGCACTTGGGAGGCAGAAGGATGGGTGAGAATTCTGGGCTAACCTAGATGACTTCCCAAGACTATGTTTCAATAGCAACAAATGACAGATTGATGGAGTATCCAGCAAGGCCTGCACAGGCCAGTTCCTTGTTCAAAGGCCTTTGTTGTGGTGGTACAGACTTTCAGATGCTGGCAAAAACAAACTACCAAGAGATGCCCAACATATTCCTGCTAGACATGATCATTAAAAACTATACACTTTGAGCAATGAAGGCCTTGGGTTACAGTTCAAGTAGGCTTGCAGATGACTGTTTACCTGGAGTCTGTTAGTGAAACTTCCAATCCTGCCTCTTGCTTGAGGTCACTTTGCTGTTCATGGCTAGCTTTTCTCCTCTGAACTTCAGTTTTGTCCTCAGGCTACATGGGCCCAAATGAGAAAGCCAAGGACTGATTCACTATGTATATGTAGTCTGTATTTTCACCTCAAGGATTACAATTCAGGGACATTGTGGCATTTAGTCTTGTTATTCAAAGCAGATTTGAATTCATAATTTAAAAGACTACTTAGAGAGGAACACATACACACACTCCTTGTATCCATGCTCCTTCTGAGCTGGGGCTCCTTATGTTCTAATATCAAACATGTTACATGTTATAGTCACTCCCCAGAGATATTCATACATTAAACTTGTAGGATCTTTGGAGACAGGAAGTTGTACTCACTCATCTAATTATATGAGTGAGCAAATGATCATTTAACCAATCCTTTTCTGTCACTTTGGATGGCTCATATTGCACAAACCCACATGATCCAGAAGAGATGGATCTAGAAGAAAGCAATTAATGTTAACTTTGGAACACTATTCTAATTTCAGTGAAAGGGGGCTAAGAGAAACTTTACAGCTGCCAACAGTTCTTTAACAGGGTCCAATTTATTGGATGTGCTCACTCTTTTCTTCAATGTTGTTGAGTGAGGGCTGACCAAATCCAACTTCCTCTGCTCTTGCATGGTCTGAGAGTCAGAGAGGCTTTACAGTTTTATTTTATTTAAAATTATATATATAGAGTTAAAGGCAGTTGTAAGCCAGCCAATCTGGGTTCTGGGAACCAAATTCAGGTTATCTGAAAGAGCAGTATGTGCTCTTAACTCAGACATGTCTTTCCAGATCTTGCTTTTACTTTTGCTTTTTGTTGTTCGGGGCTTTTGTTTGTTTGTTTGTTTGTTTGTTTGTTGTTTCTTTAATTTGGGCTCTTACTAAATAAGTACCTTTGACTGGCTGAAACTTACTATGTAGACCAGGCTGTACAGAGGACTCAATGGCTTACCTGTCTCTGCTTCCCACATGCTGGGATTAAAGGTGTATGACAACACACCCAGTCATTTTTATATTAAAAATATATTTATTTTTAATGTGTGGAGTGTTTTCCCTGTATGTACTGTATATAATATGGGTACCAAATGCATGTACTATATATAGTATGGGTACCAGATACAAGAGGAAGGCATCAGATCTCCATGACCTGACATTAAAGACAGTTGTAAGCGGCCATGTGGATGCTGGAAATCAAACCTGGAAGAGCAACAAGTGGCCTTAACAGCTGGCCCATCTCTCCAGCGCCTGCTTATATATTTTTTAAAGGATTGAAAAACCTTGGAAGAAGTCAAGTGGTGATGGTATTGAAACGCCAAAGCCCACCCTCACAGTGACACACTTTCTCCAACAGACCACACCTCCTAATAGTGGTACTCCCCAGGTGCCAAGCATTCAAACACATGATGCTATGGGGGACAAACCTATTCAAACCACTAATGGTCAATTGCCAACAGCTTTTCAGTAAGTGTGGGGCTCAGCAATCATCTACCCCAGTTAGGACAGATTTGTGGTCGGCTTCATCTTGTATAGGTCTTGTGCAGGCATCCACAGCTGCTGTAGGTTCATGAGAACAACATATACATCACACTTAGAAGACAGAATTTCACTTCACTCTCCCCCATCCTCTGAAGATGAAGACGTCTTTGTCCTTGATATGACACTACATGCCATTTTTATTACCATCTCCACTTCTTCAAATTGTCTCCACTTTCCATAATTTGAATTTTTTGACTCAACTAATATTTAGGTATTACTCTATATTCTAACAAAGAGTTCATCTATTGCCACTTTTCACAATTTTATGCTAAGCCCCTATTACCTCTTGATTTAGAGTAGCTAACTTGTATAAGTCACACAAAAGGACCGTTCTCTTAATCCATGTCTACTAGACTCTGTTCCCTAAAATTAGGGCTATCTTCATTTACCTCTATTTGCAGGGCTTATGTTCTAAGCATTCCACCAACATGAACTGTAGGGATAGTCACACCCTTGAACCCCTCAGTTGATGCCTGTTTCTCCCATAGTCCCTGCTAAGGATCTTCCTTACATGACCACATTTTAAGGCATGATCCCTTCTTTCTTTGACCTTATTTGATCCAACATCAGTTGTTGTTAGCATTTTCTCTGTCCAATCACATTAGGGCAGTGAAAGGCCTGTGATTGGGCAGGAATAGAGAGGCAGAGCTAGAGTTGGAGGAGGAAAATGTCAGGAGAGAAGGAGGAGAAGGGTGAGGATCAGGAGAACACGTCATCATAGAGACAGTCGACGACGATGACGAGCCCGACCCCACGAGGTTATACAAGCAAGCAAAGCTTTTTACAAAATAGATTAATTGGGTTAGAATATTGTCTTTATTATTTGGTTCTGAAATTATTGTATTGGCATCTTGTAAATTGTGATTTTATTATTATACAAATCTGATTGGATATTAAGGCATTAAGAATCAAGCTTTACTTACCAGGTCGTAGGCGCTATTTAGATAAATGATTGTAGGGGTGTGTAAAAAGTTGCATGCGAGCAAGATGTAGCCTGCTGGGAGGAAATAATAAAAACCCGCCAGAGTTTAGTATTGAGGCCAAACAGACCCAGCACAAGAGCATGGCCCAGCGGGAAAATGAGTTTGCGGGATGGATTAATTTTTTATATTCCCGCAACAATCAGCCAATGAATGATAGCACTTTAGGTGCCGAGATCACTGCTAAAATGGAGCTGAACTTGGCTATGAGAGTCTCAAAAATGAAAGCTAGAAGATGCAGACAGATTCATCCTACCCAAAGTCAAGGCTAAATATTCCAAAGATCAGAGGTACCTTGAGCTTCAAATTAGTCAAAGGTACAAGAAGAACAAATAATCTGTGTTGAATACACAGGGTCAGGAAGGCCTGCAGGAGGCTGATGTTTCCCAGAATTATCCCTGGGAATGACAGCAGCAGAGGTCCCAGTATTGGCATTCAATCCATAGAAGAGGCTTCCGTGGTTTTCTTTTCTGCAGCTGTAAGGGACAGCAGACTTCCTGTGAGCATGCTCCACTCACCATGACTTTGCACACAGTTTTCACCATGGAGACAAACCTTGATTTTCTGAGCTTCTAGTCTTGCCAAGTATTTCACATCACTGGACTCCCATTTCTGGGAAAAGGTAAGTTGCAAATGCTTTGCAATCCCAGGGGCTTACACACAATCTCAAAAATAGTTGGCAGGAGTGGGAGTCAGGGTAGCTCTATTGTAGAGTACTTGCCTTACAGGCACAAAGTCCTTGGTTCAAACATCAGCAATGGCAGAAAACAAATTTACCAGTTGACGGCTGTCTGAAAGGCTTAATGACCACCATCAGTTGTCTTCAGTTCCTTACACTGGACTTTATAGGGAATGCTGGATTTTTTGTTCTGTTCCATTTTTCTAGTTAAGCTTGTAATTGGGAGTAGAATTTTTGGGCAGCAGGCCTAAAAAGCTTCTGGGTTAGCTAGGAACCTCTAACCACGAACCATCTACAATCTATAACAAGATCACCGAGGGCTTTCCACGTCAGGCCGGGGAATGCAGACTCCATCCTGTCAGCACAGGCGTTGCTAAGAAGATAACAGGGATTTGCTAGAAAAATGCAGTTCTGATTCTAGCAACTTCTTTATTAACAGTTACTTTGCAGAGGCCACTTCTGTGGTTTGAATGCCAATGCTGGGACTCCTGTTCCTGTCATTTCCAGAGATAACAGGCAGGGCTGATACAATTCTAGCAAACATCAGCCTCTCGGCGTTCCTGGCCTTTGAGGCTAAGTATTATTTATTTTCCTGGTCACTCTCTGTCCTTATTGAAGGCTGGTGGCATAACAGTCCAACATTTCCCACTTTCATCAGCTTTAACGCCTGTGCCAGCCATGTGTCAAACAAGAGGTGAATCACTTTTGTGGGGGCCAATGGGTCTCAGGGAAGTCAGAGTCTGTCACTGGAGAACCCTAAATATAGCTTGTAAGCCATTGGCTACTTCACAGGATCCTCTCAGAGCCCCGGTAGAGATGGGTAATTGATTTTATTTCTTCTTTTGCTTCTACTGAAAGCTATTTGTGACCTCTCCCTGAAACGCTCTATAAAGAATTATGATCAGGCTCAATAGAGACGAGTGCTGTCTTCAACTAGTAATGTCTGAAAGGGGTGAAAAAGGAACAGTAGCAACACAATGGGGGGTCACAGGCTGGGGACAGATACAGTTTCCTCCAGAAAAATAAGCAGTCCTTGCCCTGTGATAAACCTAGGGCACCTAAAGGGTGAGACTCTTGATTCCTTCCACAATAGTTTGATACTTTCTTTAGGTTTTCAAGCCAGGGGAGAAGCATAAGAAAGAAATGGTCGCGCCTCCAGTCAGTTAACCTACAGTAATGCCTTGACCATACAAGAGAGAGTTTTTTCCCTATTGACAGTGCTGAGCCCTGTCCTTTACTTGTCACGGCATTGTACAACTTAACCTAGATGTCTTCCTTTATTTTTTCTTCCCCCATTAGAAAAAAGGATGTTGTCTACCAAAAAGCCTCTTTCCTTACCATTAAAGCCATCCTCCTGGGGTAGAGTCTAAATAGGGAAGATGTTAAAGTGTTTAAACTCTGCAGCTAAAGTCAAGCAGAGCACTGCATGGCCTATGAATTCTGAGAAGCTTGCAGGATTTACCATGAAAGATCACAAGGGAGGCGTGTGCAAGCATAAATCCCTGTGCATACACGGGACCCTTTCTGTCATCAGCTCAGACTCGGAACCATCATCCCTTTAAATGTCAAAGCAAGCAGATGCCAAAGAAGGGGACAGCTTTGCTCAAAGAAAGTGGCGTCGGCTGGCAAGCAGGATCTGTGTGGCATCGGGTTTGGTTTATAAGAAAAGCTGTTTAAGACGTGAAGGATCAGGGATCCAGACCAGTTTCTAATGCTTCCTCAGTTCAAGGCAAGTCTGGACATGGGATATTCTGTCTCAAACAACCTCCAACACTCCTAACAACAGGTAGTTCTCTGTCCCTTTTCAGGCTTTTGAATGATTTTCTGAGACCAGTGCAGCCATCTTGAGATGAAGATCCAAAAGCAGATGGATATAAATTCTGATGTCACTGAGCTGCAATGTCAGTCTGGAACCTTCTGCCTGAAGACTGCTTGCTATGTGAGAAAAGTTAATGCTGCTCAGATCAGTTCTGGTCATGTGTCTTATTGCCTAGAGCCAAACCCCATTCTAATTGATGTTTATATAGGGAAAATCATATCAACCTTAGAGGGTGTTTCAGTTTGATTCCTTCTGAGAAACCATTCAGCCCTTGTAGCATGAAAATATGGCTACTGTTTTCTGTTCATAAATTCTGTGGATTTGGAAAGAGCACAGTAACATTGCCTTGTGCTCCGGTAATGTCTACACTTAAAAAGTAGATGACAAAAGTCATGGGTAACTCCATTATCAAGAGCTGGAATACTTAAAAGCCTTGCTTTGATAGGTTCATCTTTTACCTACCTGCCAATGGGCCTACAGTGGAGTGGAGCTGAACTTTCTACCTTTTCATTCTGAATAAAAAGTTGTACTTAATTTGAAAAAAAAAAAAAAAAGCCTTGCTCTGGTAGATCTGGTTCGTGTCAGCTCACGCCTTACCTAGGACACCTGTGTAGGAAGGAATTCTCCATGAGGTCTCTTGAACTTCCTCACAGCATGGTGGCTAAGCCCTAAGCATGTACATCTGAAGAAAGCCATAGGGAGGCATATTGTCTTTGGTAACTCTTAAAAATGGCCAAGATAACTTCTGCTGTATTTGTAAACCCATTCATACTCGAGGGATGACCATGGACTCCCCAGTATAAGAAGTGCCAGGTGGGAAATGGAGGTGGAATAGAGGTATTTTTGCAACCAG
The DNA here is from genome assembly GCF_008632895.1 of Mastomys coucha. Classification (NCBI taxonomy): domain Eukaryota; kingdom Metazoa; phylum Chordata; class Mammalia; order Rodentia; family Muridae; genus Mastomys; species Mastomys coucha. The sequence continues at coordinate 15,955,944 of NW_022196900.1, forward strand.
CATTGGAACCAATGTCTTCCCACATGCTCACTTTGAGGAAGAAATAAGAGCATTATGTGGCGCCCCACACATTCATACTGTCTAATTCTTTTTCCTCTTACCTGTGTCATCATCCAGGCACATTGCCTGGGCACCTCTTCAATACCACACTTGTCTTCTGATGGACTTATTTCCCTGACACTCCCATTTTAAACACAATAGTAAAAACTTACAAGAACTATTTGTCAGGAACAAAATCATTAACTGGCTCTTACTAAATCTGAGGTAAATCAAAATTTTAGCTGTCTTGCCAAGACAGGCTTCCTTTAACGAGGGAGGAGAATTTTTTTTCTTTTTTACTTGATAAAATGATAAAGTTTTTTGAGATAATTTTGAATCCAATTTTTCCTTTAAAATTTTAATTATGCATTTGTTTTATGTGTATGGGTATTTTGTTTCTACATCAGAAGAGAGCGTTGGATCCCATGGAGCTCCAGTTAGAAAGAGCAGCCTTATTGTATACCCTAACTACTGAGTCCCAAATCTAAAACTTTCCATTAGATATTTTCTCTTCAGCCAGGAGCTGGACCTATGGTCTCCTTTTCTTGGCCAATATCTTAATGACTGTGGCCTGAGGATGATTTTTTTTTTCTTTTAAGAAAACACTTAGTACCAAGAACCTCCTAGTACATAACTTATAACTCAACTCCAGGTCTTGGACCCTTGCAAATGAGAACAATCTTCCTGTATCTTTTTGTAAGCAAAGATAAAAGATTGGAGAAAATCTGCTAGCCAGCTTTCCATCATTGTAATGAAATGCCCGGACTAATCAATATTTAAAGAGAGACGATGTATTTTGGCTCACAGGGTTGGAATTTCCAGTCCATGATTCTCTGGTCCTGTTCCTTTGGGGCCTCTGATGAGGATGCCAGATGAGGATGGCTGTGGGTGGGGCTATGGTGGAGCCAAACAGTTTTTCTTATGACTGACCAAGAAAAGAGAGAAAGGGGGTAGGAGCCCAAAACCTCCTTCAAAGGCACACCCCAGTGATCTAAGCCATCCTTCCAAACTCTTCCTCTGTCTCCGTCTCTGTCTCTGTCTCTCTCTGTCTCTCTGTCTCTGTCTCTCTGTCTCTCTCTCCCCCCCCCTTCTCTGATTTATTTATTTTTGTGAGTACACTGTAGCTGTCTCTAGACACACCAGAAGAGGGCATCCAATCCCATTACAGATAGTTGTGAGTTACCATGTGATTGCTGGGAATTGAACTCAGGACCTCTTAACTGCTGAGCCATCTCTCTAGCCCCTAAACTCTTCCTCTTAATGGTCCCCTTAACAGTACTTCCCTGGGGGATCCACCACCATAATGGGCACTGAGGACCCATTGAAGATCCAAACTACAGTAGGATCAGTCCCAAACACACCCTCCATGGAGTTGTCTGATAATTAGTCATTGCCAGAGATTTAGTAATCCACACACTTTTGGTGGAATGGTTCCAATATTAGTTCATTAAACTGAATGGCCCAACCATGCAGACTTTACTAATCCTTGCCAAGACAACACACATAGATTTATTTTAGACATAAACAGTATCTCCTAGAGCCTGAAAATACTTTCAACTTCTTGTATCCATTCGGTACACATAATGACCCTGCTATGTTGGGTATGAATCAGGCATTGAGGTATAAGAGAACAACCTCTCATCTTTGGGGAGCCTGGGGTCTAGCAGAGAGGGAAGAATCCAGACCTTTGTTCCCTGTCTGCCACGCTTACTCTGGGGGTGCACAGAGAGAGAGAGATTCTAAGGTTTCCTTCTCAAGCTGTGTGCTGAAAAGGCTGGGAAATGGTTTAAGCTCTATGGGAAACCCTAGAATTAAGGAGTGAGCAAAGAGAGAGGAGACCTCCAGGTTAATTTCCCCACATGTTAGTTGGACAGTCTTTTTTATATATATTTTTAGTTCTACATTTTAATATAAGATATACAACAACAACAACAACAACAAAATACTATCACTACTTTTTTAAAAAAAAAATGCCTAGTGGGGACATCTGCATTTAGAAAGATGGAGTAGACTAGTGATCCCAAATTCTTCCTAATAGTGACAACTAAAAACTCTAGAATGTATATATAAAGCAAACACAAGAACAGTCTAAAAGAGGCAAAAGCAGCCCAGTTAGGAACTTCTAGATTCTGAGGAATGACCTGTGATATGTTCCTGCAGTTTTCTTTTGCTTCATGTATCCCAGACTTGAAGCTGAAGAAACTATCAACCCAGGTACACACTGAAGAAGCAGCCAAAGTCAGACATCTGGTCAAAGAGCCAGGAAAGGGCAAGCCTGCAGGAATTTGTAGACAACAAGCACTGTGCTCAGGGCAACGCCACAGAGAAAGGCTGTGCATCTCCAAGCCACACACCTCCTCCAAGCCACATACCAGCAAAGATACGGCAAGTGCCACACTTCCATGGCAAGTATTATAGTTACTAAACTGAGATCAAATAAATGTTCAAGTACCTTAATAAAAGACAACAAAAAGAATATAGAAAATCAAAATCTTTGAAAAAAACTAAATATTTTTATTTAAAAATTTTCATATTTGATGACATTCTTCCCCAGTTCCCAACCCAACTCTTTTCAGATTCTCCACATGTCAACTCTCTTACTCTCATTATCTTGCTCTCATATATATAATATGTATATATTATATATATGCATATATATAATACATATATAATACATATATATTAACACCCAAGCTTCTAAGTGGTGTATATATATACATATATATATATATATATATGTATATATATATACCAAAAATCGAAACAAAGTTAAGAAACCTAGTAAGACAAACAAAACAAAACAGAAGCTATACAAAAACCATAAAGTCTGTTTTGCATTGGCCATTGGCTGACTGCTCTTAGGTATGGGAGCTGCCCTGGGTGTGATTGACATACCCAGTGATACTCCATTGGAGAAAACTGATTTTTTCCTGCCACAGCCTGTATCAATTGCAAATAGCTTACTGGGTACTGGTCGGATTTTGTATCCACTTCCTCTTCACAGTGTGGAGAGTTTGTCCCTTTGACCTGTGCAGGGCTTGTGCTCGCGGTCTCGGTCTCTGCGAGTTCACCTGGGTCTTACTTCTCTTCAGGGAATTAAAACCAGAAAATAACATCCACTCACATTGTGAACATATCAACAGCTACAGTGACTGCAAATGATCTAAGTTTAGCAATTAAAATGCAGAAATTGTTATACTTGATAAAATAACACAACCCAATTATATGCTACCTCAAAGAAACTCATCTCAATATAATTATCAGGCAAGTGAGAGTAAAAAGAGACAAATATTAATCCAAATAAAGCAAGAGCTGGTGTGTTAATATTAGAGTTTGGGACAGAGGAAAGCAGAGACAGAATGGGACACTATTTCATGGTAAAAACTATCAAGTTGCCAAGAAGACCACAGCCCTAAATTCATGAATGAAAACAAAAGAAAAAGAAATAAAGACTGGAGAGGAGAGGTGGGGAGAAGACAAGGGAGAGAGCACAGACTTGAAAATATGTGAATTAAAACAGGCAAGACTAAGGAGAAGTAGACACGTCAAGGTCAAGGCACAGTTATATTTAAAATTTGAAAGACCTTATTTCAATAGCAATAGAACAATTAGACAGAAAAAATGGTAAGGTTAAAGAACAACAGCCAATCCAATCAAACCAACTAAGAAACCCCAAACCAGCCTCACAATCATCACACACACACATACACACACACATACAAACACAGACACACACAGACACACACTCAGTCACCACTGAGTCATTCACTGAGTCACACACACAGACACACACACACACAGACACACACACACACACACACAGACACACACACACAGACACACACACACACACAAACCTATAACCAACAGAACCTACCAAAAAACAGTCTATACTATTTCCAAAGGCCAATGCAATATATTTCAAAATAGGCCACACTCTGTGCTTCAAAATAACCTAAACAAATTTAGAATGATTAAAATGATATGCTTTGTGTTTCCTAACTACAATGGAATCAAACACAAGTTAATAACTGAAAGACAACAGTAAAAGTCTCCAAACGCATGAAACTAAACAACATACTTCTAAGTTATTCACAGGCTGAATAAGTCTAAGGAGAAAAAAATTTAATTCATAGAAGTAAATAAAAGCAAACCTTTCATTGGAGTTGGCTTATAGATTCAGAGGTTCAGTCCATTATCTTCATGGTGGGAAGCATGGCAGCATGCAGTCAGACTTGCTGCTAGAGGAGCAGAGAGTTCTACATCTTGATGTGAAGGCAGCAGAAGGAGAGATTCTCATTCCACACTGGGTGGAGCCTGAGTAGAGGAGCCTCAAAGCCCAGCCCCACAGTGACACACTTCCTCTAACAAGGCCATACCTCCTCCAATAATGTCACACCTCCTAACGGTGCCACTTCCCATGGGCCAAGCATATTCTGACCACCACAGAGCACATACTGTCTTTCCTGGTCCCAAACTCCTTTTCCCACACTCATGTCAGGCAGCTCCAGACCCTAAACCCCTGAGCACACAACACACCCTCACACATAATTAAAATAATAAAATAAATCCTTTTTAAAATCAGAAAAGGGAAACAGGGAAAGTAGGAACCAAACAATTTATAAACAACAACAACAACAAAAAAGGTAACAAAGAAGCACTGTTCCAAAGATGCCACCACAAAACTGGCAAATCTCTGACAACACTGATAATAAAAAGAAAAATTTCAATACTCGGACTAAACATTACGATAACTGAAGCAACGATGTAGGGGCTGTTAGGAATAGCTCCGCATCCACGGTTGCACCGTGTAAATGCACTGACATGTGTAAGTCATGCACCTCTCCAGTTTGCCACCATGAAATCCTTTCGCAATCCTATAACTATTATTAAAGACATGGAAGTCATAGTCTTAAACTTTCCCCAGAAGGAAAAGTCCAGATAGTTTACTCAAAAATTCTAACAATTGTATAAAGAAAAACAGTATCAGTTTTACATGACCTTCATGAAAACAGGAAGGGAATCCCCCTCCAATCAGGACGCAAAGCACTGACTGTCCTGATACCCAAACCAGACATAAGAGAGAACATAGCTCTTCCGAATACAGCTGACAAAGTCCTCAACAAAATATTGGCAAGCAGAATTCATCAATATAGGAAAAGAATTATGTAGAATTATTCCAGGAAATATAAGGCTTGCTCAGTATTTGCTCATTCAATACAGTGGCCCACTTGAAAAGGTCAAAGAAAAGTCATGAAACAGGAAGAGTTTTACAAAATCCAACTCTCGACTCATGACTAGAGAGATAAAATGTGAGTAGTGCTGCTGGAAAGGTTGATGAGTGAGGATGTGTTCCAGCTTCCCGGCTAATTGAGCTGTGGGCGTGACTCAGCTAGAGCTGAGCAAGCCTACCATTGGTCTTGACCTAGCATTGCCTGGAGAGTGTTTGGAGGAGAAACCAAGGGTGTATGTTGGTAACCTGGGAATTGGTGCTGGTAAAGAGGAATTAAGAAGGGTTTTCAATTACCAGGTTTCTTAAGAACAGTATGGACTGTGAGAAATCCTCCAGGATTTACTTTTGTGGAATCTGAGGATCCTAGAGATGCAGAAGATGCAGTTCGAGGATTGGATGGCAAACTGATCTGTGGTTCTCCAGTAAGGATTAATTATCAACAAGAATGCCTCAGCCTTGTGAGACACCATGTACTTACTGGGGGAGTGGAACCCAGGTCCTCTGTGAGAGCAGTGAGTGCTCTTAACCACTGAGTTGTTGTTCCAGCCCTCTTTGTAAAAGTTTTTGGTGTGTGTGTGTGTGTGTGTGTGTGTGTGTGTGTGTGTGTGTGTGTTTTAAAATAGGATCTCACTAGCCCTGGATGGCCTAGAATTTAGCTGTGTAGACCAGGATGGCTTTGAACTCGAAGACCCACCTGCTTCTGCCTCCTGATATTATCAAAGGAAATAGAAGAGCTAAAAAAGTATCTAAATGAAGAGAGTCATGTGGAAGTTATCTATCAATACCATATCAAAACTCATCAGACTACTGTGGCAGTCAACACTATCGTGGCTAAGGGCCAGGATGAACACCAGGACCACTAACATAGAACAAAGAACCTAAGCATAGAGCCATACACAAATATATATGCCCAACTGATTTTTGGTACAAAGGCAAGGCAAGTTTTTGTTTTTGTTTTCCTGAGACAGCATCTTACTTATGTAGCCCTGACTTGCCTGTAACTTGCTGTGTAAGCTGGCTTTAAACAGAGATCCACCCGCCTCTGTCTCTGTTAGGATTAAGAGTACTACCATGTCCAGCTAGGTGTTTCGATAAATGTTGTTCAAGCCATTGGATAGCCAGGGACCAAAAATAAAATAAAACTTAAGGTTCATTCATTACATTACAATTAAAACAAAATTGATCATAAGTTTAAAAGTAAAATGTAAAACCACAAAGCCTTCAGAGGGAAAAATGCGAGGAAGTCTTTGATGCATGGGGTTAAGTAGCATGTTGGAGATATGAAGTTCAAAGTACACTCTGTGGAAGGAATGGTGGATAACCTGAACTTTAGAGAGCTGAGAACTTCTACTTTGTGAAAGAGCCTGAGGACAGACAACCAAGACCCATCGAAAGAAAGAAAAAAGTTGCCTGTTAAGAGCTACCTAGAATATTCAAAACTCAACAATAAAGACCAAAAAAAAAAA
>NW_022196900.1:15962691-15963108 GCF_008632895.1 Mastomys coucha
AAAAAAAAGATCCAATTATAAAATTGGCAAGAAACATGGAAAGACATTTCAGCGCAGTGGGTTCACAGATGGAAAATATGCACATGGCGGGTGCTCAACGTCATTAGCTGTTAGAGAAATACAAATTAAAGCTGCAGCTAGGAGCCACACACACCTATCAGGACAGCTACGGTGAAAAGCAGACAAGACCAAATGGTCCCAAGGAGGCGAGAAGTACATATTGTTGGTGGAAATGTAAGCTGGCAAGCCACTCTCAATGACTTTGGCACTTAAAAAAAAAAAAAGGAAACATAAAATACCATATGACCCAGAAACTGTACTCCTAGGCACTTAGCCCAGAGAAATGAAGACACGTACTGATACAGAGATCTCTCTGTACGAGTCCTGGTTATTTTTTTTTTTTTTTTTTTTTTTTTT
>NW_022196900.1:15963249-15974545 GCF_008632895.1 Mastomys coucha
GTGCCACCCATGGGCAGGCCCTGGGTTGTATGAGAAAGCAGGCTGATCAAGTTACAAGGAGAGAGCAAGGAAGTAAGCAGAACTCTTCCATGGTCTCTGCTTTAGCTCCTGCACTGATGCTTCCCTGACTTCTCTTGGCGATGAACTGTTAGTGAGACAGGTAAACATAGAAGCTGAAACATACCTTTCTCTACCCAAGTTGCTTTTGGTCGTGGTGTTTTATGACAGCAGTAGAAAGCCTAGTGAAGACAGTACAGTCATAATAACCAACAATTAGAAACAACTTTACTGCCCTTGAATGGATGGATGGTTAAAAAGCTGTGGTACATTCATATCTTGGGATATAACTGAGACATGAGCAGATCTACTGGCACTGGCTGCAACGTGGTGAGTTTACAGAGAATTATCTTGCATGAAAAGAACCAACTTGAAAAGTTACCCATTGTTTGATTCTATTTATATAAGCCTTGAAATGATGAAATTATAGACATGGAGAACAGGTGCATTGGTGGCTGTTAGGGATGGGGGGGAGGAAAGTGTGTGTAAGTGTGTGTGTGTGTGTGTGTGTGTGTGTGTGTGTGTGTGTGCTTGAGCATGCATGACTCCACCACAGAGCATGAAGAATCCTTGTGGAAATGTGCTGTCTTGCCTAGATGACCCTCAGTATCCTAAGGAGGATGGTGTTGATGTGCTAGTATTTTAACTATTTTACCAATGAAATGAAAGGCTTTTTTTGCACAATTTCTTGCCACTAGGTGTTATTTCTATAACTATATAAAAACTAAAGCTTTATTTATAAAACAAAAAACAAAAAACCAAAAAACCCTGAAGATCCAGTTCAGCCACTTCACACTGATCTTGGTCTTCCATTGCCCCGTTTACCTTTCCTCCAACTGCTGAATGGGAGTTCAGCAGCTTCTTGAGAGCACTACCTTGATTAACAATTCCAGGGACAGGAAAACGTGAGTCCAAGCACCTATCCCAGGTCCTTCCCATGGCTCATCCCACACACTTCAGCTGCCATGGAAGGAGATAAAAGGAAAGAGTCCCAAAGGATACCACAGGTGTATCTTGTAAAAGATTATCTGCAAAATATAGTGACAAGATGTTCAAGAGAGAGGACTGAGGAAGCTCTTGATTCCAGAGTATTACATGGGCAGGAAGAAAGAGGAAGATGAGCAACCCAGTTCAAAGGTTCAGAGAAAGGACTCAAGCAGCAGAAGCAAGATTGTTCAAGGACATTCAAGTTTCACCTCAGTTTGTTGGGTTTTATTTGTTTGTTTTGAGACAGGGTCTCCTCAGGTAGCCCTGGCTGCTCTTGAACTTGAGAGGAGCCTCCTGCCTCGTCCTCTTGAATGCTGGGATTATAGGTATGCACCACCGTGCCTGGGGACATTTAACTTTTATTCCTGCAAGAGGAAAGCCAACATCGACCCAGGAGATCAGAGACTACTTAGATAGGAATGGAGGCAGTCAGAGCAGAGGCAGAAATCCTGAAGATCTTGTGGGGAAGTGAATTAGTGTGAGTATGTGTGTATGAGAGAGCATCTGTGTGTATGTGAGTGACTGTGTGTGAGTATGTGAGAGGATGTGTATGAGAATGTGTGTGTATAAAAGTCTGTATGTGTGTGAGAGTATGTGTGTATGAGGGTGTATGTATGTGAGTGAATGTGAGTGGGTATGTGTGTGTGTAAATAGCTCAATCAGTAAGATCACCATAAGCCTAAGAACCTAAGTTTGATCTTTAGTAAAAAGATCAAGCATGGTAGTCTGCCTTTGTAACCCCAGTGCTGGGGAGACAGAGACATCTCCCTGGAGCTTGCTAACCAGCCAGCTTAGCCTAATTAGCCAGTCCTGGGTCCTAGTGAGAGACCTTGCCTCAGAACAAATAAAATACATGGCACTTGAGGAGGAAGGACACCTGAGATTGTCCTCTGACCTCCTTTTCAATATGCCCACATACACCTGAGCACACAAGAGCACCCACATCCACAGATAAGGAGAGAGAGGAGGGGGCGGTGGGGAGAGTCATTTCTGTCATGGGATCCTGGCATGTCAGAGCTGATGAGAAGCTGTGACCTTCCTGAAGATGGATCGGCACTGTCTGAGGCAGTGCCTAAGAGTCTAAAAGCACAGTGGAAACATCTATTAACAGTGGCTTGCAAATTGATTCACATCCAAAAAACAGGTGGCAGCTTTCGAGACCAGAAAACAGTCGGAAACTAGAGAATACTTGCCTTATGGGTGAGCATTATGGACTCTTTTAGTCTATCCTATATAAATAGCCCATAATGGGAGTGTAATTTTGAAAATGGAGACATTTATGGATGGCATAATTGGAACAGAAAGGGTGGTGACCCAGGCATAAGGAGCACTCTAGGAGTGGGATGGGGCATGTCTGGGAATTTTTTTTCCCCTGTGAAGTGGGTCTCTGCTTCCCTGAGTTGATACCAAAAATATGTTATTCTGCGGGCAAAATATCACTTTGTGCTTCATGGAAATGTCTCTAAGCATGAGCCTGCTTAAACTGCTCATGGAGTGTGGGAGAAAGCAAAGAGAAACCACAGCTACTAGTCCTGAGCAAAAAGGGGGAGTCTTTCCATTGAGAGCAGTAGGTGAACACTTCCGGGATATTCTTGGGCCCCACCAAGGACGGCAGCAAGCAGCTCATCCAGCTTCCCCAGAGAGGATGGTTCCCAAGGCTTAGAACAAGATTTGGTGTGACTCTGAGGACAGAATCAGAGTAAGTAGTCAGTGGAAGGGAGGCACTAAGAGGAGGAAAGCTAGGATACAGGCAGCAGGTGCAATCCTAGGCCTAAATTTGACTATAGTGTTACACACTGTCCAAACACAGTTGGCAGGACCGGTTGTCTGAGGACAAACAGAGGGGCCCAGCCAAAGGGCATCTGGTGAAATCCACAAGGCCAGGGAGTGAACAACTTTAACAAGGTCATATGTAGTACAGGCTGGCACCACCCATTTGGGCTCACTTTTTTTTTTAATTGGATATTACCTTTATTTATATTCCAAATGTTTTCCCCTTTCCAGGTCTCTTCTTCGGAAACCTTCTATTCCATCCACCTCTCCCTGCCTCTATGAGGGTGCTCCCCCACCCACCCACCCACCCACTCCCGTCTTTCCTCCCTGGCATTCCTCTACACAGGGCCACCAAACACCCTCAAACCCAAGAGCCTCTCCTCCATTTAGGCTCACTTATGTGGGACAAAAACATCCAGAAAGATTGTGCGGCTTGTCACCAAAAGACAGGCACACAGGCCTCTGCCACCGGCAGCACCCTGCCATTTGCTGTCACCCTCTCAGCCTCAGTTTCCCTCTCTGGAGAGGACTTCTAGTGACATCTGTGGTGATCATCAAAGGAGAAGGAATGCATTACATCCTGTGGATCGCTATTCTGTTGATGGGGCTCCTATGAGACAAAGTGGCTCAGAATAGGAACATAGATCATCCTTTCAGAGCAGTTACCTGAGAAACAATTCCCTTCCTTCTGGCTCAGTCTTATGTGAAGTGCTCAGTCACTGGGTGTTTGCTACCAGCACAATAGCACCTCGGTGGCTACAGTTCATCATAGGTTCTCCATATACATTTGATAAACACATGAGGACAAAAATACACAATTAAAGGAGGGATTTATTCTCTCTCTCCCTCTCCCTCTCTCCCTCTCTCTCTCTCTCTCTCTCTCTCTCTCTCTCTCTCTCTCTCTCTCTCTCTCTCTGTGTGTAATGTGATATAGTCACTACTGATGGATTTCATATTTGACTCAGAATGTCTTGGCAGCCATGGTAGAATGGTAAATGTGTTGAATTACTTATTTCTCACTGTCTGGAAGAGCATACCCCATCCCCAAACAAATTCCAGAGCAAACTGATGATGAGCCCTGCACTGGCTTCTAAGGTAATTCGGCAGCAAATATAGCAATAGTTTTATGGCGACTACTTCATGGGGCTGGGGTCAGAGCTGAGTGGAAAAGAGCATGTGCAGCCTATTTAAGACTTTTCCCGTGCCCGTTCTCCCCAAGGACCCAGCATGAGATTTTTGAGCACAATTTGGAATCTTTTCCCAGTAGGAAGACAGAGTGATGGAGTCTTCTTGCTTTTTAGTGATCCAGCAGAGAGCTCAGAGCATGCTGCAGAAACACTATGGCACATTACCACCATCACATGGCATCCAATCCTGACTGCCTACCAGAAGCAAGTAGAAGGAGACACGTAAACTAGAGAGGGTCCTGAAATCGCATAGTCTTTCAGGTTATGCCCAGCATTAATGTGCAGACTGAAGAGCCAGGGGAACCCAGCCTGAAGGTATGGACCTGGAATCCCAGCGCTCAAAAGGGTAAGCTAGGAGGAGGGTTTCAAATCAAGTCAGGCCTAGGCTGCATAACAAGATCCAGTCTCAAAACCAACAACAAGAGGGTGTGGGGAGGCTGGTTGGGTGTGATGGTCAGGTCTTTAATCCCAGCTTTTGGCAAGCAGAAGCTAGAGGATCAAAAATTCATCATATTTAAGCTATATAGAGTATTTAAAGTCAGCCTCATCTACATGAGACATTATTTCAAAAAACAACAAAAATATCAAAAGCCTCCAGAACCCCAAAGGCTGAGGATGTGGCTCACTGGGTCTGATCCCCAGAACAGAAAAACAAAATACTCCACTACCAATTGCCATTTAGCAAATGAGTTAGCACATAGCTAGCGATCGGATCCTCCTCCAAGGACCACAAAACATTTATTCTTGGTTGCTAACCTTTTAAAGAATACAAACAAAGCCCTCAGTTCCTTTGAAAACACCCACCTGCATCTGATGGGTCCTGGCACCCTCTCTTTTCATGGTCTCCCAAGCGTGAGATAAGATGTTTGGGCAGTTCTGCCCTTGGGAATTTTAGAGCTGGAAAACTTACATTCTTTCATGTCTCAAGCAATGCCATCATTCAGCTTTCTCCTTGGGATCTCCTGTCACCATGGACTCTCCCTCCCTCCTCTTTCCCACCCCACCACAGGAACCCCCATCCTTCATCTTCCAAGTTCCCACTCATCTTGTGGTTTCCATTCAAAAAGCACATCATGTAGGAAGCCTTCCTTTCCTGGACACATACTTCTACAAGATTCTCTCCTCATCAGTTCCCTCTTCCCCCCCCTATCCCCCTCAGCAGGCCTTCCTGGTCACTAGAGCCACTGAAAGTTCTGTGAGAGAGGGCAGACACTAGTTGGTCTCTTTCCTTCTGTCTCTGGCACTCAGAATATAGAGCCTGGCTCACTGTAAATGTCTAATCAACATGTATCAAATGGTTGAAAGATTCTCTGGCTTGCGGTATGGCATGCATGAGAAACTTGAGGACCAGAAAACTTTCACCTGAGGTTCAAATGAGGGCCTTTCAAGAGAACCAGCCCCAGGAATGAAATACCAAGAATGCACTGACTCTTCATGAAGTTTCTGGCACCGAGCTAAGTGCTATTCACTCGTTATCTGGGTCAGCCCTCATCAGATGACTATGAGGTCATTTTGAAAGCCACATGCCACCTTGGAGTTCTTGCTTTCCTACCCCCCTCTCCCCGTCTGCCAGCTCTACCCACAAAATACATCCCATCTCTGTCCTCTTCTCTAAGCCTCTGGAATTGGTTGCCCAGGTAACTGCAGACAGCTACCCGGTGATCTAACACCTTCTCCCCTTGGTCTGTGTGTTAGTTGCTTTTCTTACATCTGGGCAGAACACCTGAAAAAAAAAAAAGCAACTCAAGGGGAGGAAAAAAGACTGATTTGGGCTCATGGTCTGAGAGGATATGGCCCATCACAGTAGAAGAGTCACAGTGGTGGTGACTCTTTGGTGACATGAGTGATCACAGCTACAGCAGCAAGAGCATGTGGCCACTAGCTCACGTCTTAGCAGACCAGAAGCAGGGTCAGGCACTATGTCTCAACGTCTTCACCCTAGCCACCCACTTCTACCTGGGCCTCAACTCCCAAAGGATCAACAATCTTTCCCAAACAGTGCCACCATCAGACAGTCAAATGTTCAAACCAAGAGCACGGGGGACAGCCCATAGGCACACTGTACACAACAGCACCTCAAAATTCCCTCCCCCCACACACTAATGGCCAGAGAGATAGTTGTCTATTGTTTAACTTTTATCTTTGTGTGTTATTTGTGTATATGTATGAGGCCTGTACATATGTGTTTGCATGTGTGCACTCACATAGCGTGGTATGACTTTGGAGGTCAGAGAACATCCCTGAGTGTCTTTCTTTAGCCTTCTACCTCATTTCAGAGACAGCATCTCTGTTGTTTATCTATGCGTAAGCTGGACTAGCCTCTGGAGAGTATCTGTCTCAGCCTCCAGGCTGTCACAGGAGCACCAGAATTAGACATATACTATCATACTTGGTTTTTGTGGGGGTTCTTGGGATTTGAACTCAGGTCCTCATTCTTGTAAAGTATGGGAGAATCTCCCCAGCCCCAGAGAGATGTTTTAAAAAATATAAATCAGACTCACGGGTAGTGGCTTATGCCTGTAATCCTATCGCTCAGGAACTGAGGTTAGAGGATTGTCAGAAATTGAAGGATAGCCTGGGGCTACAAGCTGAGTTTTTAGGTCAGCCTGGGCTGCAAGTATGAGACCCTGTCTCAAAAAACAAACAAACAAACAAGTAAACAAACCAAAAAACAAACAAACAAACACCTCAAAAAACATAACAAAAAGAAAAAGAAAAGAACAACACCCAGGTCAGATTGCCACTCTTGAGTCTACAGTCCTTCCAGTCTTTCTTCCAGTCTGTAAAGAACCATGACTTTGCAAGCCAACAGCTCTGGCCCATGCCTTGTTCTCTACTCTCTCCACACTCTTTGTATCTGCTCTGCCATCTTTATTCCCTGAGATCATGCAACTTGTTCCTGATGTTGAGGCTTTGCCTAAACTGTCCTATGGATGCTCTGGTGGGCAGTTCTGTCCTCAAAAGTTCTGGCATCATGGAAGTCGTGCTCTTTTGTGCCAAAACCACAATGCTCATTGCTGGAACATTCTCCTCACTTGCTCACAGCTCAGCACTAGGTCCTGACAAAGCTGGCTCATCCTTGTCATTCCAATCTTGTTCAAGGGTCTCTTTTTCAGAAAGGTCACCCAATTCCACCCCTCAAATAGCCCCCCAGGCATACACTGTGCCCCCTTTTCTTTATAGTTTTTATCCCTCTTGGAGTCTCCTACAGTCACTGCCTGCCCGCTTTCCTCACTACCATGTTGACCCCACCTGAGTGACTAGCCTTCCTCTGCCTGTGGTTTCTATACACTGCATGCCCTGAGTATTTCACACTGTTTGAGTTAATGATGAACAGTCATTTTTTTCAGATATGATAACTGAAACTTAGAGTTCTCTAAGCCCACACATTTTAAAAATTACAGAACCAGGATTCATCCACATGTAGCCCGTCTCTGGAAATTTTGTTGATCCTCAAAGTCTCCATTTCCCATCTCTGAGGCACTCAATGCTCAGATTTCCCTAGCATTCATGATTTTGTTTGTTTGTTTGTTTGTTTGTTTTTCCACCAGGGTTTCTCTGTGTAGTCCTTGCCATCCTAGAACTCACTCTGTAGACAAGGCTGGCCTCAAGCTCAGAGATCCACATGCCTCTCTGAGCATCCTCTGTCCCCTAAGTGTGGAAATTGAAGGCATGCGTCACTACAAGAGGCTTGCATTCATGATTTTTTTAAAAATGTTTGCTTTTTTTTTTCAAGATTTATTTTTATTTATTTTATGTGTATGAGTACACTGTAGCTGTACAGATGGCTATAAGCCATTATGTGTGTGGCTGCTGGGAATTGAACTCAGGACCTCTGCTGGCCCCTGCTTGCTCTGGCGTAATTCACTGTAGCTGTCTTCAGACGCACCAGAAGAGGGCGTCCGATCTCATTACGGGTGGCTGTGAGCCACCATGTGGTTGCTGGGATCCAAACTCAAGGCCTTCGGAAGAGCAATCAGTGCTCTTACCCACTGAGCCATCTCGCCAGCCCCGCATTCATGATCCTTAAATGGAAGGCCTGGGTAGCTTCCTTCCGTGATAGCGCCAATCCCTCAGACAAACTGAGCTATGAGAAAGCATCCCTGCCCCCATGAATTTGAGGAATTATTGAACCAAGGTCCTAATGGCCACACCTGCCACCCAGCCCAAGTGAGAAGACCTCCAGCTGCCTTTATGAGCAGCCATCACACAGCCCTGTGCCCTGGGCTCAGCTGCGGAGAATCCTGTCCTCCTTGCTTTGGAGGAGCAGCTGAGGGGACAGTGATGCGTGTCTTGACTGTAACTTGGTGTGTACACGGGGCTCTCTATAGCATGAGTTCTGAGAGGCTGCAGTCATGCACAAAGCAGGCAACGTAGTGCATGGGACTCCCGATAATGAAATGCTACCCTGGGTCCACACAGGCCCAGCAGCAAGAGCAGAAATGGCCTTTCCCCAAATCTCAGCTTACTTATCTGTAAAATGGGCACAGTAAGCCCCATTGCACAGCTCCTGTATGTTTCGGTGGCCAGATGATAAAGCTGAGGAGGGAGGGGGCAGAAGGAGATCCAGTCCTAGCCTTCCTTCTAGAACTGATAAAACATTTACAGTGGCAGGGATTTGAAAAATACAAATATTCCATTTCCCTATTCTGAGCTGTTGTGTCCAATGTACCTGCTCACCGATTATCCTTACAATAGCTGATGGATCTCAGATAGCCTATTACCATAATTACTCCCATGAAGGTGTCTAGGTAGATGATAGCCAAAAACTGTAAGGTATGAGGGCTCAGAGATACACTGTTGTATATTAATAAGTAACAATAATAAGAAAAACAGAGGCAGTATTTCAATTTGTCTAGTATTTCAATCCATGTTGACATCTCTCTCCATTACTTGCATCTTCTATAAAGTGGCAGAGGTCATTTCTGCTCTGACTGCCTTCCCAAGCTCTGGCCTTACCAGTGACTAGATTTAAGATGGCCATCACATGGGAAGAAAAGATTGTACCTTGTTCCACTGGGGGGATGTCATTGGTTTCTGCCTAACTTTTTTTTAAAGAAGAACTGGTTTTCTCAGAAAACACAACTTTGGGCTGCTTTCCAGAATCTGGGAGAAGATTCTATAGCACTGTCTAGCATAGTCCACTCTTAGAGCAGTATGTTATAATTATAGACATGAGAAACATGAATCTGAGGTACCTTAAGACTCACAGCCACACATAAGAGGCCTAGACTTGGGGCTGGAGAGATGGCTCAGAGGTGAAGAGCACTGAGTGATCTTCTGAAGGTCCTGAGTTCAAATCCCAGCAACCACATGGTGGCTCACAACCATCTGTAACAAAGTCTGACTTCCTCTTCTGGAGTGTCTGAAGACAGCTACAGTGTACTTACATGTAATAAATAAATAAATCTTAAAAGAAAAACAAAACAAAAACAAAGGCCTAGGCTCCCACCACACTCAACATAGGCTTTGTCTTCTCTGGAAGGAGGTCTCACAAGGACAGGACCACAGGCCAGAAATCAGCCCACAGGAGACAATGTCACCACAAAGCTGAAGGAGTAGATGCCTAAGCTGTCAGGGAAAGAGTCAGGCTGCCTGAGGGAAATGATTGCGCTCACTCTCAGGCTGAAGGGCCACAATTATTCCTGTCTGTCCATGCTCTTTCTGCCCCCGAGGCTACATGTGCCACAGAGAAGCCCCTCAGCAAGTGCTCTATTGGTGGCCCCAGGCCCAGCACACTATGGCCCCCTGACCTCCACACACCATGCCTTGTCTTGCTCAATTCTCCACTTATTGTGCCATTTAGCAGCGAAAGAAGAGCCATGGCCTGCCCTGGGGAGTATCTGTGGCAAGAGCAAGCTCTGAATTGATTTTGAAGATTAACTCTCATCCCCAGCTGGGAGGCAGCAGTGCCCCAGAACTGAGCAATCTTCCTGGGTTTCCTCCTGCTTCAGAAACACCTTTCTCTGCTAGGTGTCTGGCAAAGCTGGATTGGTGGGTCTTGGGAGATCTTTTCGTGACACTGATGAATAAACTTCTAACGTGTATGCACAAGCAGGTGCCAAGAGGGCTTCTTGTATGATTTCACCCCACGAATTCTTCCTCTTTGCTGTGTGACCCTAGGCTAACTGCTTATGCTTTCTGAAGGTTTCTCCTCTAGAAACAATCAACACCTCCCTTGTGCGTAGGCTTGAGAAATGAGAGAGTTTATGTGAAGTGCCCAGCCCAATGAGGTTTCAATAATATGGCTGATCATCTCTACTCAATCCCCACTCACCCTCAAGTAACCAGTCCCACCCACAGCTAATTTCTCCAACTGGGTTATTTCCATTTTTGTCAGTAATTATATAAAATATTAGGGAACATTTTGGAGGTAGAAACAAGAAGACTGCCACATGTTTGAGGCCAGCCTGGTCTACTTAATGATTTCAATGTTGGTGAGGGCTACATGGTAAGATGCTGTCTTGAAAAACTAAGAATGAACAAATAAGCAAAACAACAACAACAAACAAACAAAATAATAAGAAGCCAATGAAAAAATACTTTGGCAAAGAAAATTCTGTTGTTTCCATAGCGGGAGCTCCTGATGGTTCTGTACCTTCATGATTCATCACAATCTTCCTTGCATCTTCCTATCCTTATTTATTTATAGGGTCCATATTAGCTGGACTTCCTTCTGTAGCCAAGAATGCCTTGAACTTATTCTCTCACCTCCACCTCTCAGTGCTGAGATCAAAGGAATGTACCACCACACCCCACTTATGTGGTGTTGAGGAGTGAGGTCAGGATACTGTACATTCTAGGCAGGTGCCCTATCAACTGAACTCCATGCTCTGGTTCCCATCTCATTTTTAGAGGATCACCAGTCATTCAAGTCTCCAAAAGGGACCCAGAGATTATGTGTAGCCGTCTTGTAGACCAGTGTCAAAGCTCTTCCTCATTGCTGTATATCTTGCTTCCTCTTGTAATCATCCATGTCCTGTCAATGTGCCCTTACGCGTAGGATCCCTCTCCACACCTTAGTTACAGAATGCATAGTCACAAAACATCTGTTGAAGTAATCAAATTTTAGAGATGTTGAGTGTCATAGAAAGCTTCCAAACCCGTTGTGTTTAATACCATCAAATACTAATTCATTTGTGGCAGAGTTGGGGTAGACTGGAGAGCCGCTCGTGAGAAGCAGTACATCTCAGTTAGTCAGGGATTAAGCATGTGCCTTTATGGTGTTATCCCATACACATCATTTCCAAGGATCCTCCTGAATCATAATAAAGGAACAAAAAGAAAAGGCA
>NW_022196900.1:15974555-15999730 GCF_008632895.1 Mastomys coucha
AAAAAAAAAAAAAAAAAACAAAAACAAAACCATCCAAAAAAAAACAAAACAAAACCATCTGTTGAGAGTCAATGAGTGCCACTGGGGACATGCATACATTTTTTTTTGTTGTTGTTCATCCCAGGTAGGACACTGGCAACAGACAGAAGAAAGTATGTGTTCTCAGTGACATGGTAAGACTGGATGCTTCTTAGAGGTGCGGTGCCCTTGGCCATATCTATGCCTAGTGTTCTAATTAGCTTCTTTATTGCTGTGACAGGAACTAAAGGCAGGAACTGAAGCAGAGACCATGGAGAAGACCTCACTTTTCGTGACTTGCTCGACTTTCTTATATAATCCAGGATTACCTACTGGGAGTGGTACCATGCAGAATGGGATAGTCCCTCCCACATCAGTAATTAATCAAGAAAAATGCCCCCACAGACTTGTCCATGGGCCAATCTGATAGAAGGAACTCCTCAACTGAAGTTCCCTCTTCCCAGATGACTCTCATTGGTATCAAGTTGATAAAATCTAGGCCACACAGAGTCTGAAAGACGAGGCTTGGGTCTGCTTCTTTGCCACTGTACCTAAGGAAGTGTGAGGACCACTTAAGTGGTGCAGCAAAAAAGGAGGACTTTTGTCTGTGCAGAGGAGCATATAAGCACATGAGTAAAGCAACCTGCCATGCAGAAGCACTTGCTACATGTAACATACCCTAGGATTTCAGGGGAAAGGCCTATTTCTTAGGCTGTGTGTGTGTGTGTGCATGCATTTCCCAGTATAGAGCTCTGTGCAGCAAAAACTGTGCACCAAATTTTCAGGTCGTGTCTATATTTATCTGATGGGCAGAGGAGGTAGAACTAGACTTAGACTTGAGTGTTCTCAGAAGGATCTTGTTGTATAATAAGAGATTGCTTAATACTCACGTGTTTGGTATGTAACTTTTCCGAAGAAGATGCAGAGACATGCCCATTTACCTCAACTAGAAAGGGCAACGACAGGCCAAGAAACAACTGCATCTAAGACCATCTTGAAGAAGCAAGGAGTCTACTGTAGCTATCTACAGGAGAGTGGAGGGAGGATCACTTACAGGTAGGGCAGCTGCATTATTAAAAGTCCATGAAAACTGCACCATCTGAGTCCCCTCCACAGCTTGCAGGCAGCAGCACCATAGAATCTATTCTCCCTCAGCAAGCCTTTGCGGCTTGAATAACTTCATAAGGGCTCTGTGACAGTGTTGTAAGTTCATGTGCTTCTTGAGTCTAAGTCTTACCAGCTGCTGTCCTCCCTTGAGGAGAGAATGTTTGAATCGGAAGAGAAAGTGTGCCCTGAAGTGCTGAAGATGAAGTACGGAAGTACTGAAGACCTACAGATCTAAAGTTCAGTGGCCAGCTTAGCTCAATCCATAAGCATCAAGTTCAATGAGAGACCTTGTGTCAAAAAGTAAAGGTAAGAAGCAAAGCGAAGATACTCAACGTGTTCAACAAGTGCACCTGTAGCCCCCCACATACACAGTGCATACATCCATGCTTACAAACATACATATCATGCATCCCACATATATACACATATGGGGGCATAGATTTGGAAGACAGAAAGATATATGGTGATAAGAAAGTAATATTTAGACTCACAATGTGCCTGGTAATCTATATATCTTTATATAATCACAAGTCTAACTCCTACAACCACCTGAAGTAGAAATTATTAGTCCTGTCTTTTATTTAAAAAAAAAAAAAAGTTGTGTGATGCTGAATAAATTTTCCCATTGCCCTGTGCTATTGAATGGAGCCCATCTTCAAACTGAAGTCTGTATCAAGCTCAGCATTCTGGCTATCTTGCCTTTATTTCTTTCCTAGTGTATGTTGGGATGGTCCTTTGTAGTTAAGAAGGCACGTCTATGTAAATCAGGCTCTACCAGAACACATACAAGAACTCATACATCTTTATTGGGAGGTAGAACTGGCATTTGAAAAGAGAGATGGTATTGCAGAGGCTCAAATAGTTGGCATTTGCCCCTCACTGTGGGAGCTGGTGATTGGGGCTGGCCTGGGAAGATTGCTCCAGGGGAGAGAGAAAGGGGAAGCAGGCATCCACCATAGCAGCAAGAGCCCAAGTAAAATCACACAGAGGAGGGAATAGTGTGCAATTCAGACTGACTGGAACAGCTGCTAAGGCCCCAGTGAAGGAAGGAAATAGGGACTCCTAATATGGCCACTGGGTATCATTTTATACTTCTCCTATAATGCTCTGCACCCCTGGGAACTGGGGCAAAGGAACAATAGTGGGGCTTATTGAGGTAAAAACGGCCAAATGTCAGCTGCTTAAGGATTAGCAGGGGTGTGTTATGATTGGGATGGCAGACCTCTGCAGCTTCAAGTCTAGAAGGAGAATTGGGATGACCCATGAGAACAGGGAGGATGGATGATAAAGAACAAATGTCCATACTGAGTAGGGTAAGAGAATGCCTTCAGCTGCAGGGACCAGGAAACTCTAAAGGAAACTAGTTTCAGTAATGATAAAGTGTATGTGTCAGCCTGAATGGCAAGCGCTCCATGGATACGACGCATTGCGTGAGTGCCGGAAGGGCTCTGGTTCCCTTAATTCCAGACTAGTAGCAAAATAACTTACAGGGACTATCTCAGAAAGTGCATTATCCAGAGGAACAATTGAACCACCTTTTTTTAAAAAAATGTCATTTATTAAGAAGGAGGAAACATTTCTCAAAACCACCAGATTCCCTCTCATGTCTCATCAGCCAGAATTAGGCCACCTCACCCCCAAGCACAACAGAAGAAAGAGGTTCCCATGACTGACATCAGGAGATGGGGAGACTCAGCTAAGTGGTCTTGCAGGGAGGGAAGGAGGGATGCATACTCTCTGACCATGCCATTGGATGTCTCTCATCCCCACTCATGTCCTGCCACTTTCTCTTACAGAAAACAGACGAGCTGCGACACGGGCCTCTTCCCAGGGTCCCCACAGCACTGCCTACTCTGAAGTCCCTGATGTTTCTACTACTGCTCACTGTAGAATTTCAGAGCAGAGTGCAAAGACAGATGCTGTGCCCAAAGAGGAGATTATGAATGTTCAGTGCCCTCAATTTCTTTGAAGTGTTATATGCTTGGTTGGCTTCAATGAAGCCCTTTAGGACTAAAGACTGAACGCTGCAGTTGAAAGCATAAAAACGAAGACAAAAAAATAAATAAATAAACCCAAACCAAACCAAAAAATAAAATAAAATAAAAACTCAGAGTCCCCCAAGTAGACCAGTAGGATAAAGGAAGGTGGGTAATCTACTGGACACTGTGGGTGGGCTCGGGGAAAAGGCACGTTCTGAGGTTGGGAATGTAGTTCTGCTGGCAGAGTGCTTGCCTAGTGTGCACATAAGACCCTGGCTTCCATCCCTCAGGACCACATAAAATCGGGAATGGTGTTACACAGTGTAATTCCAATACTTGGGAGGTAGAAGCTGGAGGATCAGAAACTGAAGCTATTCTCAATTATACACTTAGCTCAACTCAAGGCCAGCCTGGGCTTTGTGAGACCCTGTCCTAAAAATGTCACATGACTTGAGTTGTGAGGGAGGGAAGCTGGGTGGTTTTGTTATTATTTTCTTTTCCCCTTTTATCTTACTTACTAAGGACTCAGTTATCAGCCTACCAGCTGTCCCTGAAGAACCTCAGCCTCACACATCATCCTTATATAAGGTGGGGACTTGATGGGATTGTGTCATCCCTTTCTTGAGCATCCATAGTATGGTTAGCCTCTAGAGTGACCATCTGGTCATTTTGAAATGGAGAAAAAAATCAGGAACTGCAGAAGTTGAGCTTTTTGTCTAGGGTTGGTAGAAGATAGAGTCTTCAGCCAAGACATTGGCCTTCCAGACCAATGTCACACCCTCTGAATTTGAGAATTGCTAGCATGTAATTAACAACAAAAATTGGTCACCAGCGTGGTGTGATGACTTAAGCTCATAATTCCAGCATTCAAGACAAGCAGAGGCAGAAGAATTACTGTTTATTAGTCAAGGCCAGCCTGGTCTATATAGTGAATTCCAAGTCACCAAAACCTATATTGTAAAACCCTCATCTCTAAGCAGATAATTAATTAATTAATTAAGAAACAGACATGTTTTCCTAAGAGTCCCAGCCCTCTGTCATTGAATGTTCTCAGGTAAGCAAGCATGCTCCCAGTTTCCCTGCCGAGTTGGCAGTTGACTCTTTTCAAAATCAACATTGATAGAATTTTCTGTATCACTCAGTCTCGCCCTTGTTACATACAGCAGGGTCTACACAGGCGATGTGTCACAGTTTACTCTACAGCTATTCCCTGGACTATGCCAGTAGTGTCCCCTTCCCTCCAGCAACCTGACACCTCACTGCAGTTTTGCTCTTTAGCCACTTAATCCCCACTCCATATTAATAACCCAGGGATAACCCATCAAGAATTATTGAGGTTGAAAACATGTCGGTCGAAGTGGCCTGGAGTGACAGCTGCTCTTTATTTAGGGCAAAGGTGATTATAATTTATAAAGAGCAATGAACTAGTTTGGAGGCTGACAGACTCAAAACCAAAAACAACTAGGGAGATTTGAAGGGATCCAGAATCTTGGATTCTAAAACTTAGAAAGCAACGGCAGCTCTGCTGTCTTCTTGTCCCGAGTGGTAAAGTTCCTATCTGACTCTGAATCCCTTAAGTCTTAGTGATCAAAATGAAAGTATACAGCATACATTCTCAGAACCTGCCTGCACTCCAGGACTGCTGGGCTCAAGGCTGGTTCAATAACAGAAAGCAAGTAGAGTTAGTAAAATCCCAAGGCATGCTTCACCACACCTGCAAGATGCCATCAAAATGTCTGCTGCTGAGTCCCAGTGAGAGGATGGTAGGAAGACAGGGGCTTTGTTCCACTCTCATCTTCTTCACGAGAACAATTCTGATAACTAATGCTCCTGAAGTAATGCTTACCCCCGCCACTCTGGAACCTGGGTACTTGTATATTCACCACTGTCTCTCTCCAGAATTGATCATCTCTTGTGGGGAGAGATCCAGCTTATGTTTGTTCTTTGATCCAAAGTGCTCTCAAAGTCCTAAGCATGAGAGACAACCCCAACATAGAGGGCACTAGAATATCATCCTCTGACAGTCTTAAATTCTGCAAACACTCCAGGTGCCTTGCCCTGTTCCCTTTGTCATCACCCTCTGAATACTTCAAACACGGGAGATAGGTGGGAAATATTTGTTCTGTCTATATTTTGAAATCCTCAGATATCCCCCATCACATGCAGAAGAATGTTGAAACTAATAAGGTAGCCAGCACTGCTCTTTGTAGCCAGTGCCTATCTCATTTCAGGCTCAGAAACATCTATTCTTCCATATTTCATACTCTAATGATCCTTAGCTCCCCAGTATGCTCTACCACAGGGTCTAGTGCAGAGTTGGTGTTCAGTGAAAGATATTAAGTAAACAAATATGTAAGGTCCAAAACACTATTACAACACAGAGACAATGTGCCCACATGTCAGAGGGAGAGAAAACTAAGTAGGTGGCAAGGCTGTGGCTAAGATGGTAGATTCTAGAGCCTAGAGACCTGGATGGGAATACCAACTTCCTTGGGGACTGAATGCATGGAAAACTGGTTTCCTCAATTATTCAGTTGAGAGAGAACCTAATTCGTAGGTTGTTGTGTAGAATTAAAAAACAAAATAGTTCCTGTGAATTTGTAGCATAACGGTTGTCACATCTAAGTGCTCAATAAGTGATAGTTAATGTTCTTACCAATGGGAAACCGAATCCATTCTTAGTTATTTATAAATCTACTGACTGCAGCTGAATGTCAGGAGGGGACAGTGGCACAGAGCTTGCATGTAGATGCCTCCAGTTACCATGAGGAGTCCAAGTCCTCCCTTTATAAGGTGTTTGCCAAGACCGGGAGAGAGAGACACCTTTGCAGCCTGTAGTATCATCCAGAAAGATGCCATCAAGGCAGAGAGACTCAGAGTCAAGGTTCCCACGTCTCTGGAGCAAGACCCTGAACCAGAATTTGTTCCCTCATTACTTAGTGTCTGAGCCTTGAAGAAAGCATGTAAATTATGCAGAAAGGCACCATATTGTCGGAGGCAAATGAGACCTTCATTATCCCTGTGTGAGCATGGCTTAGCCAACAGAGCAGAGAGAAACAGTAAACCCTTCAAGGTCTGGCAGCACAGATGGGTGCTCAGAAAGGTTCCAGGGACCCTCCGAGCAGGGCCAAATGCTGTCATTATTCAAGTGATTAACACATGCCCAGGCACGTGGTATGTCCCTAATGATTCTGGGGCTCTCCAGCCTTCTCTAGAGGAGGTAGCATATCTGCCCACCATGCTCACCACCACACCCTTGAAACAACCCACAGCCCAGGGCTCAGCAATGTCTTTGCCCACCCCCGTAGCTGTTAATAGGAAGGCCCATTCTCATGTGTTCCCAACAGCCTCCTACCAGCCTGCTTAATATCAGCTTATACTACTGTCTCCTCCTCCAGGATTCGCATATATCAATCCACTTCCAATCTTTAGGTTTGATGGAGATGGTAATAACCCCTGTCCATGATAAAGCACTCATTCCCCTTTGGCTGAACATCGGCATTTATTTATTATTTTATTCTTTACCTCCCTGCAGGATCCATCAGGATCTGTTGAGAAAATATTGTTCCAGCAGCTCATCCTCCAAAGTACTGTTTTTGTTTTGAGGCAAAGTCCCATGTAGGCTAGGCTAATTTCAAACTCACCACAGTATAGCCAAGACTGGCCTTGGGTTCCTCATATTCCTGCTTCTACCCCTCAAATCCTGGATTCCAAGCAAGCACCACTGCCTGAGCTTTATCCTTCACAGAGTTGCTCTACCTGCATCATTGGCCTTCTCTCCCATCCCAGAAGCTCTCATTCATAACCACAGTTTGGATCTGCCAACATCTACCTCTAATATCTTAACCTTCCAACATTGTAAATCTGACCATAATAATCTTTCATTCTCCCATTCCTCTCAGGCTTGATCAAAACTACCACCAATTTCTCCAAATCCCATACTTCATTTCTTCTGCCACTACTCACAGGAAATATCCACACATATAAGTCTTCCCCATACCTGGTGGAACCCTTGACAGGTCTCATGTCCCCCAAGTCTTGCATATGGACATTGACTTTCTGAAAAGTGCACAATTCAGCAACCCTCCTTTTGATCTCTTACCCCATCTCTAAAGTTACCTCCTCTTTGTCAGATCCAATGGACTTACCATTCACTGATTTACCTGAAGCGAGGTTGGATGCTTTGTCTTCTTAGAACTTTCCCTTTTGAACTAGTCTTTATCTTGGGTTCCTCTCTTTCCTCTTCATTCATCTTTCCCAGTGACTTTCTCTGCTCTTTGGCTTGGACACATTTTTTGCATGTCGATGTCCTAAGGAGATATAACCCTCTATTCTCTGCTCTTCTCACACAGTGGCTTGAGCATGACACTTATCCACATGGATTCTTTTCTATCTTGGTCCCTGTCATAACTCTCACATGTCTCCAGACTTCTCCCTTGAGTTACAAAGGCATGTATTCATCCATACATAGGAATGTCCACCTGGGTGGAGGATCTCCATTGCTAGAGACCCTGTGTCGTCTGTTTCAATCGCCTCCTCGGCACTGACTGGTTCTATGTCAACTTGACACAGTCTAGAGTCATCTTGGAGGAGAGAACCTCATCTGAGAAATAAAATCAGGCTTCCAGCAAGCCCGTAGAGTATTTTCTTAATTACATATTGATATGGGAGGGGCCCACCCCAATGAGGCCCACCCTATTGGGGTTAGAAGTGCTAACTGTGGGCAGGTGGTCCTGGGTGCTATCAGAAAAAGCAAATTGAGCAAGTCATGAGGAAGAAGCCAGCATGAGGAACAAGCCAGCAAACAGCACTCTTCCATGGTCTCTGCATTGACTCCTGTCTCTGGGCACCTGCCCTCTTTGAGTTCCTCTCTTTATTTCCTTCAGTGATGAGCAGCATTGTAGAAATGAGGAAATAAACCCCTTCCTCCCCAAACTGCCTTTTGTCATGAGGTTCCATCTCATCAATAGAAACTCAGCTGAGACCTCCACTCTGCTCACATGTCATTTAGAGCCCACCAGCCATCTCAGGGAGGCTTGGACACGTGAGCCATGATCTGACCTGGTGTTTTTTCTTTACTGACCTAGATAGGTAGCAATGAGATCTGCAGCAACAGTAGAATGTCAAGTAACTGATCCTACAGTGTGAAGGAGCTCTGCCCCCATGCCCGTGCCCCCCAAAAGAAGAGTTTACTCAGAAAAGGAAGAGGCTAGCTGTCCAAAGAAACTCTTCTGGAGGTAGGCACATCTTGGGCTCTGGAACTGAGAGGCAATCTCCCAATGAAGCCCATTCTTTTAGGGAATTCTTTTGGAAAATATACCTTGAGTGCCTGTCTACTAAGCTCTGGGATATGCTAAGTGAAGTGCCTATCCTGGACAGCCTCTTAACAACTCCTGCTCCCATGCCAGTCCTGCTATCTCCATGATTGACACTCCAGTCTTGCCATCTCCATGATTGACACTCCAGTCCTGCCATCTACATGATTGACACTCCAGCTCTGCCCACCTACATGACTGGTAGAAAGTAAAACTCATGTTTTCACATGGAAATCCAAGTAACTAGAAGAGGCAGGTGTGGTGCCACTGACAAGTAATCTTAGCACTGAGAGGCCAGCCTGGGCTATATAAAATTTTGAGGCCAGTCAGAGCTACGTAAGAAGATCCTACCTCAAAAACAAAACAAAACAAACAAAAAAACCATAAAAAGTTGATAAAACTAATGGGCTCTACAGAAGCTACACACTAGCAAGATCAGCCTTTTAGTTTCCAAATCTGTGTGTGTGTGTGTGTGTGTGTGTGTGTGTGTGTGCGTGTGTGTGTATGTTTGCACATGTTTGTATGATATGTTGCATGGGTATGTGTGTATGTGTGTATGTATGTGTGAGGTATGTGTACGTGTATGTATTATAGGGGGTTTGAGGGTGCATGTGTATATGTATGCGTGTATGTGTGTGTGTGTTTGTGATGGGTGTACACATGTACATCTGTTTTCTTGGGTGAGTACATGTGAATGTTTGTGTAGATGTCTGAAGAGACCACAAATAAATGAAACATGTCTTAAAAATTGCTTTTCACCTTATTTTTGAGTCAGGGTCTGTCTGTCTGAACCAAGAACTCACTGAGAAATAAAATTGGGCTACCGGCAAGCCTGTAGAGTATTTTCTTAATTACTTATTAATGTCTCACTCCATTGGCAGCAGTGCTACGCTGGCAGTGAATTCTTGTGATCGCCTGTAATCACGTCCAGAGTACTGGGGCCACAGTTGTGTGCTACCGGGCCTGGATTTTATGTGCAAACTGGGGATCCAGTCTCAGGTCCTCATGCTGATCAAATTATCTCCCCAGCTCCTTGATATTTTGGAGGACAGAGTCTTACTATGTGGTCCAGGCTGACATCAGTCTCTTTCTGCCTTAGCCCCCTGAATACTTGGATTATAAAATGTACTATTATACCTGGCTGAAGAATTTGCTTGTGTTAATGGAGACACTTCCACAGTGATCATGGCAGTACTCCGCTTTTGTATTCTGTATTAGCCACAGGTAATTCACTTCTTCGAGCAGTTGGTGTTGTGTATATTAAGTGCCACATCAACTCCCAAGCCTTTGTATGTGGCTGATCAGTTCATCTGAGCTGTGTCTGCTTGAATTTTTTGTTGTTGTTGAATCTGATTGACTCTATATCACACATGATGCAAGTTTACAAGATAGCAGGCTTCAGTGGTGATTCTTGATGTGATGTCTAACAGAAGAGTTGTTTATGGAACAAAGCACTTTTGAGTAAATATCTGGAACAACAGATCCTATAAACGGTCCTCTACATCTATAATCATTAACTGATGATTAGCCAGCATTACGTTACACTCATTAGTTTCTACCAGTTAGCCAAGCTCACCCACTGCCCATTTGCTCTTTATCCCTTCAGTCCTATTGCTTCTTTGCTTCAGAGGCAAAGTACTGCTTACCAAGTCTGGACATCTGATGGTCCTCTCTGAGGGGTCTCTGACACCCATCAGCATCACAGTGTGATTGTGATAGGTCTGTCAAGGATGCTAGTAAGTCGAAGAAGTCATCATGAATCTGTGTCTTATGTATTATATGTGTATATGTGTGTGTGTGTGTGTGTGTGTGTGAGAGAGAGAGAGAGAGAGAGAGAGAGAGAGAGAGAGAGAGAGAGAGAGAGCCTTATTTTCCCCCATGTCTTCTAAGAGAAAGACTCCATGAAGTCATCTAACTAATGTGAGGTGGAGCAGGGATGTGCACCTATGTCAGAATGACTTCTTGTCTCTGGGCTCCTCTTAGCTCCTTGTACACTGAGTCCTTCTAAGATCCAATAAGGTTTCCAGCAGGACTGAGACTGAGAGCCTGGGCAGCAAGTAGTCATTCTGCAGCCTGGATGATACGATACATCTTTTCTAATTCTTGGCAGTCTTCTAGCTGATCTTGGAGCACTCCCTTT
This sequence comes from Mastomys coucha, assembly GCF_008632895.1. Lineage (NCBI taxonomy): Eukaryota > Metazoa > Chordata > Mammalia > Rodentia > Muridae > Mastomys > Mastomys coucha. The sequence continues at coordinate 15,985,115 of NW_022196900.1, forward strand.
CTACCCCAGTTCAGCCCAGTTCCTTCCCTCATGACTGCTGTTGAAGATGGTCATGGGCTAGAGCTCTCTGTTCTGCCCTGTAAACACTTTCTATAAGGGACCCTTCCTGAATGTCCCCTTATCCTTGAGATTTATACAGATCGTATATCCTACCAAACACTGAAGGCTGAGCTTGGCATCATCATCTCTAACTCACTGCCATATCACTACTAAGCATGGCCTAACACCAAGGACACATACACACACACACACACACACACACACACACACACACACACACACACGAACTATCTGGGGCTGTCAGGATGAACAAGGTGTGTCAATAATGAATGCATGAGAATGGTAGAATGAATGATTGAAGCAGTGGTTTCAAATGAAGGGCAGTTAAAACTCCAAAGCAGTTGTTCTACAGAGCAGTGAAATAGGCTTCAGTGCGAAGCATGGAGGAGAGGAGAAATGTGCGACATCATAGGATTTTTAAGTGCAAATATGACTCTAGTTCTGAGTACCATTTCCTCATGGCCCGGCACTTCCACTCAGTTCACTTTTTGAAGAAGTGCTCCACTCATTTCTGGAGTTTGTCACTTTTGGAAGGCCCAAGCCTTGACTCCTCTTTCCACAACTCCACACCTGTCTGCTGAATGAGAAAGGAAAACCTGCATGCATTTCTGAGACACAAACTACCATGACTCATTAACATCTGACCACAACGTAGTCGTGCTGTGAGGGATGATATTCATGTGTACCTGCAATGTGCCAGGCATCTCCCAGCACTTGCTTAATTCTCCCAATGACACTAAGATGCAAGGATTTTACAGAAGAGGGCACTGAAGATTGGAGAACTTTATAATTTCCATAGAGTTACACATCTCATACATGACAGAGACAAACTTTAAACTCTTATCACCCTGTCCTACTGCCTTCTCACCAAGCTCTCAGTTCATCCCCATAGCTGGCTTGTAGCATTACTTTCTTTCTCATGAATGGAGCACTTGGCACAATACTCACTGGAGACATTGACATAGGAACCTGGCTGGCTGATGGACAATTTTGAGTCTTATTTTATAAACAAGCATGTTAAGGTCTGGGAAGATGGTAGAAACTGAGAGTTATTACCTATGTTGACATACTCCAAAACCCATGTTCTTTGTACAGTGTGCCCTATACCTCAGAAAAGGCATGTATAGTTTTCTTTCTCATAAAGTGGAAAGTTTTGAGGTTGTAGGAAGAGCTCTGTGTTTGAAACCATACTATCTGGTGATGGTTTTCCCCCTTCTGGCTACATTTTGAGCACACCAATTAACATTCCCAAGCCTCTGTTTCCTAATGGGGAAGACAGAGCCTGACCATGATACTCTATAGGATTGCTGTGAGCATTAGACAAAAAGCTGATGCCCAGGAACTCACTATGCAAACTTTTACCTGCATGGAGAAGGGATTTGATGGTTATAATTGTACTTGTCCTCAGAATGAATAAAACGAACCTCATGGAGATGAAATGACTGCAATAGTCACAGAGAGCCGTTCATTAGACCAGGAATGAAGCCCAGATGTCCCTAGGCAGAGGTCCATGTGCCTTTTGCTCGGTAGCCAAGAATCATTATTTTGCAAGGGTAAGCGTCTGCCAGCACCACGTGCCTCCCCTCTTCCTACACACCTCATCTTCCCCTCCTCCTGCCCGCCCAGCTCTTTCAAGGCCCCTTGACATTCAGGGTAAAAACCTTTTTCCATCTTCACTTGGCTTAGCCATTGAATTAAGTGGTCTTATTCTGTTAAGAAGTTCTACCCAAAATGAGCAATTTTGAGAGAAGGCAGCATGAGTCTGCTCAGGCCGGCTTGTCAAGAGCCCTCGCGCCTCCACTAATGAACATCGTTTGGGAACTGGCTGGGATTAAGCCATTATCTGTGTGACCTTCACATGACCTGTTATAGACCCAAATTCATACATTCCAATTCCGTGTCTAACGACGAAGGCCTTGCAGCTCCTTTCCCCTCCGCTATCATTCCTCTTCAATCTCCGGGACCCATTATGCAGCAATTTTGCTTTCTCCAATTTCATTTTTTACTTTCAAAGTAAATGCCACTTGTCAAGCAACCCACATAGTCTTTGGATCCCTATCTGCTAAATTATTGGTGAACTCGATTTTGGGGGGGGGGCACTCTAGGTGGCCTAAATTCTATTCTGTCTTCTACACTTTCTCTCTTTTCCCTGTAGGCAATCATTTGTGGCTTCATTGCCCAGAGACGTTGTTCTGGATTCATTTATCCATTAGCCCAGTTGGAGAGTTATCCTCCCTAGCTGAAATAGCTTGTGTGATCGATTATCTGAACTCCAGACAGAGCTGATCCTCAGAATGAGAACTAGCTGTCGGACCCCTCTCATATACCTTTCTGGAGCTAAGACCCAAGTCCTAGGCACATCTAAACACAAGGATTGTCTCTACATATAGCTTCAAAAAGACCTTGACTCTCTTGGGAGGGTGAATCTCAGCTAGGTTCTCTTCCGCCTGAAGCTCATTTCATCTTAGACTCTCAGCCTTTCTGCCTGGTGCTGCCAGCTGTAGACAGAATGTGTGAGAGGAGAAAACGGTTCCTGACCAGCAAAGAATAGTGTATATAATTGCCTTCTAGAAGTAGCAGCTAGAGCTTCTACAGTGAAACCATGGCTGTTAACGCATGGTGAAACTGACCCCACACAAAGGCCAACAGCTTTGCTACATTCTACTCTGAACAGACAATAGGCAGAGCACTGGGTGTCAAGTCCCCCACATCCAAAGGACACAACCTCATAGATAAATGCTCAAGGAATAGCCAAGCTTGTGAATCCAAAGGATACGACCACATATATAAAGTCTGAAGGGAATAACGAAGCTTGTGACCAAAGTATGTGAAGGATGGATAAAGGAATTGAAATATGTAGCCTGGAACAGAGAGTGTATGTGGGTTAAGCCAAGTGGAAAAGTTTGTCTCAGTCTCCTGTTTTACAAATTAGAAACCTGAGACTTAGAATCAGGGAATAGCCAGGGTGAGGTTTTTAAAGAATAAGCAAGATCATCTTGTTTTGCCATCTAAAATGCTCCCATGACTTTGCCACCACTCTTGAAATAAAGATTCAGGCCCCAAGCCTTGGCCCCACAGAGATCTCATATCATGGGGTGGTGCTAGCTTTTCTGGGTTAGGAAGAGGACCAGCACTAAGCTGCACCAATCAAGAGGCACTCACTCCCACACTCCTAATACCAAGGCAGAAATTCACTCTGCTCTCTTAATATCAATGTCACTGTAAGATGTGACCCAAACCAGGCTGTGAGAAGCCCCAGGTAGCAGTCCTTGTAAGCCGATGTTCAGAGACACATTCGTGCATGAAAAGGAGATCACCCATTTCATCTACAGGATGATGAAAAACAAGAGCAGCCTGGACCAGAAATTTAGGGAGGGACAAGCCGTTCTGGAGAAGACAATGCATATCTCAAAGGAATGAATTATAACGCCATTGCACAGATGGTATCTGTCACATGTAAGCCCATGAAGCCTGTTACATTTCATTCTAAGGAAAAGAGATGGAATGATAGCAGAAAAATCAGAGATGAGTACTTGAGGGTAGGCAAGAAGTCTCCACTATCCCAGAGGTGAAACCTCTCTGGCTGCCGGTGGCTCTGCTGAGCATGGTCACTTTTCAGTCTAGTTAAATGTCAATCCCACAGAAGCATTCCCTGTCCATGCTGTCTGAAGGGATGCACCTCCTGGAGAGCTCTGCCTGAGCTCAGGACGTTCTGTGTTCAGTCACGACACTTGTCACCTGTTAGCCTCATTTACGTATTTGATATCAACATGTTGTCTCTCCTTCTCTCCCCGTGCCTATAAAACTATGTTCTCCATAAGGTTAGGAATCTTAGGCAAAATATTTACATTTATTAGCTTTCTTGGTACAGCTTAACAAAGGATCCCCAAATAGAGTCCCATCAAATGATGAACCCTGATTGGGCCATTGTTCTGTGAGTCTGGGATTCAGAAGCAGCTCTGCTGGACCGGGCTGAATCTCTTCACGTGGTATGATAGGTGCAGTTAACTGAAATCTTGGCTGGGGATTCAGCTCTGCTGTGTTCCCAAATGGCTGCATCGGGGTCATTGCAGAAGCTTGCCTCAGCTTCTCCATTTCTAGCCCTACTGAAGTGCCCTCCCCAAGCCACCCAAGAGAAAGCAAGGCAGAAGCCATATTATCTTTTGCGAACTAGCCATGGAAGGTGCACATTGTGAGAATTTCTTCAAAAACTACTTTATAACAATAATTGCTGGTTTTACTTGTAATTTTGACAATGTTAGTAGTAAGTCTCATCTGAAAGAACAAGCTCTAAAGTAGACAAGAAAACTCCCAAAAGACAACACAAGTATCACCTGGACAAGTAGTCAATGTATCTGCAAACAAGACAAAGTGATGCTCTGTGATCGTGTGTGTGTGTGTGTGTGTGTGTGTGTGTGTGTGTGTGTGTGTGTGTGTGTTTAAAAGATTTACCTGTTATGTATAGATACCACCACTGGGCTAAAAAGCTAGCTCATTGGGTAAAGAGTTTATTGGACAAGCATTAGGACTTGAGTTCAGATCCCCAGTGCTCACATGAAAAAGGTGAGGAGGTAGAGCACACCTGCAATCTGATCGATAGGAGCTGGAGAAAGGCAGAGCCCAGCCTCATTAGTCAGTCTGACTTGCTGAAACAGTAAATTCCAGTAAGTTTCAGTAAGAAGTCTTTTCTCAAAATCAGCAAGGTATAAAATGATAGAGGAGGATATCTGATGTCAACATCTGGCTTCCACATGCCACATACACTCTCAAACACATACATATACATACACAATATATATATATGTATATACATATATACATATATATGTGTGTGTTTGTGTGTTTATATGCATACATATGTGTATATACATATATACACATATACACACATATATACAAAACATGCATTCACACATGTGCATTATATATAGTAATATACATAAAATACATATATTATATATATTATATAATATATACACAGTGTATTACATACACATAGATAAATAGATAGCATGCTTATCAATACAATAACCAGAGAATGGTTTTGAAAGACCCAACTACTACACTAGTTTGCACTTAATTAGGCACAGCCCCTGCCTTAAGTAGCTCAGTTCTAAGGCAGAAGGGAAGCTCTTGATGGTGGTTCCTTCCCAGGTTTTAGTGGAGATCTATGAAACTTAGCTAGGCTGGAGAGGGAAGAAAGTGATGGGCAGAGAAAAATGCCCTTTAAAAGGAAAGAATACCTCAGTGAAGCTCAATGAACCAAGGGTAAGGGATGGAGCCACAGAATACTAGGGCAGAGCACTCTCAGAAAGGATGGCACTGAGAGCATAAAGAAGTAGGGTCCCTGGAGGAGTGGTACCAAGACTACAGTGTCAAAATTATGCATCAGAGGGAAAGTGGTAGGAAGCAAAAAATTGTAAGGGCCTGGACTCAACTCCCAATGGAAAGAAAAACAGCCCTGTATTATAACTCTTATTTATTTATTTTTATCCTATATTCATGCTTGCCTAAATGAATGTATGTGTAGCATGTGTGTGCCTGATGCTGATGGAGGCCAGAAAAAGGTGCTGGATCCCCTGGAATGGAAGTTACAGGCTGTTGTAAACCGCCATGTTGGGTTGGAAAGCAAACCTGCATCCTCTTCGAGAGTGGCAAGTGTTCTTAACCACTGGGCCATCTCTCCAGCTCTAGAACTTTAAAAACCTTCAAGTTATTTATTTATTTATTTTTATTTGTTTATTTTGTTTTGCTTTTTTGAGACAGGGGCTCTCTACATAGCTCTGGATGCCCTGTAACTTGCTTTGTAGAGCAGGCTGCCTTCAACTCACCAAGACCCACCTGCCCCAGCCTCCCAAGTGCTGGGACTAAAGGCATGTGCCAACACCACCCAGCTAAAGTTATTAATGAGGTTCACTGCTTTGATTGCTGTCAAAATGACTGTGGTTTTTATCTTGTTTTCATAAGAGTTTTGATTGACATAGGAGCATTTGCTTTGGGTTTACTAAAGCTGGAGTTGGTGGAGTGTTTTTGAAATTCTACTCTGACACCATGAAGACGCTTCTGAGGTAGTTGTACTCACTATAACGAATGCTGCTACCTTGGTCCTAGCTGAAGAGGTCCCAGAGATACTTGCATAACAATTTCAGAAGGCAAGCCTTCTAGCTGCATCAGTGCCTTAAACACTTGATGACATTGAGTCTTACAGCCCCATTTTCTCCTTGAAGGTTAAAAATGGAATCCAACATTCAGACTACTGATGTGTTTACTTCTTTTCCAGTGTCCCCTATAATGACATGATATACTGTGACTTCATCAATATCTTATTAGACAGAATCAACCATGTGAAGGGCTCATTTAAGGCTGTGAGCCTGAGCAGGGGTCAGGTGAGCTGCCTTGCCAATCCAGCTACCATACAAACCCTATTCTGCAACTGTCAGTATAGTGTTAGGCATATGGTGAGTTCTTAGTATACATAATGAGTTTATTTAATAAAGGAAGGAAGGATGGAACACAATGTTATTAAGATCTGTAGCTGAAGTCAGGTATTTAATCTCTTATTGGTGCTCTTCCTATACAACAAAGCCATCTTTAAGACTTCCCTATCCTTGGTGCTAATGGTTAAGAGAACTGGTTTTTCTTCCAGAGGACCCAGGTTCAATTCCCAGCACCCACGCGGCAGCTCACAACTGTCTATAACTCCAGTACTAGGGGATCCTACACCCTTACATAGGAGACACACATGCAGCCAAAACACCAATGCACATAAAATAAAAATAAATCATTAAAAAAAGATTTCTCTACCCTATGCTCCATTTTCCAATATCATCACATATATCCCCATCTTTCCTAGATGTGCCAGAACAACAAACCCTGAAAATGATTTTTCCAGCAAAGAAATGAACAAAGATACCATTGTGAAGAATGCAGGCATGTGGGACAGAGGCTCCGGATGGCTGAAAGGATGTGGGATGTCAGATGCTGTTAGTAACCCTTGATAGCCAAAGCCATCACTATGACACTCCATCCTACAAATGAATCGTCAGGGTGTCCGTTTGTCCAGATGTCCAGGGTGGAGCTTAAGCTTCTACTCAGATGATTGATGAGAATTTGAATTGCTGGTGGTAAGAGAGAAACAATCCCACTTCTCTAGTTGCTATCACTGAAGACACCCTCGTGGAGGATGCTCATGAGAGGAATCCCAGCCGTAAGCTTACAGTGTGGTCAGAAAACAAATGATGGGAAGATTAGGGGAAAGGTGGATGTAGAGACCAAGACAGCAAAATGATTTCCTCAGTAGTACCTTTGTATGGGATGGAAGGGTTATGTTTTTTAAGGGTTTTATGGGGGGGACAGATATATTTGCAGGAATTGATGCATGTGTGCATGCACCTGTGTAAGCACACGCCCGTGTGTGCATGCATGTGTGAGCTAGCTTCTGGTATCCGCCTGGGAATCTGAGTCATTTAACTTGTTTAGAGTCAATTGCAATAAACCAGGTGGCTGTATGTCACTCATGCAAATCACTTCTCCTCACACATGGCTACAGCCCCAGCTGCCAAAACGTTGTCATGTTCTTGTCTCCAGAGCCTTAATAAGAAGAAAAAAAAAATACAGTCTGGAGTATAGATGTACCAACATTCCCTGGATATTACTAAGCTTGTGTGGTTACCACTGAGCCTGTTAACAGCTCATGACCAGCCTCTCCTAAGCCACAGAAGTAGAGAGAATGCAGATGCTGCTGCAGGCTAATGGGTCCAGTCTCTGAGGTCAGAGCATCTGCTGACCTACTTGGGGTATTCTTTATTTGAACCACAGAATCTTGAGTAGGGAACTAAAATCTCACCTTCCTGTCCTACACGAGTATTACTGACTCATTTCTGGGCTCAAAATTATTGGTGCCAATAATACCCTAATTTTTGTGAGAATTAAAAAGAAAACAGAGTCAAGATATCCAATTGTTTTGATTTTGTGGTTCAGAGACAATATTCAAACGGTACACGTCTAGAAGGAACATTTAGTGAAACCTATTCTCTTAATCAAACTTTAAATGTACAGTACTATAGGCACTGGGTTGTACGAGTGATGTCCAGAACTTACTCATCTTATATAACTGAAACGGTATACCCATTAAACAGTAGCATCCCTTTCCCCTTCCCCCAGCTATCGGCAACCAACCTTCTCCTCTGCGTACTTGCCTCTGTTGGGTCCCCCATACAAACAAATTCAACTGTCTGTTCTTTGATAACTAGCCTGTTTCTTCTAGCACAATATTCCTCTACTTTCAGGCATGTCAAAGCACATGTCAAGAGTCCCTCCTTTTTTTTTTTTGGTGTTAAGTAGCATGCTGTCTTTTGATAGTAGTGACAGAGACAAATTGGAACTTGTTTTCTCTTATACACTTAATTTTTTAGCTTAAATATTATACATATGTCTTATGTTAGCTATAGAAAAATCAGAAGATATATATAAATAAAAAAGGAAGAACCTGCTGGGCGGTGGTGGCTTTGATCCCAGGGCTTGGGAGGCAGAGGCAGGCGGATTTCTGGGTTCAAGGCTGGTCTGGTCTACAGAGTGAGTTCCAGGACAGCCAGGGCTACACAGAGAAACTTTGTCTCCAAAAACCAAAAAACCAATAAATAAATAAATAAATAAATAAATAAATAAATAAATAAGGAAGAACTCATCTGTAACTTTTCTAAGGATTTATTGTCATTCCTATTTTTAAATTATGTGTATTGTATACCTCTATGTGGGTATATGCACATGAATGTAGATGTTGTTGAAGTCCAGAAAAGGGCGTTAGAGTCCTAAGATCTGGAGTCACAGACAGGTCTGAGCCATCCAAATTGGTTCTGAGAACTGAACTCCATGCTCTGCAAGAGCAGCACACAATTTTAATCACTGAGCCATCTCTCAAGCTCCCATCTATAATTTCTACAGCAGGGATATGTAGGTACCTATTGTAACATTTTCCGCAATATAAATTGTATTTTTTAATGTCATGATGCACATGGCTTTATTACCTGCAATGCCCTTAGCAATGCTTTGGTTATATCAATCTCTATTAATAAGTACCTATAACTGCTTATGACACCACTGTATAATATTCCCTTATATGAATACAGCCTAGAGTATGGACAGCTTCCTTTTTATATTATTCTATTGTAGTCAGTCCTATGCTCCTTGGTGTTAATCACCAGGCAAAGCTTTATTAGCTCTGTTGTCTAACTCCGGCCTCCACTCATAACTCCCCTGTCTGTCCCTATTATAAATAATTAAAGTGTTTTACAGTTTATGCTTATCAAATTACATATTAATGGCTCCTAAGGCAAAAGATCATTACTATGATTAATTACAGCAGAGACATTCAGTTCACACGAACTGGATCCTCACTTCATGTCAGAAGCGATGCCTTCATCTACAGACTGAACTTTATAGACCAGAAGGATCTTTCTCAAGAACAGATGTCATTCAGGATCCTCTTTAGTAAGGACAGAATTGCATCATTATTTAATAATACAGACAGGAAAAACTAAGTTGCAAGATAAGAGGATTGGGTTAGCAAAACAGTTTGCTAGATTGTAACCAATATTGCAAGGTGGAAAGAGCACAAGCTTGGATTAGATGCAACGAAATGAAAGTTTGGCTCTAAGCCTTGTTTGCTGCAGGATGCTGAACACCTGACTTCTTGGAGACTGGGCTTCTTTATCTGTAAGATGCTTCTTGCTGCTAAATACAGGGTGCTCGAGTTTGGCTTTTTTTTTTTTTTTCTTGGTGTGATGAAACATTCTGATCAAAGCAACTTGGGAGCAAAGGATTTGTTTGGTTTACACTTCCAGGCCATAGTTCATTACTGAGGAAGTCAGTGCAGGAACTCAAGCAAAATCAAATGCAGACCCCATCGAGGAACCCTTCCTATTAGCTCGCCCATAACTAGCTAGCTTTTGATATGGCTCTGGACCACCTACATAGCATTAGTATTACCCACAGTGAACTGGGCCCTCCTATATTGATTAGCAATTAACCCATGTCCCAATGGCATATCTAATGATTTTTGGGCAATCTCTCTGTTGAGGTCCCTTCTTCCCATGTTACTTTAGAATGTATTAAGGTGACAATGCAAACTAACACAAGGTTATTTTAAAGATTAAAATGAAACTAATTATATCAATGTGATTTTTTGTCATAGATTAGTAAGGGGAGGGAAATCTCTTCCTTTGCAGGAAGCAACAGAATAAAATAGAGTAAAATGTCCCCTATTTGAGTGCCGGGACCTGGAAATCAAGCAACTTTAGAGGACACTGTCTCAGTCTGTTGTTCCTGAAAATTTGGAAGATTTCTGACAAAGTACCACATATTGCTGGGTCTCATTAATAAAAGAATTTAAGAATGGATTTAAAAAGCTCAAGGACAATTTTACTAGAGTTTAAAAGAAAGACTCTGGGGCAGGCAAGCTGTGACCTTGGCAGCTGCCTAGAAGAAGATGGAAAAAAGAAGAGAGAAAGCCATGCCATTTGGATTGAACCAACATGGAGGAGAATCAAATGGCAGGCATTCAAGCATGTGGCCGGGAGGGAGGACTTAGAGAAAAGGTAAAGCTCAAAGAGTCAGGGATAGGATGCTTAGAAAAGGAGAAGGCACTCCTCAGAATGGTCCAGAAATAGTGTGGCTATAGCTTTCTAAGTGAGTTCACTACGGGGCAGGAATTCCGGGAAGAAAAAGCACATTCTTTCTTTCTTTCTTTCTTTTTTTTGGTTTTATTCGAGACAGGGTTTCTCTGTATAGCCCTGGCTATCCTGGAACTCACTCTGTAGACCAGGCTGGCCTCGAACTCAAAAATCCGCCTGCCTCTGCCTCCCAAGTGCTGGGATTAAAGGTGTGTGCCACCACCACCCAGCAAAGCACATTATTTCATTAAAGGATAATTGTTTCTTCTTTAACATGCTTAAGCTCACCTTCCTAGGGGTGGTTCCTTGGCCAAAGGATTGACCTGCCCAACTGCAGTGTCAGGTCTCCACCCAAGCCCAGTGTTCCATTCTTGTGATCTAAAGAAAGCAGTTTGCCTGTAATGGGATTTTATAGCTACTGTAATATAGTTCTACCTTAAGTACTTCAGACAAGCAGAATCCTCCATAAAAGGGCAGGCAAAGTGTTTGCATGCACACTGAGACACTTTTCCTGACTTAACTGGGACACTATAAAAAGTTATTTCAGGCAACAGGTACAGGTGTGATTTCTTCAGGGTAGACTAGCCATCTTGGTTTGTGAGAGGAGAGGTGGGTGGGGTGATGGGGATTGGACCTTATCTAGGATAGGCACATGCTCTACTGCTGAGTGTAGCCCCCCCCCCAGCCTTAGCTATCTTGGTATTAATCTCTTTATGCCAATCTATTTGAGGCAAGTGGGAAAATGAGGTCATTTCATGTCAAAGTATTCAGTTGTTGCCCAGATGATCAAGAAAAATAATCAGGCTCGGAAGTGTGCAGCTCTGTTTAGTTTGGCCAGAATGATCTTCGGCACCTTCTTTTTGGAATTATCAAGTCTCAGTCTTCTTGTGAATTTTCTTTTCCACTTACTTAACATTTTTTTACACGTGCATTATATGCTATGCTCTAGGCTGAGTCTGCTGGAACTACGAACGAAGATGACAGAGACATTGTCCTTGTTTAAAAACAAAACAAAACAAAACAACAAAATGCAAACCCTTACTTTACTGTTAAACTGAGAGCAGGGGAGAGGGAATGCAGGAGTCACTAATAAAGATATATAAGAGTGGCTGGGGAGATGGATAGATCAGTGGGTAGAGTTCTTGACCCACAAGCACGAGGACTTGGATTTTAATACCTGGTACCCAAATAAAAATCCATGTGTGGTCATGTGTGCCAGTAACCCCAGCATCCAGGGCAATGACAGGTAGACCCCCCTCCCCCCAGGAGCTTGCTGGCCAGCCAGCCTCCTTGAAATATCCAGCTTTGTCACTGGCCTCCCTACCAGGAATGAACACATTCTAAGGAGACACTGGCACCCCTCTCTTTGGCTATAGCCATTGAAAGACTGGACACCAAGAGCTTAGAACTTTCCCAAGAATATCTGGCTGGACAAAGAAACTGTTGAAGCCCAGATGTAGCCAGAATTTTACATCTTACTGATGACCTTGCTTGAGAGAAAGACTGAAGGCTGGAGAGCCTTGAGACAATGGTGGGCAGGGGATCACACCTTAGCTGGACTGCTTGGGTTTTCTTATCCTCCCTTGCTTTCTATTCAAGCCCACCCTGTTATGACCCTCAAAGATAGAATAGACCTGGATCACTCCATCCCTCTTCCCAATGTGGCACTGAATAAATCTTTTCTGCTTTTCACCGTTAGTTTGGCTCTTTGAATTGGCTTACTGAGGATGGGCTAAACCTGGCTTGTTGGGGACTCAAGCAGTAAACCCTAAGGGCAGGATCTCTGATAGCCTCCTCTAACCTCCTCAACTCACACACAAGTCACCACATGCAAACAGACACATGGGGGTTATATTAGTCAGGGCTCTCTAGAGTCATAGAACTTATGGTAGTCTCTATGTAGTAAAGGAATTTGTTGATGACTTATAGTCTGTAGTCCAACTCCCAGCAATGGTTGGCAGCAGCTGTGAATGAAAGTCCAAGGATCTAGCAGTTGTTCAGTCCCACAAGGCAAGCAGGCGAAGCAGAGTAAGCCTTTCTTCTTCCAATGTCCTTATATAGGTCTCCAGCAAAAGGCGTGGCCCAGATTAAAGGTGTGTGCCACCACACCTTTAATCCCAGATGACCTTGAACTCGTAGATCTGCCAGCCACTATGCCTCAAGATCTCCAAGATTCAGGTCGCCAAGATTCAGGTCGGAAACTTGTATCTCTCAGCCTCCAGATTAGGACCACAGGTGAGCCTTCTAATTCTGGATTGTAGTTCATTTCAGATATAGTCAAGTTGACAACCAGGAATAGCCACTACAGGGGGCATACAGATACATGCTGCACATAAACACACCCATGAAGAGACAACTTTTAAAAAATAAACAAATGAGTACATTGTAATAGAGAAAGTCCAACACGGCATGTATGAAGAAGCCGTGGGGAAAGCAGAGAAGATCACCAGCCCCTCCAAAAGTGGTGTCATTGGAGTAATGGGTTCGAAGATCTCTCAATGCTTCTTAAGTGGGCAAGGAGGGCAGTCGTTCTTTTGGGCAGGTTTGGGGAAGTCTGAAAGTATGTTGTGAGGAACTGGAGCCTACTGTGAAGCAGGGCAATGAGCTGGCCTCAGCACACTCTCCTGGTTGGCTGTGACCCTCTCCAGCAATGGACTTCTAGCTGAAGATTATCTAGTCTTCCAACCCCAGCCACATGGAACTTCACTAGCCCAGAACTTCTCAGAAAGCTCACACTCAATAGCAATGTCCCTTTTCTTCTCAATCTTCAAGTCTTTTTCTGAGCATGTGCATGTGTCAGTGAGGCCATGCATCCATTGAGCTCCGCCGGACTTCTGACATGCTTTTGTGCAAATGAAAGCTTTCTGAATGCTTGCTGCACCCTGACCTTCAAAACACTTATGTGTGATTAATATTTGGCAGAGTTTCTCTTTATAAGATTTGAGATTGTTATGTGAGCAACAAATGTGAATGCAGTGTTCACCCCTTTTAAAGGTTTTTCCACTATCATTCACACAGGGTATAAAAAAATTAATGCGATTCTAAATAATCTTGACCTCTGGAGAAGGCAACAAATGCTGTATTTGATTCAAGGTAATTTTGTTAAAGGCAACTGAGAAAAATGAACAGTTCAGCCATACGGAGCAGGGCTAGTCAAAGGCTGACCTATCTCAGAGGTCCTGTTTCCACACCAACAGAGATAAATGGGTGTGTCTGTGGTCTCTGACCTGGAAGAGCTGGATGGAGGGTAGAAAGGAAGAAAGAAGGGAAGGAGGGGAAGAGATAGCCTAGAGTTCTGCAAATGGTCCTTTACTAAGCCTTTTACTTATAAAGGAGGATAGGAACTCAGTTCAAACTGGGCTCAAGGAAAACAATAGAAGCTGGGTGTGGTGGTACATCCTTTAATCCCAGAACATGTGGGACAGAGATAGGCAGGTCTCTGTGAGTTTGAGAGCATCCAGATCTACATAGTGAGTTCCAGGTTAGTCAGGGCTACATAGAGAGACCCTGTCTCAAAAAAAGAAAGGAAGGAAAGGATAAAGATAGGAAGGAAGGAAGAAAGGAAGGAAGGAAGGAAGGAAGGAAGGAAGGAAGAGAGGGAGTAGGGAGGGAGGGAGGAAAGAAGTTAGGAAGGAAGGAAATTACAAAAGAAGGGAGCAAGAGGAAGATAGGAAGGAAAGAAGGAAGGAAGGAAGGAAGTTAGGAAGGAAGGAAAGAAGGGAGGGAAGAAGGAAGGAGAGAAAGAAGGGAGGAAGGAAGGAAGGGAGGAAGGAAGGAAGGAAGGAAGGAAGGAAGGAAGGAGAGAAGGAAGGAAGGAGAGAAGGAAGGAAAGAAGGAAGGAGAGAAGGAAGGAAGGAGAGAAGGAAGGAAGGGGAGAAGGAAGGAG